>NC_092225.1:35383689-35704934 GCF_036320965.1 Panulirus ornatus
AGAGTAAGGCAGGACAGGAGAGAGAGGGTTGGTACGAGAGTCAGGCAGGAGAGGAGAGAGAGACTTAAAGAGTCAGTCAGGACAGGAGAGGAAGGCTTGGAACAAGAGTCAGGCAGAACAGGAGAGACGGGCTTGGTACGAGAGTCAGGCAAGTATTAGAAAGAGGCTTGGGACGAGAGGCAGGCAGGACAGGAGAGAGAGGCTTGGGACGAGAGTCATGCAGGACAGGAGAGAGAATTTTGGGACGAGAGTCAGGCAGGGCAGGAAAGGAGAGGCTTGGAACGAGAGTCTGGCAGGACAGGAGAGAGAGGCTTGGGACGAGAGTGTGGCAGGACTGGAGAGAGAGACTTGGGACGAGAGTCATGCGGGACAGGAGAGAGAGGCTTGGGACGAGATTCAGGCAGGACACGAGAGAGAGGCTTGGGTCTAGAGTCAGATAGGACAGGAGAGAGAGGCTTGGGACGAAAGTCAGCCAGGCCAGGAGAGACAGGGTTGGTGCGAGAGTCAGGCAAGGGAGGAGAGAGAGACTTGAGAAGAGAGCCAGTCAGGACAGGAGAGGGAGGGTTGTGAAGAGATTCAGGCAGGACTCGAGAGAGAGGCTTGGGACGAGAGTCAGGCATCACAAGAGATTCTTGGGACGAGAGTCAACCAGGCCAGGAGAGAGAGGGTTCGTACGAGAGTCAGGCAAGGGAGGAGAGAGAGACTTGAGAAGAGAGCCAGTCAGGACAGGAGAGAGAGGGTTGTGAAGAGATTCAGGCAGAACTCGAGAGAGAGGCTTGGGACGAGAGTCAGGCATCACAAGAGATTCTTGGGACGAGAGTCAGGCAGGACGGGAGAGAGAGGCTTGCGGAGAGAGTTAGGTAGGACAGGAGAGAGTGACTTGAGACGATATTCACGCAGGGAATGAGAGAGAGGCTTGCGACGATAGTCAGGGAGGGAAGGAGATAGAAGTTTGGGACGAGACTAAGGTCGGACAGGAGAGAGAAGTTTGGGACGAGAGTCAGGCAGGACAGAAGAGAAAGGCATGTGACGAGTGTCAGCCAGGACAGCAGAGAGAGGCTTGGGAAGAGAGTTAGACAGGGCAGTAGAGAGAGGCTTAGGACGAGAGTCAGCCGGGACAGGAGAGAGAGTCAGGACAGGACAGAGAGGCTTGGGACGAGAGTCAGGCAGGACAGGAGAGGGAGAATTAAGACGAGAGACAGGCAAGACAGGAGAGAGAGGCTAGGGAAGAGAGTCAGGCAGAACAAGAGAGAAAGGCTTGGGAGGAGAGTCAGGCAGGACAGGAGAGAGAGCCTTGTGACGAGAGTCAGGCAGGACAGGAGAGAGACGCTTCGGACCGAGTTAGGCAGGATAAGAGTGAGATGCTTGGGACTAGTTTCAGGCAGGACAGGAGAGAGATGCTTGGGACGAGAGTCAGGCAGGATAGGAGAGAAGTGCTTGGGACGAGAGTCAGGCCCGTAGGAGAAAGACGCTTGGGACGAGAGTCAAGCAGGACAGGGGAGAGAGGCTTGTGACGAGAGTAAGGCAGGACAGGATAGAGAGGCTTGGGACGAGAGTTAGGAGGACAGTAGAGAGAGAATTGGGACGAGAGTCAGGCAAGGCAGGAGAGAGAGGCTAAGGAAGAGAGTCAGCCAGAACAAGAAAGGCTTGGGAGGAGATTCACCCAGGACAGGAGAGAGAGGCTTCGGACAGAGTTAGGCAGGATAAGAGAGGGATGCTTCGGACGAGTGTCAGGCAGGACAAGAGAGAGGCTTTTGACGAGAGTCAGGCAGGACAGGAGAGAGAGGCTTGGGATGAAAGTCAGGCAAGACAGAAGAGAAAGGCATGAGATGAGAGTCAGCCATGACAGCAGAGAGAGGCTTATTACGAGAGTGAGACAGGACAGGGAGAGAATCTTGGGACAAGAGTCAGGCAGGACATGAGAGAGAGAGGATTGTCGAGAGAGTCAGGCAGGACAAGAGAGAGAGGCTTGGGACGAGAGTCAGGCTGGATAGGGGAGAGAGATTGGGAAGAGAGTCAGGCTGGACAGTAGAGAGAGGCTTGGGACGAAAGTCAGGCAGAACAGGACAGAGTGATTGGGACGAGAGTCACGCAGGGTATGAGAGAGGGGTTTGGGACGAGAGTGAGGCAGTACAGGATGGAGTGTCTTTGGACGAGAGTCAGGTAGGACAGAAGAGAGGGTCTTCGGACGAGAGTCAGGCAGGACAGGAGAAAGAGGCTTAGAGCGATAGTTAGGCTCGAGAGGAGAGAGGCTTTGAACGAGTGTCAGGCAGGGTAGGTGAGAGGGAATTGGAACGAGATCAGGCAGGACAGGAGAGAGAGGATTTGGACGAGAGTCACGCAGGGTAGGAGAGAGGTGTTTGAGACGAGAGTCAGGCAGGACATAAGTGAGAGTCTTGGGACGAGAGTCAGGCAGGACAGGAGAAAGAGTCTTCGGACTAGAGTCAGTCAGGACAGGAGAGAGACGATTGGGACGAGAGTCAGGCAGGACAGGAGAGTGGCTTGGGACGAGAGGCAGACAGGACAGGAGAGAAGGGCTTGGGACGAGAGTCATTCAGGACAGGAGAGAGAGGCTTGGGACCAGAGTCATGCAGGAGAGAAGAGAGACGCCTGGGACGGGATTCGGGCAGGACGGAGAGATAGGCCTGGGACGAGAGTCAGAAAGGAAAGGAGAGAGGGGCTTGGGACGAGAATCAGGCTGGACCGGAGAGAGATGTATGAGACAAGAGTGAGGCTGGACAGGAGGGAGAGGGTTGGTACAAGAGTCATGCAGAACACGCGAGAGAAGCTTGGGACAAGAGTCAGGCAGGATAGGAGAGACAGGCTTGGGACGACAGTCAGGAATGACATGAGAGAGAGGCTTGGGATGACAGTCAAATAGTACAGGAGAGACAGGCTTGGGACGAGAGTCAGGCAAGAGAGGAGAAAAAGGCTTGGGAGGAGAGTCAGGCATGACAGGAGAGAGAGGCTTGGGACGAGATTCAGGCAGGACACGAGAGAGAGGCTTGGGACTAGAGTCAGATAGGACAGGAGAGAGAGGCTTGGGATGAGAGTCAGCCTGGCCAGGAGAGAGAGGGTTGGTACGAGAGTCAGGCAAGAGAGGAGAGAGAGACTTGAGAAGAGAGCCAGTCAGGACAGGAGAGAGAGGGTTGTGAAGAGAGTCAGGCAGAACTCGAGAGAGAGGCTTGGGACGAGAGTCAGGCTTCACAAGAGATTCTTGTGACGAGAGTCAGGCAGGACACAAGAGAGAGGCTTGCGGAGAGAGTTAGGTAGGACAGGACAGAGTGGCTTGAGACGAGATTCACGCAGGGAATGAGAGAGAGGCTTGGGACGATAGTCAGGGAGGGCAGGAGATAGAAGATTGGGACGAGACTAAGGACGGACAGGAGAGAGAAGCTTGGGACGAGAGTCAGGCAGGACAGAAGAGAATGGCATGAGACGAGAGTCAGCCAGGACAGCAGAGAGAGGCTTGGGAAGAGAGTCAGACAGGACAGTAGAGAGAGGCATAGGACGAGAGTCAGCCGGGACAGGAGAGAGAGTCAGGACAGGATAGAGAGGCCTGGGACGAGAGTCAGTAGGACAGGAGATGGAGAATTAAGACGAGAGACAGGCAAGACAGGAGAGAGAGGCTAGGGAAGAGAGTCAGGCAGAACAAGAGAGAAAGGCTTGGGAGGAGAGTCAGGCAGGACAGGAGAGAGACGCTTCGGACCGAGTTAGGCAGGATAAGAGTGAGATGCTTGGGACGAGTTTCAGGCAGGACAAGAGAGTGAGGCTTGGGACGAGAGTCAAGCAGGGTATGAGAGAAGTGCTTGGGACGAGAATCAGGCACGTAGGAGAAAGACGATTGGGACGAGGGTCAGGCTGGACAAGGGAGAGAGGCTTGGGACTAGAGTCAGGCAGGACAGGATAGAGAGGCTTGGGACGAGAGTTAGGAGGACAGGAGAGAGAGAATTGGGACGAGAGTCAGGCAAGACAGGAGAGAGAGGCTAGGGAAGAGAGTCAGGCAGAACAAGAGAGAAAGGCTTGGGAGGAGATTCACCTAAGACAGGAGAGAGTGGCTTCGGACAGAGTTAGGCAGGATAAGAGAGGGATGCTTGGGACGAGTGTCAGGCAGGACAAGAGAGAGGCTTTTGACGAGAGTCAGGCAGGACTGGAGAGAGAGGCTTGGGATGAGAGTCAGGCAGGACAGAAGAGAAAGGCATGAGACGAGAGTCAGCCAGAACAGCAGAGAGAGGCACTGGACGAGAGTGAGGCAGGACAGGGGATAGAGGCTTGGGACAAGAGTCAGGCAGGACAGGTGAGAGAGAGGCTTGGGACGAGAGTCAGGCATGACAGGAGAGAGAGAGGCTTTTCACGAGAGTCAGTCAGGACAGGGGACAGACCCTTGGGACTATCGTCAGGCAGGACAAGAGAGAGAGGCTTGGGACTAGAGTCAAACAGGACAGAAGAGAAAGGCTTGGGACGACACTCATTCAGGACAGGAGAGAGAGGCTTGGGACAAGAGTCAGGCAGGCTAAGAGCGAGGGGCTTGTGACGAGAGTCAGGCAGGACTGGAGAGAGAGGCTTTTGAAGATAGTCAGGCCGGACAGGGGACAGAGGCTTAGGACTAGAATCAGGGAGGACAAGAGAGAGAGGCTCGGGACGAGAGTCAAACAGGACAGAAGAGAAAAGCTTTGTGCGACAGCCATTCAGGATAGGAGAGAGAGGCTTGGGAGGAGAGTCAGGCAGGACAGGTGAGAGAGGCATGGGACAAGAGTCAATCAGGACAGGAGAGAGAATCTTGTCGAGAGAGTCAGGCAGGAGAAGAGAGAAAGGCTTGGGACGAGAGTCAGGCAGGGTAGGAGAAAGAGGCTTGGGACGAGAGTCAGGCTAAACAGGAGACAGGGGCTCGGGACGAGATTCAGGAAGAACAGGAAAGAGACGCTTGGGACGAGAGTCTAGCAGTACAGGAGATAGAGGGCTGAGACGAGTGTCAGACAGGACAGGAGAGAGAGCCTTGTGACAAGAATCAGGCATAGCAGGAGAGAGAGGCTTGGAGCGAGCGTCAGGATCGAGATGACAGAGGCTTTGGACGAGTGTCAGTCAGGGTAGGAGAGAGGGAGTTGGGACGAGACTCAGGCAGGACAGGAGAGTCTTGGGACAAGAGTCAGGCAGGACAGGAGGGAGAGTCTTGGGACGAGAGTCAGGCAGGACAGGAGAGAGAGTCTTCGGACGAGAGTCAGGCAGGACAGGAGAGAGACGCTTGGGACGAGAGTCAGGCAGGACAGGAGAGATAGGCTTAGAACGAGAGTCAGGCAGGACTGGACAGTGGCTTGGGACGAGAGGCAGACAGGAGAGGAGAGAAAGGCTTGGGACTAGAGTAAGGCAGGACAGGAGAGAGAGGGTTGGTACGAGAGTCAGGCAGAAGAGGAGAGAGAGACTTGAAGAGTCAGTCAGGACAGGAGAGGGAGGCGTGGAACAAGAGTCAGGCAGAACAGGAGAGAGGGTCTTGGGACGAGAGTCAGGCAGGGCAGGAAAGGAGAGAGAGGATTGGGACGAGAGTCTGGCAGGACAGGAGAGAGAGGCTTAGGACGAGAGTCTGGCAGGACAGGAGAGAAAGACTTGGGACGAGAGTCCTGCGGGACAGGAGAGAGATGCTTGGGACGCGAGTCATGCAGGACAGGAGACAGAATTTTGGGACGAGAATCAGGCAGGGCAGGAGAGAGAGGCTTGGGACGCGAGTCATGCAGGACAGGAGAGAGAATTTTGGGACGAGAGTCAGGCAGGGCAGGAAAGGAGAGAGAGGCTTGGGACGAAAGTCTGGCAGGACAGGAGAGAGAGGCTTGGGACGAGAGTCTGGCAGGACAGGAGAGAAAGACTTGGGACGAGAGTCCTGCGGGACAGGAGAGAGATGCTTGGGACGAGATTCAGGCAGGACACGAGAGAGAGGCTTGGGACTAGATTCAGATAGGACAGGAGAGAGAGGCTTGGGACGAGAGTCAGCCAGGACAGGAGAGAGAGGGTTGGTACGAGAGTCAGGCAAGGGAGGAGAGAGAGACTTGAGGGTTGTGAAGAGATTCAGGCAGGACTCGAGAGAGAGGCTGGGGACGAGAGTCAGGCATCACAAGAGATTCTCGAGACGAGAGTCAGGCAGGACAGGAGAGAGAGGCTTGCGGAGAGAGTTAGGTAGGACAGGACAGAGTGGCTTGAGACGAGATTCACGCAGGGAATGAGAAAGAGGCTTGGGACGATAGGCAGTGAGGGCAGGAGATTGAAGATTGGGACGAGACTAAGGACGGACAGGAGAGAGAAGCTTGGGACGAGAGTCAGGCAGGACAGAAGAGAAAGGCATGAGACGAGAGTCAGCCAGGACAGCAGAGAGAGGCTTGGGAAGAGAGTCAGACAGGACAGTAGAGGGAGGCTTAGGACGAGAGTCAGCCGGGACAGGAGAGAGAATCAGGACAGGATAGAGAGGCTTGGGACGAGAGTCAGGCAGGACAGGAGACGGAGAATTAAGACGAGAGACAGGCAAGACAGGAGAGAGAGGCTAGGGTAGAGAGTCAGGCAGAACAAGAGAGTAAGGCTTGGGAGGAGAGTCAGGAAGGACATGAGAGAGAGCCTTGTGACGAGAGTCAGGAAGGACAGGGGAGAGACGCTTCGGACCGAGTTAGGCAGGATAAGAGTGAGATGCTTGGGACGAGTTTCAGGCAGGACAGGAGAGAGAGGCTTCGGACGAAAGTCAGGCAGGACAGGATAGAGAGGCTTGGGACGAGAGTTAGGAGGACAGGAGAGAGAGAATTGGGACGAGAGTCAGGAAAGACAGGAGAGAGAGGTTAGGTAACAGAGTCAGGCAGAACAAGAGAGAAAGGCTTGGGAGGAGATTCACCCAGGATAGGAGAGAGAGGCTTCGGACAGAGTTAGGCAGGATAAGAGAGGGATGCTTTGGGCGAGTGTCAGACAGGACAAGAGAGAGGCTTTTGACGAGAGTCAGGCAGGACTTGAGAGAGAGGCTTGGGATGTGAGTCAGGCAGGACAGAAGAGAAAGGCATGGGACGAGAGTCAGCCAGAAGAGCAGAGAGAGGCTTTGGACGAGAGTGAGGCAGGACAGGGGATAGAGGCTTGGGACAAGAGTCAGGCAGGACAGGAGACAGAGACTTGTCGAGAGAGTCAGGCAGGATAAGAGAGAGAGGCTTGGGAAGATAGTCAGGCTGGGCAGGAGAAAGTGGCTTGCGACGAGAGTCAGGAAGAACAGGAGAGAGGGGCTTGGGGCGAGAGTCAGGAAAGCCAGGATAAACACGCTTGGGACGAGAGTCTGGCAGTACAGGGGATAGAGGCCTAGGACGAGTGTCAGGCAGGACAGGAGAGAGAGGCTTGGGACGAGAGTCAGGCAGGACAGGAGTGAGAGACTTGGGACGAAAGTCAGGCAGAACAGGAGAGAGAGACTTGGGACGAGAGTCAGGTTTGACAGGAGATAGAGGCTTGGGACGCGAGTCATGCAGGACAGGAGAGAGAATTTTGGGACGAGAGTCAGGCAGGGCAGGAAAGGAGAGAGAGGCTTGGGACGAGAGTCTGGCAGGACAGGACAGAGAGGCTTGGGACGAGAGTCTGGCAGGACAGGAGAGAAAGACTTGGGACGAGAGTCCTGCGGGACAGGAGAGAGATGCTTGGGACGAGATTCAGGCAGGACACGAGAGAGAGGCTTGGGACTAGATTCAGATAGGACAGGAGAGAGAGGCTTGGGAGGAGAGTCAGCCAGGACAGGAGAGAGAGGGTTGGTACGAGAGTCAGGCAAGGGAGGAGAGAGAGACTTGAGAAGAGAGCCAGTCAGGACAGGAGAGAGAGGGTTGTGAAGAGATTCAGGCAGGACTCGAGAGAGAGGCTGGGGACGAGATTCAAGCATCACAAGAGATTCTCGGGACGAGAGTCAGGCAGGACAGGAGAGAGAGGCTTGCGGAGAGAGTTAGGTAGGACAGGACAGAGTGGCTTGAGACGAGATTCACGCAGGGAATGAGAGAGAGGCTTGGGACGATAGTCAGGGAGGGCAGGAGATAGAAGATTGGGACGAGACTAAGGACGGACAGGAGAGAGAAGCTTGGGACGAGAGTCAGGCAGGACAGAAGAGAATGGCATGAGACGAGAGTCAGCCAGGACAGCAGAGAGAGGCTTGGGAATAGAGTCAGACAGGACAGTAGAGAGAGGCTTAGGACGAGAGTCAGCCGGGACAGGAGAGAGAGTCAGGACAGGATAGAGAGGCTTGGGACGAGAGTCAGGCAGGACAGGAGAGGGAGAATTAAGACGAGAGACAGGCAAGACAGGAGAGAGAGGCTAGGGTAGAGAGTCAGGCAGAGCAAGAGAGTAAGGCTTGGGAGGAGAGTCAGGAAGGACAGGAGAGAGAGCCTTGTGACGAGAGTCAGGCAGGACAGGGGAGAGACGCTTCGGACCGAGTTAGGCAAGATAAGAGTGAGATGCTTGGGACGAGTTTCAGGCAGGACAGGAGAGAGAGGCTTCGGACGAAAGTCAGGCATGGTAGGAGAGAAGTGCTTGAGACGAGAGTCAGGCACGTAGGAGAAAGACGCTTGGGACGAGAGTCAGGCAGGACAGGGGAGAGAGGCTTGGGACGAGAGACGGGCAGGACAGGATAGAGAGGCTTGGGACGAGAGTTAGGAGGACAGGAGAGAGAGAATTGGGACGAGAGTCAGGAAAGACAGGAGAGAGAGGTTAGGTAACAGAGTCAGGCAGAACAAGAGAGAAAGGCTTGGGAGGAGATTCACCCAGGATAGGAGAGAGAGGCTTCGGACAGAGTTAGGCAGGATAAGAGAGGGATGCTTTGGGCGAGTGTCAGACAGGACAAGAGAGAGGCTTTTGACGAGAGTCAGGCAGGACTTGAGAGAGAGGCTTGGGATGTGAGTCAGGCAGGACAGAAGAGAAAGGCATGGGACGAGAGTCAGCCAGAAGAGCAGAGAGAGGCTTTGGACGAGAGTGAGGCAGGACAGGGGATAGAGGCTTGGGACAAGAGTCAGGCAGGACAGGAGACAGAGACTTGTCGAGAGAGTCAGGCAGGATAAGAGAGAGAGGCTTGGGAAGATAGTCAGGCTGGGCAGGAGAAAGTGGCTTGCGACGAGAGTCAGGAAGAACAGGAGAGAGGGGCTTGGGACGAGAGTCAGGAAAGCCAGGATAAACACGCTTGGGACGAGAGTCTGGCAGTACAGGGGATAGAGGCCTAGGACGAGTGTCAGGCAGGACAGGAGAGAGAGGCTTGGGGCGAGAGTCAGGCAGGACAGGAGTGAGAGACTTGGGACGAAAGTCAGGCAGAACATGAGAGAGAGAGACTTGGGACAAGAGTCAGGTTTGACAAGAGAGAGGGGCCTGTGACGAGAGTCAGGCAGGACAGGAGAGAGAGGCTTTTGACGATAGTCAGGCCGGACAGGGGACAGAGGCTTGGGATTAGAATCAGGCAGGACAAGAGAGAGAGGCTCGGGACGAGAGTCAAACATGACAGAAGAGAAAGGCTTTGGACTACAGCCATTCAGGACAGGAGAGAGAGGCTTGGGACAAGATCAGGCAGGACATTAGAGAGGGGCTTGGGACGAGAGTCAGGCAAGTAGGAGAAAGGGTCTTGGGACGAGAGTCAGGCAGGATAGGAGAGAGAGGCTTGGGAGGAGAATCAGGCAGGACAGGTGAGAGAGGTATGGGACAAGAGTCAGGCAGGACAGGAGAGAGAATCTTGTTGAGAGAGTCCGGCAGTACAAGAGAGAGACTCTTGGGACGAGAGTCAGGCAGGGTAGGAGAAAGATGCGTGGGACCAGAGTCAGGATAAACAAGAGCGAGGGGCTCGGGACGAGAGGCAGGAAGGACAGGAGAGAGACGCTTGGGACGAGAGTCTAGCAGTACAGGAGATAGAGGGCTGGGACGAGTGTCAGGCAGGACACGAGAGAGAGCCTTTTGACGAGTGTCAGGCATGACAGGAGAGAGAGAGGCATGGGACGAAATCAGGAAGGATAAGAGGGAGAGGCTTGGGACGAGAGTCATTCTGGACAGGAGACAGAGGCTTGGTACGAGAGTCTGGCAGGACAGGAGAGAGAGGCTTGGGATGAGATTCAGGCAGGACAGAAGAGAAAGGCATGAGATGAGAGTCAGCCATGACAGCAGAGAGAGGCTTATTACGAGAGTGAGGCAGGACAGGGGAGAGAATCTTGGGACAAGAGTCAGGCAGGACATGAGAGAGAGAGGATTGTCGAGAGAGTCAGGCAGAACAGGACAGAGAGAATTGGGACGAGAGTCACGCAGGGTATGAGAGAGGGGTTCGGGACAAGAGTGAGGCAAGACAGGAAGGAGTGTCTTTGGACGAGAGTCAGGCTGGACAGAAGAGAGGGTCTTCGGACGAGAGTCAGGCAGGACAGGAGAAAGAGGCTTGGAGCGATAGTTAGGCTCGAGAGGAGAGAGGCTTTGGACTAGTGTCAGGCAGGGTAGGTGAGAGGGAGTTGGGACGAGATTTAGGCAGGACAGGAGAGAGATGATTTCGACGAGAGTCACGCAGGGTAGGAGAGAGGTGTTTGGGACGAGAGTCAGGCAGGACATAAGTCAGAGTCTTGGGACGAGAGTCAGGCAGGACAGGAGAGAGAGTCTTCGGACTAGAGTCAGTCAGGACAGGAGAGAAAGGCTTCGGACGAGAGTCATTCAGGACAGGAGAGAGAGGCTTGGGACGAGAGTCAGGCAGGACAGGAGTGAGAGGCTTGGGACGAAAGTCAGGCAGAACAGGAGAGAGAGACTTGGGACGAGAGTCAGGTTTGACAGGAGAGAGAGGCTTGGGACGAGAGGGTTTGTACGAGAGTCATGCAGAACACGCGAGAGAAGCTTGGGACGAGAGTCAGGCAGGATAGGAGAGACAAGCTTGGGACGACAGTCAGGAATGACATGAGAGAGAGAGTTGGGATGACAGTCAAATAGTACAGGAGAGACAGGCTTGGGACGAGAGTCAGGCAGGAGAGGAGAGAAAGGCTTGGGAGGAGAGTCAGGCAGGACAGGAGAGAGAGGGTTGGTACGAGAGTCAGGCAGGAGAGGAGAGAGAGACTTGAAGAGTCAGTCAGGACCGGAGAGGGAGGCTTGGAACAATAGTCAGGCAGGACAGGAGAGAGGGGCTAGGGACGAGAGTCAGGCAAGTAGGAGAAAGAGGCTTAGGACGAGAGTCATGCAGGACAGGAGAGAGAGGCTTGGGACAAGAGTCATGAGGTACAGGAAAGAGAGACTTGGGACGAGAGTCAGGCCGGACATGAGAGAGAGGCTTGGGACCAGAGTCAGATAAGATAGGAGAGAGAGTCTTGTGACGAGAGTCAGGCAGGACATGGGAGAGAGGTTTGGTACGACAGTAAGGCAAGAGAGGAGAGAGAGACTTGAGAAGAGAGCCAGTCAGGACATGAGAGAAAGGGTTGTGAAGAGAGTCAGGCAGGCCTCGAGAGAGAGGCTTGGGACGCGAGTCAACCATGACAAGAGATTCTTGCGACGAGAGCAGGCAGGACAGGAGAGAGAGGCTGAGGAGAGCGTTAGGCAGGACAGGGGAGAGTGGCTTGAGACGAGATACCGCAGGTAGGAGAGAGAGGCTAAGACGAGAGTCCGGGAGGCAGGAGATATGAAGCTTGGGACGAGAAACTTGAGGACGGACAGGAGAGAGTGCTATGGAACGAAGAGTCAGCAGCAGAAGAGAAAGGCATGATACTAGAGCAGCCAGGACATCAATAGAGGCTGTAGGAGACGAGAGTAGACAGGAACAGTAGAGAGAGTTTAGGTCGAGAGTCAGACGGGACAGGAGAGAGAGGCTTGGCACGAGAGTCAGGCAGGACAGGATAGGGAGGATTGGGACGAGAGTCAGTCAGGACAGGAGAGGGAAAATTAGGTCGAGAGTAAGGCAGGAGAGGAGAGAGAGGCTTGGGACGAGAGTCAGGCATGAAAGGAGAGAGAGGCTTTTGACGAGAGTCAGGCAGGACGGGACAGACCCTTGGGACTAGAGTCAGGCAGGACAAGAGAGAGAGGCTCGGGACGAGAGTGAAACATAACAGAAGAGATATGCTTGGTACGACAGTCATTCAGGACAGCAGAGAGAGCCTTGTGACGAGAGTCAGGCAGGACAGGAGGGAGAGGCTTCGGACCGAGTTAGACAGGATAAGAGAAAGATGCATGGGACGAGTGTCAGGCAGGACATTAGAGAGAGGCTTGGGACGACAATCAGGCGAGACAGGAGAGAGAGGCTTGGGATGAGAGTCAGGCAGGACAAAAGAGAAAGGCATGAGACGAGAGTCATCCAGGACAGCAGAGAGAGGCTTTGGACGAGAGTTAGGCAGGACAGGGGAGAGAGGCTTGGGACAAGAGTTAGGCAGGACAGGAGAGAGAGGCTTGGCGAGACACTCAGCCAGGACAAGAGAGAGAGGCTTGGGACGACAGTTAGATAGGACAGGAGTTAGAGGCTTGGGACGAGAGTCAGGCAGGAGAGGAGAGAAAGGCTTGGGACGAGAATGAGGCAGGATAGGGGAGAAAGGGTTGGTACAAGAGTCAGGCAGGAGAGGAGAGAGAGATTTGAAGAGTCAGTCGGGACAGGAGAGGGAGGCTTGGAACAAGAGGCAGGTAGGACAGGAGGGAGGGTCTTGGGACGAAAGTCTGGCAACTAGGAGAAAGAGGCTGGGGACGAGAGTCATGCAGGACAGGAGAGAGAGGCTTGGACCGAGAGTCATGCGGGACAGGAGAGAGAGTTTTGGGACGAGAGTCAGGCAGGAGAGGAGAGAGAGGATTGGGACGAGAGTCAGCCAGGACAGGAGAGAGAGGGTTAATACGAGAGTCAGGCAAGAGAGGAGATAGAGACTTGAGAAGAGAGCCAGTCAGGACAGGAGAGAGAGAGGGTTGTGAAGATAGTCAGGCAGGACTCGAGAGAGAGGCTTGGGACAACCGTCAGGCATGACAAGAGATTCTTACGACGAGAGTCAGGCAGGACTGGAGAGAGAGGCTTGAGGAGAGAGTTAGTCAGGATAGGAGAGAGTGGCTTGAGACGAGATTCACGCAGGGTAGGAGAGAGAGGCTTGGGACGAGAGTTAATGAGGGCAGGAGATGGAAGCTTGGGACGAGACTGAGGACAGACAGGAGAGACAGGCTTGGGACGAGACTCAGCCAGGAAAGAAGAGAAAGGCATGATACGAGAGTCAGACAGGACAGTAGAGAGAGGCTTAGGACGAGAGTCAGCCCGGACAGGAGAGAATCTTGTGACGAGAATCAGGCAGGATATGATAGAGAGGATTGGGACGAGAGTCAGGTAGGACAGGAGAGGGAGAATTAGGACGAGAGCCAGACAGGAGAGGAGAGAGAGGCTTGGGACGAGAGTTAAGCATGACAGGAGAGAGAGGCTTTTGACGAGAGTCAGGCAGGACAGTTGACAAACCCTTGGGACTAGAGTCAGGCAGGACAAAAAAGAGAGGCTCGGGACTAGAGTCAAACAGGACAGAAGAGATAGGCTTGGGAGGAAAGTCATTCAGGACAAGAGAGAGATGCTCGGGACAAGAGTCAGGTAGGACAGGAGAGAGGTGCTGTTGACGAGAGTCAGACATGACAGGAGAGACAGGCTTGGAACGAGAATCAGGCAGGACAGGAGAGAGAGGCTTTTGACTATAGTCAGGCTGGACATGGGACAGAGGCTTGGGACGAGACTCAGAACAGGATAGAGAGGCTTGGGACGAGAGTCAGGCAGGACAGGAGAGGGAGAATTAGAACAAGAGTCAGGCAAGACAGGAGAGAAAGGCTTGGGAAGAGAGTCAGGCAGAACAAGTGAGAGAGCCTTGGGAGAAGAGTCAGGCAGGACAGGAGAGAGAGTCTTGTGACGTGAGTCAGGAGGGACAGGAGAGAGAGGCTTGGGACGAGAGTCAGGCAGGGTAGGAGAGAAGGGCTTTGGACGAGAGTCAGGCATGAAGGAGAAAGAGGCTAGGGAAGAGAGTCAGGCAGGACAGGAGAGAGAGGCTTGGGACGAGAGTTAGGAGGACAGGAGAGGGAGAATTGGGACAAGAGTCAGGCAGAACAGGAGGGAGAGGCTTCGGACCGAGTTAGGCAGGATAAGAGAGAGAGATGCTTGGGACGAGTGTCAGGCAGGACAGGAGAGAGAGGTTTGGGGCGAGAGTCAGGCAGGACATGAGAGAGAGGCTTCGGATGAGAGGCAGGCAGGACAGAAGAGACAGGCTTTGGACGAGAGTTAGGCAGGACAGGAGAGAGAGGCTTGGGACAAGAGTCAGGCAGGACAGGAGAGAGAGGCTTGTCGAAAGAGTCAGACAGGATAAGAGAGAGAGGCTAGGGCCGAGAGTCACGCAGGGTAGGAGAAAGAGGCTTGGGACGAGAGACAGGCAGAACAGGAGAGAGGTGCTCGGGACGAGAGTCAGGAAGGACAGGAGAGAGACGCTTGGGACGAGAGTCTGGCAGTACAAGAGATAGACGCCTGGGACGAGAGTCAGGCAGGACAGGAGAGAGAGGCTTGGGACGAGATTGAGGCAGGACAGGAGAGAGAGGCTTGGGACGAAAGTCAGGCAGAACAGGAGAGAGAGACTTGGGACGAGAGTGAGGCAGGACAGGAGAGAGAGGCTTGGGACGAAAGTCAGGCAGAACAGGAGAGAGAGACTTGGGACGAGAGTCAGGCCGGACAGGAGAGAGAGGCTTGGGACGAGAGTTAGGCAGGACCGGAGAGAGAGCCTTCGGACGAGAGTCAGGCAGGAGAATAGAGAGAGGCTTGGGACGAGAGTCAGGCGTGACAGGAGAGAGAAGCTTTTGATGAGAGTCAGCAAGGACAGGGGACAGACCCTTGAGACTAGAGTCAGGCAGGACAAGGGAGAGAGGCTCTGGACGGGAGTCAAACAGGACCGAAGAGAAAGGCTTTGGATGACAGTCATTCATGGCAGGAGAGAGAGGCTTGGGACAAGATTCATGCAGGACATTCGATAGGGGCTTGGGATGAGAGTCAGGCAAGTAGGAGAAAGAGTCTTGGGACAAGAGTTAGGGAGGATAGGAGAGAGAGGCTTAGGAGGAGAGTCATGCATGACAGGGGAGAGAGCCTTGGGACAAGAGTCTGGTACTAGAGGAGATAGAGGCCTGGGACGACTGTCAGGCAGGACAGGAGAGAGACACATGGGAGAAGAGTCAGGCAGGACAGGAGAGAGAGGCTTCGTACCGAGTCAGGAAGGATAAGAGAGAGAGGCTTGGGACGAGAGTCAGGCTGGACAGTAGAGAGGGGCTTGTGACGAGAGTCAGGCAGGACAGGAGAGAGAGGCATCGGACCGAGTCAGGAAGGAAAAGAGAGAGAGGCTTCGGACGAGAGTCAGGCTGGACAGGAGAGAGAGGCTTGGGACGAAAGTCAGGCAGAACAGGACCGAGAGACTTGGGACGAGAGTCAGGCAGGACAGGAGAGACAGGTTTGGGACTAGAGTCAGGCAGGACCGGAGAGAGAGCCGTAGGAGGAGAGTCAGGCAGGAGAGGAAAGAGAGTCTTGAAACGAGAGTCTGGACGGACAGGATAGAGAGACTTTTGACAAGAGTCAGGCAGGACAGGAGAGAGAGGCTTGGAGCGAGAGTCAGGATCAAAAGGAGAGATGCTTTGGACGAGTGTACGGCAGGGTAGGAAGGAGGTAGTTGTGACGAGAGTCAGGCAGGACATGAGAGAGAGGATTGGGGCGAGAGACGCGCAGGGTAGGAGAGAGGGGTTTGGGACGAGAGTCAGGCAGGACAGGAGGGAGAGTCTTGTGACGAGAGTCAGGCAGAACAAGAGAGAGAGTCTTCGGACGAGAGTCAGGCAGGACAGGAGAGAGACGCTTGAGACGAGTCAGGCAGGATAGGAGAGTGGCTTGGGACGAGAGGCAGACAGAACAGGAGAGAAAGGTTTGTGACGAGAGTCATTCAGGACAGGAGAGAGAGACTCGGGACCAGAGTCATGCAGGAGAGAAGAGAGAGGCCTGGGACGAGATTCAGGCAGGAGAGGATAGACAGGCTTGGGACGAGAGTCAGGAAGGAAAGGAGAGTGGGGCTTGGGACGAGAATCAGGCTGGACCGGAGAGAGATGGTTGGGACAAGAGTCAGGCTGGACAGGAGAGAGAGGGTTGGTACGAGAGTCATGCACAACACGCGAGAGAAGCTTGGGACGAGATTCAGGCAGGATATGAGGGAAAGGCTTGAGACGACACTAAGGCATGACATGGGCGAGAGGCTTGGGACGATAGTCAGATAGGACATGAGAGAGAGGCTTGGGACGAGAGTCAGGCAGGAGAGGAGAGAGAGGCTTGGGACGAGAGTCAGGGAAGTAGGAGAAAGAGTCTTGGGACGAGAGTCAGGCAGGACAAGAAAGAGAGGCTTGGGTACGAGAGTCAAGCAGGAGAGGAGAGAGAGAGTTGAAGAGTCAGTCAGGACAGGAGAGGGAGGCTTGGAACATGAGTCAGGCAGGACAGTAGAGAGGGGCTTGTGACGAGAGTCAGGCAAGTAGGCGAAGGAGTCTTGGGACGAGAGTAAGGCAGGACAGTAGAGAGAGGCTTGGGACGAGAGTCATGCGGGACAGGCGAGAGAGTTTTGGGACGAGAGTCAGGCAGGACAGGAGAGAGAGGCTTGGGACGAGAGTCTGGCAGGACAGGAGAGAGAGGCTTGGGACAAGAGTCATGCGGGAAAGGAGAGAGAGGCTTGGGAAGGAGTCAGGCAGGACATGAGAGAGAGGCTTGGGACGAGAGCCAGGAAGGGAAGGAGAGAATGGCTTTGGAGGAGAATCAGGCACTTAGGAGAAAGAGGCTTGGGACGAGAATCAGGCAGGACAGGAGAGAGGGGCTTAGGACGAGAGCCAGGCAAGTAGGAGAAGGGCTTGGGACGTGAGTCAGGCAGGACAGGAGAGAGGCTTGGGACGAGAGTCATGCGGGACAGGAGAGAGAGGCTTGTGACGGGAGTCAGGCAGGACATGAGAGAGAGGTTTAGGAGGAGAGCCAGGAAGGGTATGAGAGAAGGGCTTTGGAGGAGAATCAGGCACGTAGGAGAAAGAGGCTTGGGACGAGAGTCAGGCAGGACAGGAGAGAGGTGCTTAGGACGACAGCCAGGCAAGTAGGAGAAAGAGGCTTGGGACGAGAGTCAGGCAGGACAGGAGAGAGAGGCTTGGGACGCGAGTCAAATAGGACAGGAGAGAGATGCTTGGGACGAGAGTCAGCCAGGACATGAGAGAGAAGGTTGGTACGAGAGTCAGGCAAGAGAAGAGGGAGAGACTTGAGGAGGGAGCCAGTCAGGATAGGAGAGAGAGGCTAGTGATGAGAGTCAGGCAGGACTGGAGAGAGCGGCTTGGGACGAGAGTCAGGCAGGACAGGAGACAGAGGCTTGAGGAGAGAGTTAGGCAGGACAGAAGAGAGTGGTTTGAGACGAGATTCACGCAGGGTAGGAGAGAGAGCCTTGGGACGAGAGTCAGAGAGTGCAGGAGAGAGAAGCTTTGGACGAGACTGAGGAGGGACAGGAGAGAGAGGCTTGGGACGAGAGTGAGGCAGGTCAGAAGAAAAACGCATGAGACGAGAGTCAGCCAGGACAGCAGAGAGAGGCTTGTAACGAGAGGCAGACAGGACAGTAGAGAGAGGCATAGGACGAGAGTCAGTCGTTACAGGAGAAAGAGGCAGTACAGGATAGAGAGGTTTGGGACGAGAGTCAGGCATGGCAGGAGAGGGAGAATTAGGACCAGAGTCAGGCAAGACAGGAGAGAAAGTCTTGGGAAGAGAGTCAGGTAGAACAACAGAGAGAGGCTTGGGAGGAGAGTCAGGCAGGACAGGAGAGAGAGTCTTGTGACGAGAGTCAGGAAAGTATGAGAAAGAGGCTTAGGACGAGAATCAAGCAGAACAGGATAGAGAGTCTTGTGACGAGAATCAGGCAGGACAGGAGAGAGAGACTTGGGACGAGAGTCAGGTAGGACAGGAGATAGAGGCTTGGGATGAGAGTCAGGCAGGACAGAAGGGAAGAGCGTGAGACAAGAGTCAGCCACGACAGCAGAGAGAGGCTTGGGACGAGAGTCAGACAGGGCAGGAGAGAGAGGCTTGGGATGAGAGTCAGGCAGGACAGGAGAGACAGTCTTGTGACGAGAGTCAGGCAGGACAGGAGAGAGAGGCTTCGAACCGAGTCAGACTGGATAAGAGAGAGAGGCTTGGGACTAGAGTCATTCAGGACAGGAGAGAGAGGCTTGTGACCAGAGTCATGCAGGAGAGAAGAGAGAGGCCTGGGACGAGATTCAGGCAGGAGAGGATAGACAGGTTTCGGACGGGAGTCAGGAAGGAAAGGAGAGTGGGGCTTGGGATGAGAATCAGGCTGGACCGGAAAGAGATGGTTGGGACAAGAGTCAGGCTGGACAGGAGAGAGACGGTTGGGACGAGAGTCATGCACAACACGCGAGAGAATCTTGGGACGAGAGTCAGGCAGGATAGGAGAGAAAGGCTTGGGACGACACTCAGACATGACATGAGAGAGAGGCTTGGAACGACAGTCAGACAGGACAGGAGAGAGAGGCTTTGGACGAGAGTCAGGCTGGAGAGGAGAGAGAGGCTTGGGACGAGAGTGAGGCAAACAGGAGAAAGAGGCTTGGGACGAGAGTCAGGCAGGACAAGAAAGAGAGGCTTGGGTACGAGAGTCAAGCAGGAGAGGAGAGAGAGAGTTGAAGAGTCAGTCAGGACAGGAGAGGGAGGCTTGGAACAAGAGTCAGGCAGGACAGTAGAGAGGGGCTTGTGACGAGAGTCAGGCAAGTAGGAGAAAGAGTCTTTGGACCAGAGTAAGGCAGGACAGGAGAGAGAGGTTTGGGACAAGAGTTATGCGGGACAGGAGAGAGAGTTTTGGGACGAGAGTCAGGCAGGACAGGAGAGGGAGGCTTGGGACGAGAGTCTTGCAGGACAGGAGAGAGAGGCTTGGGTCGAGAGTCATGCGGGACAGGAGAGAGAGGCTTGGGACGGGAGTCAGGCAGGACATGAGAGAGAGGCTTGCGATGAGAGACAGGCAGGGTACGAGAAAAGGGCTTTGGAGGAGAATCAGGCAAGTAGGAGAAAGAGGCTTGGGACGAGAGTCAGGCAGGACAGGAGAGAGGGGCTTAGGACGAGAGCCAGGCAAGTAGGAGAAAGAGGCTTGGGACGAGAGTCAGGCATGACAGGAGAGAGAGGCCTGGGACGAAAGTCAAATAGGACAGGAGAGAGAGGCTTGGAACGAGAGTCTGCCAGGACAGGAGAGAAAGGGTTTGTACGAGAGCCAGGCAAGAGAGGAGGCAGAGAGTTGAGGAGGGAGCCAGTCATGACAGGAGAGTGAGGCTTGTGACGAGAGTCAGGCAGGACTAGAGAGAGAGGCTTGGGACGAGATTCAGGCAGGACAGGAGAGAGAGGCTTGAGGAGAGAGTTAGGCACGACAGAGGCGAGTGGCTTGAGACGAGATTAACGCAGGGTATGAGAGAGAGGCTTCGGACGAGAGTCAGGGATGGCAGGAGAGAGAAGATTTGGACGAGACTGAGGACGGATAGGAGAGAGAGGCTTGGGACGAGAGTGAGGCAGGTCAGAAGAGAAACGCATGAGACGAGAGTCAGCCAGGACAGCAGAAAGAGGCTTGGGACGGTAGTCAGACAGGACAGTAGAGAGAGGCATAGGACGAGAGTCACTCGGGACAGGAGAGAGAGGCAGGACAAGATAGAGAAGCTTGGGACGAGAGTCAGGCAGGACAGGAGAGGGAGAATTAGGACGAGAGTCAGGCAAGACAGGAGAGAAAGGCTTGGGAAGAGAGTCAGGCAGAACAACAGAGAGAGGCTTGTGAGGAGAGTCTGGCAGAACAGGAGAGAGAGTCTTGTGTTGAAAGTCAGGCAAGTAGGAGAAAGAGCTTAGGACGAGAGTCAGTCAAGACAGGATAGAGAGGCTTAGGACGCGAGTCAGGCAGGACAAGAGAGGGAGAATTAGGACGAGAGTCAGGCAAGACAGGAGAGAAAGGCTTGGGAAGAGAGTCAGGAAGAACAACAGAGAGAGGCTTGAGAGGAGAGTCAGGCGGGACAAGAGAGAGAGTCTTGTGACGAGAGTCAGGCAGGACAGAAGAGACAGGCTTGGGACGAGAGTTAGGCATGTAGGAGAAAGAGACTTGGGACGATAGTCAGGGAGGACAGGAGAGTGAGGCTTGGGACGAGAGTCAGGAAGGATGGGATAGAGAGGCTTGGGGCGAGCGTTTGGAGGACAGGAGAGAGAGAATTGGGTCGATTGTCAGGCAAGACAGGAGAGAGAGGCTAGGGAAGAGAGTCAGGCAGAACAAGAGAGAAAGGCTTGGGAGGAAAGTCAGGCAGGACAGGAGAGAAAGCCTTGTGACGAGAGTCAGGCAGGACAGGACAGAGAGGCTTCGGACCGAGTTAGGCAGGATAAGAGACAAATGCTTAGGACGAGTGTCAGGCACGACAGGAGAGAGAGGCTTGGGACGAGAGTCAGGTAGGACAGGGGAGAGTGGCTTGGGATGAGAGTCACGCAGGACAGAAGAGAAAAGTATGAGACAAGAGTCAGCCAGGACAGCAGAGAGAAGCTTGGGACGAGAGTCAGACAGGACAGTAGAGAGAGGCTTGGGATGAGAATCATGCAGGACAGGAGAGACAGTCTTGTGACGAGAGTCAGGCAGGACAGGAGAGAGAGGCTTCGAACCGAGTCAGACTGGATAAGAGAGAGATGCTTGGGACGATAGTCAGGCAGTACAGGAGAGAGAGGCTTGGGATGAGAGTCAGGCAGACCCGGAGAGAGAGACTTGGAACGAGAGTCAGGCAGGAGAGGAGAGAGAGTCTTGGGACGAGAGTTAGGTAGGACAGGAGAAAGAGGCTTGGGCCGAGAGTTAGGCAGGGTAGGAGAAAGAGGCTTGGGACGAGAGTCAGGCAAATCAAGAGAGAGGGGCTCGGGACGAGAGTCAGGAACGACAGGAGAGAGAGGCTTGGGACAAGAGTTAGGCAGTTCAGGAGAGAGAGGCTTGGGACGAGAGTCATGCAGCTTAGGAGAGAGGGGCTTGGGACGAGAGTCAGGCAGGACACGAGGGAGAGTCTTGGGACGAGAGTCGAGCATGACAGGAGAGAGTCTTCGGACGAGTGTGAGGCACGACAGGAGAGAGACGCTTGAGACGAGAGTGAGGCAGGACGGCAGAGTGGCTTGGGACTAGAGTCAGACAGGACAGGAGAGAAAGGCTTGGGACGAGAGTCATTTAGGACAGGAGAGAGAGGCTTGGGACCAGAGTCATGCAGGAAAGGAGAGAGAAGCCTGGTTCGAGATTCAGGCAGGACAGGAGAGAGAGGCTTATGACGAGAGTCAGGAAGGACAGGAGATAGAGGCTTTGGACGAGAATCAGGCTGGACCGGAGAGAGAGGGTTCGGACAAGAGTCAGGCTAGACAGGAGAAAGAGGGTTTGGACGACAGTCATGCAGAACACGCGAGAGAGGCTTGGGACGAGAGTCAGGCAGGATAGGAGAGAGAAGCTTGGGACGACAGTAAGGCATGACATGAGAGAGAGGCTTGGGACGACAGTCAGATAGGACAGGAGAGAGAGGCTTGGGACGAGAGTCAGGCAGGACAGGAGAGAGGAGGGCTTGGGACGAGAGTCAAGCAAGTGGGAGAAAGAGGCTTGGGACGAGAGTCAGGCAGGACAGGAGAGGGAAGTGGCTTGGGACGAGAGTCAGGCAGGACAGGAGAGAGGGTCTTGGGACGAGAGCCAGGCAAGTAGGAGAAAGAGGCTTGGGACGAGAGTCAGGCAGAACAGGAGAGAGAGGCTTGGGACGAGAGTCAGGCATGACATGAGAGAGAGGCTTGGGACGAGAGTCAGATAGGACAGGAGAGAGAGGCTTGGGGCGAGAGTCAGCCAGGACAGGAGAGGGAGGGTTGGTACGAGAGTCAGGCAAGAGAGGAGAGAGAGACTTGAAGAGGGAGCCAGTGAGTACAGGAGAGATAGGCTTGTGACGAGAGTCAGGCGGGACTAGAGAGAGAGGCTTGGGAGGAGAGTCAGGCAAGATAAGAGATTCTTGGGACGAGAGTCAGGCAGGAGAGGAGAGAGAGGTTTGAGGAGAGAGTTAGGCAGGACAGGAGAGAGTGGCTTGAGACGAAATTCACGCAGGGTATGAGAGAGAGGCTTAGGACGAGAGTCAGGGAGGGTTGGAGAGACAAGCTTGGGACGAGACTGAGGTCGGACAGGAGGGAGAGGCTTGGGACGAGAGTCAGATAGGACAGAAGAGAAAGGCATGAAACGAGGGTCAGCCAGAACAGCAGAGAGAGGCTTGGGACGAGAGTCAGGCAGGACAGTAGAGAGAGGCTTAGTACAAGAGTCAGCTGGGAAAGGAGAGAGAGGCTTGGGACGAGAGTTAGGTAGGACAGGATAGAGAGGCTTGGGATGAGAGTCAGGCGGGACATGAGAGGGAAAATTGGCACGAGAGTCAAGCAAGACAGGGGAGAAAGGCTTGGGAAGAGGGTCAGTCATGGTAGGAGAGAAGGGCTTGGGACGAGAGTCAGGCATGTAGGGAAAAGAGGCTTGGGACGAGAGTCAGGTAGGATAGGAGAGAGAGGAATGGAACGAGAGTCACGCACGGTAGGACAGAGGGGCTTGGGATCAGAGTCAGGCAGGACAGGAGGGAGAGTCTTGGGACGAGAGTCAGGCAGGACAGTAGAGAGAGGCTTAGTACAAGAGTCAGCTGGGAAAGGATAGAGAGGGTTGGGACGAGAGTTAGGCAGGACAGGATAGAGAGGCTTGGGATGAGAGTCAGACAGGACATGAGAGGGAAAATTGGCTCGAGAGTCAAGCAAGACAGGGGAGAAAGGCTTGGGAAGAGGGTCAGTCAGTGTAGGAGAGAAGGGCTTGGCACGAGAGTCAGGCATGTAGGGAAAAGAGGCTTGGGACGAGAGTCAGGCAGGATAGGGGAGAGAGGAATGGGACGAGAGTCACGCACGGTAGGACAGAGGGGCTTGGGATGAGAGTCAGGCAGGACAGGAGGGAGAGTTTTGGGACGAGAGTCAGGCAGGACAGGAGAAAGTCTTCGGACGAAAGTCAGGCAGGACAGGAGAGACAAGCTTGAGACGAGAGTCAGGCAGGACAGGACAATGGCATGGGACGAGAGTCAGACAAGGACAGGAGAGAAAGGCTTGGGACGAGAGTCATTCAGGACAGGAGAGAAAGACTCTTGGGACCAGAGTCATGCAGGACAGGAGAGAGGGGTCTGGGACGAGATTCAGGCAGGACAGGAGAGAGAGGCTTGGGACGAGAGGCAGGAAGGAAAGGAGAGAGGGGCTTGGGACGAGAGTCATGCAGAACACGTGAGAGAAGCTTGGTACGAAAGTCAGGCCGGAGAGGAGAGAGCGACTTGAAGAGAGAATCATTCAGGACAGAAGAGGGAGGCGTGGAACAAGAGTCAGGCAGGACAGGAGAGAGGGGCTTGGGACGAGAGTCAGGCAAGTAGGAGAAAGAGGCTTGGGACGAGAGTCAGGCAGGACAGGAGAGAGAGGCTTAGGACGAGAGTCATGCGGGACAGGAGAGAGAGGCTTGGGACGAGAGTCAGGAAGGACTGGAGAGAGAGGCTTGGGACGAGAGTCTTGCGGGACAGGAGAGAGATACTTGGGACGAGAGTCAGTCAGGACTCGAAAGAGAGGCTTGGGACGAGAGTCAGGCAGGGTAGGAGAGAAGGGCTTGGAACGAGAATCAGGCAAGTAGGAGAAAGAGGCTTGGGACGAGAGTCAGGCAGGACAGGAGAGAGGGTCTTGGGACGAGAGCCAGGCAAGTATGAGAAAGAGGCTTGGGACGAGAGTCACGCCGAACAGGAGAGAGAGAATTTTGACGACAGTCAGGCATGACATGAGAGAAAGGCTTGGAACGAGAGTCAGATAGGACAGGAGAGAGAGGCAAAGGACGAAACTCAGCCAGGACTGGAGAGGGAGGGTTGGTACGTGAGTCAGGCAAGAGAGGAGAGAGAGACTTGATGAGAGAGCCAGTCAGGACAGAAGAGAGATGCTTGTGACGAGAGTCAGGCATTGCTGGAGAGAGAGGCTTGGGACGAGAGTCAGGGAGGGCAATAGAGAGAAGCTTGGGACGAGACTGAGGACGGACAGGAGAGAGAGGCTTGGGACGAGAGTCATTCAGGACAGAAGAGAAAGGCATGAGACGAGAGTCAGCCAGGACAGCAGAGAGAGGCTTGGGACGAGAGTCAGGCAGGACAGTAGAGAGAGGCTTAGTACGAAAGTCAGCCGGGACAGGAGAGAGAGGCTTGGGACAAGAGTTAGGCAGGACAGCAAAGAGATGCTTAGGATGAGAGTCAGGCAGGACATGAGAGGGAAAATTGTGATGAGTCACACAAGACAGGGGAGAGAGTCAGTCACGGTAGGAGAGAAGGGCTTGGGACGTTAGTCAGGCATGTAGGAGAAAGAGGCTTGGGACGAGAGTCAGGGAGGACAGGAGAGAGAGGCTTGGGACGAGAGTCAGGCAGGACAGGAGAGAGAGGATTGGGACGAGAGTCACGCAGGGTAGGAGAGAGGGGCTTGGGATGAGAGTCAGGCAGGACAGGAGGGAGAGTCTTGGGACAAGATTCAGGCAGGACAGGAGAGAGAGTCTTCGGACGAGAATCAAGCAGGACAGGAGAGACACGCTTGAGACGAGAGTCAGGCAGGACAGGAGAGACACGCTTGAGACGAGAGTCAGGCAGGACAGGAGATTGGCTGGAGACGAGAGTCAGACAAGGACAGGAGAGAAAGGCTTGGGACGAGAGTCATTCAGGACAGGAGAGAAAGAGGCTTGGGACCAGAGTCATGCAGGACAGGAGAGGTCTGGAACGAGATTCAGACAGGACAGGAGAGAGAGGGTTCGTACGAGAGTCAGGCAGGAGACGAGAGAAAGACTTGAAGAGAGAGTCAGTCAGGACAAGAGATGGAGGCTTGGAACAAGAGACAGGCAGGACAGGAGAGAGGGGCTTGGGACGAGAGTCAGGCAAGTAGGAGAAAGAGGCTTGGGACTAGAGTCAGGCAGGACAGGAGAAAGAGGCTTAGGACAAGAGTCATGCGGGACAGGAGAGAGAGGCTTGGGACGAGAGTCAGGCAGGACAGGAGAGAGAGGCTCGGGACGAGAGTCTGGCAGGACAGGAGAGAGAGGCTTGGGACGAGAGTCATGGGGGACAGGAGAGAGAGTATTGGGACGAGAGTCAGGCAGGACATGAGAGGGAGGTTTGGGACGAGAGTCAGGCAGGGCAGGAGAGAAGGGCTTGGGACGAGAGTCAGGCAAGTCGGAGAAAATGGCTTGGGACCAGAGTCAGGTAGGACAGGAGAGAGGGGCTTTGGAGGAGAGCCAGGCAAGTGGGAGAAAGAGGCTTTGGACGAGAGTCAGGCAGGACAGGAGGGAGAGACTTAGGACGAGATTCAGGCATGGCATGAGAGAGTGGCTTGGGACGAGAGTCAGATAGGACAGAAAAGAGAGGATTGGGACGAAAGTCAGCCAGGACAGGAGAGAGAGGGTTGGTACGAGAGTCAGGGAAGAGAGGATGGAGAGTCTTGAGGAGAGAGACAGTGAGGACAGGAGAGAGAGGCTTGTGACGAGAGTCAGGCAAGACTGGAGAAAGAGGCTTGGGGCGAGTGTCAGGCAGGACAAGAGATTCTTGGGACGAGAGTTAGGCAGGATAGGAGAGAGAGGCTTGAGGAGAGAGTTAGGCAGGACAGGAGAGAGTGGTTTGAGGCGAGGTTCACGCAGGGCAGGAGAGAGAGTCTTGGGACGAGAGTCAGGGAGGGCAGGAGAGAGAAGCTTGGGACGAGACTGAGGACGGACAGGAGAGAGAGGCTTGGGACGAGAGTCAGGCAGGACAGAAGAGAAAGGCATGAGACGAGAGTGTGCCAGGACAGCAGAGAGAGGCTTGGGACGAGAGTCAGACAGGACAGTAGAGAGAGGCTTAGTACGAGAGTCAGCCGGGACAGGAGAGAGAGGCTTGGGACGAGAGTTAGCCAGGACAGGATAGAGATGCTTGTGATGAGAGTCAGGCAGGACATGATAGGGAAAATTGGGACGAGAGTCAGGGAAGACAGGGGAGAAAGGCTTGGGAAGAGAGTCAGTCAGTGTAGGATTTAAGGGCTTGGGACGAGAGTCAGGCATGTAGGAGAAAGAGGCTTGGGACGAGAGTCAGGTAGTACACGAGAGAGAGGCTTCGGACGAGATTCAGGCAGGACAGGAGAGAGAGGACTGGGACGAGAGTCACGCAGGGTAGGAGCGAGGGGCTTGGGATGATAGTCAGGCAGGACAGGAGGGAGAGCCTAGGGACGAGAGTCAGGCAGGACAGGAGAGAGAGTCTTCGGACGAGAGTCAGGCAGGACAGGAGTGACACGCTTGAGACGAGAGTCAGGCAGGACAGGAGAGTGGCTTGGGACGAGAGTCAGACAAGGACAAGACAGAAAGGCGTGGGACGAGAGTCATTCAGGACAGGAGAGAAAGAGGCTTGGGACCAGAGTCATGCAGGACAGGAGAGAGAGGTCTGGGACGAGATTCAGGCAGGACAGGAGAGACAGGCTTGGGATGAGAGTCAGGAAGGAAAGGAGAGAGGTGCTTAGGACGAGAATCAGGCTGGACCAGAGAAAGATTGTTGTGACAAGAGTCAGGCTGGACAGGAGAGAGACGGTTGGGAAGGGAGTCATGCAGAACACGCGAGAGAAGTTTGGGACGAGAGTCAGCCAGGATAGGACAGAGAGGCTTGGGACGACAGTCAGGCATGACATGAGAGGGAGGCTTAGGACGACAGTCCGATAGGACAGGAGAGAGAGCCTTGGGAAGAGAATCAGGCAGGAGAGGAGGGAGAGGTTTGGGACGAGATTCAGGCAGGACAGGAGAAAGAGGATTGGTACGAGAGTCAGGCAGGAGAGGAGAGAGAGACACTTGAAGAGATAATCATTCAGGACAGGAGAGGGAGGCTTGGAACAAGGGTCAGGAAGGACAGGAGAGAGGGGCTTGGGACGAGAGTCAGGCAAGTAGGAGAAAGATACTTGGGACGAGAGTCAGGCAGGACAGGAGAGAGAGGTTTTGGATGAGAGTCATGCGGGACAAGAGAGAGAGGCTTGGGACGAGAGTCAGGCAGGACATGAGTGAGAGGCTTGGGACGAGAGTCAGGCAGGGTAGGAGAGAAGGGCTTCCAACGAGAATCAGGAAAGTAGGAGAAAGAGGCTTGGGACGAGAGTCAGGCACGACAGGAGAGAGGGTCTTGGGACGAGAGCCCGGAAAGTAGGAGAAAGAGGCTTGGGACCAGAGTCAGGCAGGATAGGAGAGAGAGTCTTGGGACGAGAGCCACATAGGACAGGAGAGAGAAGCTTGGGACGAGAGTCAGACAGGACAGAGGAGAGAAGCTTGGGACGAGAGTCAGCCAGGACGGGAGAGGGAGAATTGGGACGAGAGTCAGGCAAGACAGGAGAGAAAGGCTTGGGAAGAGAGTCAGGCAGAAGAAGAGAGAGAGGCGTTGGAGGAGAGTCAGGCAGGACAGGAGAGAGTCTTTTGACGAGAGTCAGGTAGGACAGTAGATAGAGGCTTGTGACGAGAGTCAGACAGTAGAGGAGAGAAGGGTTTGGGACGAAAGTAAGGCATGTAGGAGAAAGAGGCTTGGGACGAGAGTCAAGCAGGACAGGAGAGAGAGGATT
Source organism: Panulirus ornatus (assembly GCF_036320965.1). Taxonomy (NCBI): domain Eukaryota; kingdom Metazoa; phylum Arthropoda; class Malacostraca; order Decapoda; family Palinuridae; genus Panulirus; species Panulirus ornatus. The sequence continues at coordinate 35,411,300 of NC_092225.1, forward strand.
GGGACGAGAGTCAGGCAGGATAGTGTAGAGAGGCTTAGGACGAGAGTCAGGAGGACATGAAAGAGAGAATTGGGAAGAGAGTCAGGCAAGACCGGAGAGAGAGGCTGAGGAAGAGAGTCAGAACAAGAGAGAGAGTCTTGATAGGAGAGTCAGGCACGACAGGAGAGATTGCCTTGTGACGAGAGTCAGGCAGGACAGGAGAGAGAGGCGTCGGACCGAGTCACGAACGAGAAGAGAGAGAGGTTTGAAACGAGTGTTAGGCATTACAGGGGAGAGAAGCTTGGGACGAGAGTCAGGCACGACAGTAGAGAGAGGCTTGGGATGAGAGTCAGGCAGGAAAGAAGAGAAAGGCATGAGACGAGAGTCAGCCATGACAGCAGAGAGAGGCTTGGTACGAGAGTTAGGCAGGACAGGGTAAAGAGGCTTGGGAAAAGAGTCAGGCAGGACAACAGAGAGAGGCTTGCGAGACAGTCAGGCAGGAAAGGAGAGAGGGGCTTGGGACGAGAGTCACGCAGGAGAGGAGAAAGAGGCTTCGGACTACAGTCAGGCAGAACGGGAGAAAGGGGCGCGGGACGAGATTCAAGTAGGACAGAAGAGAGACGAGAGTCTGGCAGTACAGGAGATAGAGGCCTGGGACGAGTGTCAGGCAGGACAGAAGAGAGTGGCTTGGGACGAGAGTCAAACAGGACAGGAGAGAGAGGGTTGGGACGGGAGTCTGGCAGGACACGAGAGAGTGGTTTGGGACGAGAATCAGGCTGGACAGGAGAAAGAGGCTTGGGACAAAAGTCAGGCAGAATAGGAGAGAGAGAGACTTGGGACGAGGGTCAGGCTGGACAGGAGAGAGAGGCTTGGGACGAAAGTTAGGCAGGACCGGAGAGAGAGCCTTACGACGAGAGTTAGGCAGGATAGGAGAGAAAGGCTTGGGACGAGAGTCAGGCATAACAGGAGAGAGAGGCTTTTGACGAAAGTCAGGCAGGGCAGGTGACAGACCCTTGGGCCAAGAATCAGTCAGGACAAGAGAGAGAGGCTCGGGATGAGAGTTAAACAGGACAGAAGAGAAAGGCTTGTGACGTCAGTCATTCAGGACAGAAGAGAGAGGCTTGGGACAAGAGTCAGGCAGGACAGGAGAGAGGGGGTTGGGACGAGAGTCAGGCAGGACAGGAGAGACAGGCTTGGAACGAAAGACAGGAAGGACAGGAGAGATAGGCTTTTGACGATAGTCAGGCCGGACAGGGGACAGAGGCTTGGGACTAGAATCAGGCTGGACAAGAGTGAGAGACTCCGGACGAGAGTCAAACAGGACAGAAGAGAAAGGCTTGGGACGACAACCATTCAGGATAGGAGAGAGAGGCTTGGGACCAGATTCAGGCTGAACAGGAGAGAGGGACTTGGGACGAGAGTCAGGCAAGATAGGAGAGAGAGGCTTGGGACCGAGTCAGGAAGGGTAAGAGAGAGAGGCTTGGGACGAGAGTCAGGCAGGACAGGAGAGAGAGGCTTGGGATGAGAGTCAGGCAGCACAGAAGAGAAAGGCTTGGGATGAGAGTCAGGCAAAACAGAAGAGAAAGGCATGAAACGAGAGTTAGCCAGGACAGCAGAGAGGGGCTTGGGACGAGAGTCAGGCAGGACAGGAGAGAGAGGCTTGGGACAAGGGTCAGGCAGGATAGTAGAGAGAAGCTTGACGAGAGAGTCCGGCAGGATAGGAGAGAGAGGCTTGGGACGAGAGTCAGGCAGGGTAGGAGAAAGAGGCTTGGGACGACAGTCCGATAGGACAAGAGAGAGAGGCTTGAGATGAGAGTCAGGCAGGAGAGGAGGGAGAGGTTTGCGACGAGATTCAGGCATGACAGGAAAAAGAAGATTGGTACGAGAGTCAGGCAGGAGAGGAGAGAGAGACTTGAAGAGAGAATCATTCAAGACAGGAGAGGGAGGCTTGGAACAAGAGACAGGAAGAACAGGAGAGAGGGGCTTGGGACGAGAGTCAGGCAAGTAGGAGAAAGAGGCTTGGGACGAGGGTCAGGCAGGACAGAAGAGAGAGAATTGGGATGAGAGTCATGCGGGACAGGAGAGAGAGGCTTGGGACGAGAGTCAGTCAGGACATGAGAGAGAGGCTTTGGACGAGAGTCATGCGGGACAGGAGAGAGAGGCTTGGGACGAGAGTCAGGCAGGACAGGAGAGAGAGGCTTGGGACGAGAGTCAGGCTGGGTAATAGAGAAGGGCTTGGAACGAGAATCAGGCAAGTAGGAGAAAGAGGCTTGGGACGAGAGTCAGGCAGGACAGGAGAGAGGGTCTTGGGACGAGAGCCATGCAAGTAGGAGGAAGAGGCTTGGGACGAGAGTCAGGTAGGACAGGAGAGAGAGGCTTGGGACGACAGTCAGGCATGACATGAGAGAGATGCTTGGAACGAGAGTCAGATAGGACAGGAGAGAGAGGCTTGGGACGAGAGTCAGCCAGGATTGGAGAGACAGGGTTGGTACGAGAGTCAGGCAAGAGAGGAGAGAGAGACTTGAGGAGAGAGCTGGTCAGGACCGGAGAGAGAGGCTTGTGACGAGAGTCAGGCATTGCTGGAGAGAGAGGCTTGGGACGAGAGTCAGGCAGGACAAGAGATTCTTGGGACGAGAGTCAGGCAGGACATGAGAGAGAGGCTTGAGGAGAGAGTTAGTCAGGACAGGAGAGACTGGCTTGAGACGAGATTCGCGCAGGGTAGGAGAGAGAGGCCTGGGACGAGAGTCAGTCAGGGCAGGAGAGAGAAGCTTGGGACGAGACTGAGGACGGACAGGAGGGAGAGGCTTGGGACGAGAGTCAGGCAGGACAGAAGAGAAAGGCATAAGACGAGAGACAACCAGGACAGCAGAGAGAGGCTTGGGACGAAAGTCAGACAGGTGAGTAGAGAGAGCCTTAGTCCGAAAGTCAAGCCGGGACAGGAGAGAGAGGCTTGGGACGAGAGTCAGGCAGGACAGGATAGAGAGTCTTGGAACGAGGGTCAGGCAGGACATGCGAGGGAGAATTGGGACGAGAGTCAGGCAAGACAGGAGAGAAAAGCTTGGGAAGAGAGTCAGGCAGAAGAAGAGAGAGAGGCTTGCGAGGAGAGTCAGGCAGGGCAGGAGAGAGTCTTGTGACGAGAGTCAGGCAGGACAGGAGAGAGAGGCTTGGGACGAGAGTCAGGCAGGGTAGGAGAGAAGGGTTTGGGACGAGAGTAAGGCATGTAGGAGAAAGAGGCTTGGGACGAGAGTCAGGCAGAACAGAAGAGAGAGGCCTGGGACGAGAGTCAGGCATTACAGGGGACAGAGGCTTGGGACTAGAATCAGGAAGGACAAGAATGAGAGGCTCGGGACGAGAGTCAAACAAGAAAAAAGAGAAAGGCTTGGGACGAAAACCATTCAGGACAGGAGAGAGAGGCTTGGGACAAGAGTCAGGCAAGATAGGAGAGAGGGGCTTGGGACGAGAGTCAGGCAGGATAGGAGAGAGAGGCTCGGGAGGAGAGTCAGGCAAGAGAAGAGAGAGGTGCTTTGGAGGAAAGTCAAGCAGGAAAGGAGAGAGAGTCTTGGGACGAGAGTCAGGCAGAACAGAAGAGAGAGGCTTGAGACCGAGTCAGGCAGGAAAGAGAGAGAGGCTTCGGAGGAGAGTCAGGCAGGACAGGAGAGAGAGGCTTGGGATGAGAGTCAGGAAGGACAGAAGAGAAAGGCTTGGAATGAGAGTCAGGCAAAACAGAAGAGAAAGGCATGAGACGAGAGTTAGCCTGGACAGCAGAGAGAGGCTTGGGACGAGAGTTAGGCAGGAGAGGGGAGAGAGGTTCAGGAGAAGAGTCAGGCAGGATAGTAGAGAGACACTTGACGAGAAAGCAAGGCAGGACAGGAGAGAGAGGCTTAGGGCGAGAGTCAGGCAGGGTACGAGAAAGAGGATTGGGACGACAGTCCGATAGGACAAGGGAGAGAGACTTGGGACGAGAGTCAGGTAGGAGAGGAGGGAGAGGTTTGGGACGAGATTCAATCATGACAGGAGAGAAGATTGGTACGAGAGTCAAGCAGGAGAGGAGAGAGAGACTTGAAGAGAGAATCATTCAGGACAGGAGAGGGAGGCTTGGAACAAGAGTCAGGAAGGACAGGAGAGAGGGGCTTAGGACGAGAGTCAGGCAAGTAGGAGAAAGAGGCTTGGGACGAGAGTCAGGCAGGACAGGAGAGAGAGGATTGGGATGAGAGTCATGCGGGACAGGAGAGAGAGCCTTGGGACGAGAGTCAGTCAGGACATGAGAGAGAGGCTTTGGACGAGAGTCATGCGGGACAGGAGAGAGAGGCTTGTGACGAGAGTCAGGCAGGACAGGAGAGAGAGGCTTGGGACGAGAGTCAGGCTGGGTAATAGAGAAGGGATTGGAACGAGAATCAGGCAAGTAGGAGAAAGAGGCTTGGGACGAGAGTCAGGCAGGACAGGAGAGAGAGGCTTGGGACGACAGTCAGGCATGACATGAGAGAGAGGCTTCTGACGACAGTCAGATAGGACAGGAGAGAGAGGATTGGGACGAGAGTCAGCCAGGATTGGAGAGAGAGGGTTGGTACGAGAGTCAGGCAAGAGCGGAGAGAGAGACTTGAGGAGAGAGCTGGTCAGGACCGGAGAGAGAGGCTTGTGACGAGAGTCAGGCATTGCTGGAGAGAGAGGCTTGGGACGAGAGTCAGGCAGGACAAGAGATTCTTGGGACGAGTGTCAGGCATGACAGGAAAGAGAGGCTTGAGGATAGAGTTAGTCAGGACAGGAGAGACTGGCTTGAGACGAGATTCACGTAGGGTAGGAGAGAGAGGCCTGGGACGAGAGTCAGTCAGGGCAGGAGAGAGAAGCTTGGGACGAGACTGAGGACGGACAGGAGGGAGAGGCTTGGGACGAGAGTCAGGCAGGACAGAAGAGAAAGGCATAAGAAGAGAGACAGCCAGGACAGCAGAGAGAGGCTTGGGACGAAAGTCAGACAGGTGAGTAGAGAGAGGCTTAGTCCGAAAGTCAAGCCTGGACAGGAGAGAGAGGCTTGAGACGAGAGTCAGGCAGGACAGGATAGAGAGTCTTGGGACGAGAGTCAGGCAGGACATGAGAGGGAGAATTGGGACGAAAGTCAGGCAAGACAGGAGAGAAAAGCTTGGGAAGAGAGTCAGGCAGAAGAAGAGAGAGAGGCTTAGGAGGAGATTCAGGCAGGGCAGGAGAGAGAGTCTTGTGACGAGAGTCAGGCAGGATAGGAGAGAGAGGCTTGGGACGAGAGTCAGGCAGGGTAGGAGAGAAGGGTTTGGGACGAGAGTAAGGCATGTAGGAGAAAGAGGCTTGGGACGAGAGTCAGGCAGGACAGGAGAGAGAGGCCTGGGACGAGAGTCAGGCATTACAGGGGACAGAGGCTTGGGACTAGAATCAGGCAGGACAAGAATGAGAGGCTCGGGACGAGAGTCAAACAGGACAGAAGAGAAAAGCTTTGGACGACAACCATTCAGGACAGGAGAGAGAGGCTTGGGACAAGAGTCAGGCAAGAAAGGAGAGAGGGGCTTGGGACGAGAGTCAGGCAGGATAGGAGAGAGAGGCTTGGGAGGAGAGTCAAGCAAGAGAAGAGAGAGGTGCTTGGGAGGAAAGTCAAGCAGGACAGGAGAGAGAGTCTTTTGACGAGAGTCAGGCAGAACAGAAGAGAGAGGCTTGAGACCGAGTCAGGCAGGATAAGAGAGAGAGGCTTCGGACGAGAGTCAGGCAGGACAGGAGAGAGAGGCTTGGGATGAGAGTCAGGAAGGACAGAAGAGAAAGGCTTGGGATAAGAGTCAGGCAAAACAGAAGAGAAAGGCATGAAACGAGAGTTAGCCTGGACAGCAGAGAGAGGCTTGGGACGGGAGTTAGGCAGGACAGGGGTGAGAGGCTCAGGAGAAGAGTCAGGCAGGATAGTAGAGAGACACTTGACGAGAAAGTAAGGCAGGACAGGAGAGAGAGGCTTAGGACGAGAGTCAGGCAGGGTACGAGAAAGAGGATTGGGACGACAGTCCGATAGGACAAGAGAGAGAGGCTTGGGACTAGAGTCAGGCAGGAGAGGAGGGAGAGGTTTGGGACGATATTCAGGCATGACAGGAGAGAGAAGATTGGTACGAGAGTCAGGCAGGAGAGGAGAGAGAGACTTGAAGAATCATTCAGGACAGGAGAGGGAGGCTTGGAACAAGAGTCAGGAAGGACAGGCGAGAGGGGCTTGAGACGAGAGTCAGGCAAGTAGGAGAAAGAGGCTTGGGACGAGAGTCAGGCAGGACAGGAGAGAGAGGATTGGGATGAGAGTCATGCGGAAAAGGAGAGAGAGGCTTGGGACGAGAGTCAGGCAGGACATGAGAGAGAGGCTTGGGACGACAGTCAGGCTGGGTAATAGAGAAGGGCTTGGAACGAGAATCAGGCAAGTAGGAGAAAGAGGCTTGGGAAGAGAGTCAGGCAGGACAGGAGAGAGGTTCTTGGGACGAGAGCCATGCAAGTCGGAGAAAGAGGCTTGGGACGAGAGTCAGGCAGGACAGGAGAGAGAGGCTTGGGACGACAATCAGGCATGACATGAGAGAGAGGCTTGGAACGAGAGTCAGATAGGACAGGAGAGAGAGGCTTCTGACGAGAGTCAGCCAGGATTGGAGAAAGAGGGTTGGTACGAGATTCAGGCAAGAGCTGTGAGAGAGACTTGAGGAGAGAGCTGGTCAGGACCGGAGAGAGGCTTGTGACGAGAGTCAGGCAGTGCTGGAGAGAGAGGCTTGGGACGAGAGTCAGGCAGGACAAGAGATTCTTGGGACGAGAGTCAGGCAGGACAGGAGAGAGAGGCTTGAGGAGAGAGTTAGTCAGGACAGGAGAGACTGGCTTGAGACGAGATTCGCGCAGGGTAGGAGAGAGAGGCCTGGGACGAGAGTCAGTCAGGGCAGGAGAGAGAAGCTTCGGACGAGACTGAGGACGGACAGGAGGGAGAGGTTTGGGACGAGAGTCAGGCAGGACAGAAGAGAAAGGCATAAGACGAGAGACAGCCAGGACAGCAGAGAGAGGCTTGGGACGAAAGTCAGACAGGTGAGTAGAGAGAGGCTTAGTCCGAATGTCAAGCCGGGACAGGAGGGAGAGTCTTGGGACGAGAGTCAGGCATAACAGGATAGAGAGTCTTGGGACGAGAGTCAGGCAGGACATGAGAGGGAGAATTGGGACGAGAGTCAGGCAAGACAGGAGAGAAAAGCTTGGGAAGAGAGTCAGGCAGAAGAAGAGAGAGAGACTTGTGAGGAGAGTCAGGCAGGACAGGAGAGAGAGGCTTGGGATGAGAGTCAGGCAGGGTAGGAGAGAAGGGTTTGGGACGAGAGTAAGGCATGTAGGAGAAAGAGGCTTGGGACGAGAGTCATGCAGGACAGGAGAGAGAGGCCTGGGACGAGAGTCAGGCATTACATGGGACAGAGGCTTGTGACTAGAATCAGGCAGGACAAGAATGAGAGGCTCGAGACGAGATTCAAACAGGACCAAAGAGAAAGGCTTGGGACGACAACCATTCAGGACAGGAGAGAGAGGCTTGGGACAAGAGTCAGGCAAGACAGGAGAGAGGGGCTTGGGACGAGAGTCAGGCAGGATAGGAGAGAGAGGCTCGGGGGGAGAGCCAGGCAAGAGAATAGAGAGGTGCTTTGGAGGAAAGTCAAGCAGGACAGGAGAGAGAGTCTTGGGACGAAAGTCAGGCAAAACAGGAGAGAGAGGCTTGAGAACGAGTCAGGCAGGATAAGAGAGAGAGAGGCTTCGGACGAGAGTCAGGCAGGACAGGAGAGAGAGGCTTGGGATGAGAGTCAGGAAGGACAGAAGAGAAAGGCTTGGGATGAGAGTCAGGCAAAACAGAAGATAAAGGCATGAGACGAGAGTTAGCCTGGACAGCAGAGAGAGGCTTGGGACGAGAGTTAGGCAGGACAGGGGAGAGAGGCTCAGGAGAAGAGTCAGGCAGGATAGTAGAGAGACACTTGACGAGAAAGTAAGGCAGGACAGGAGAGAGAGGCTTAGGACGAGAGTCAGGCAGGGTACGAGAAAGAGGATTGGGACGACAGTCCGATAGGACAAGAGAGAGAGGCTTGGGACGAGAGTCAGGCAGGAGAGGAGGGAGAGGTTTGCGACGAGATTCAGGCATGACAGGAGAGAGAAGATTGGTACGAGAGTCAAGCAGGAGAGGAGAGAGAGACTTGAAGAGAGAATCATTCAGGACAGGAGAGGGAGGCTTGGAACAAGAGTCAGGAAGGACAGGAGAGAGGGGCTTTGGACGAGTCAGGCAAGTAGGAGAAAGAGGCTTGGGACGAGAGTCAGGCAGGACAGGAGAGAGAGGATTGGGATGAGAGTCATGCGGGACAGGAGAGAGAGGCTTGGGACGAGAGTCAGTCAGGACATGAGAGAGAGGCTTTGGACGAGAGTCATGCGGGACAGGAGAGAGAGGCTTGGGACGAGAGTCAGGCAGGACATGAGAGAGGCTTGGGACGAGAGTCAGACTGGGTAATAGAGAAGGGCTTGGAACGAGACTCATGCAAGTCGGAGAAAGAGGCTTGGGACGAGAGTCAGGCAGGACAGGAGAGAGGGTCTTGGGAAGAGAGCCATGCAAGTCGGAGAGAGAGGCTTGGGACGACAGTCAGGCATGACATGAGAGAGAGGCTTGGAACGAGAGTCAGATAGGACAGTAGAGAGAGGCTTGGGACGAGAGTCAGCCAGGATTGGAGAGAGAGGGTTGGTACGAGAGTCAGGCAAGAGCAGAGAGAGAGACTTGAGGAGAGAGCTGGTCAGGACCGGAGAGAGAGGCTTGTGACGAGAGTCAGACATTCCTGGAGAGAGAGGCTTGGGACGAGAGTCAGGCAGGACAAGAGATTCTTGGGACGAGAGTCAGGCAGGACAGGAGAGAGAGGCTTGAGGAGAGAGCTAGTCAGGACAGGAGAGACTGCCTTCAAACGAGATTCACGCAGGGTAGGAGAGAGAGGCCTGGGACGAGAGTCAGTCAGGGCAGGAGAGAGAAGCTTGGGACGAGACTGAGGACGGACAAGAGGGAGAGGTTTGGGACGAGAGTCAGGCAGGACAGAAGAGAAAGGCATAAGACGAGAGACAGCCAGGAAAGCAGAGAGAGGCTTGCGACGAAAATCAGACAGGTGAGTAGAGAGAGGCTTAGTCCGAAAGTCAAGCCGGGACAGGAGAGAGAGGCTTGGGACGAGAGTCAGGCAGGACAGGATAGAGAGTCTTGGGACGAGAGTCAGGCAGGACATGAGAGGGAGAATTGGGACGAGAGTCAGGCAAGACAGGAGAGAAAAGCTTGGGAAGAGAGTCAGGCAGAAGAAGAGAGAGAGGCTTGGGAGGAGAGTCAGGCAGGGCAGGAGAGAGAGTCTTGTGACGAGAGTCAGGCAGGACAGGAGAGAGAGGCTTGGGACGAGAGTCAGGCAGGGTAGGAGAGAAGGGTTTGGGACGAGAGTAAGGCATGTAGGAGAAAGAGGCTTGGGACGAGAGTCAGGCAGGACAGGAGAGAGAGGCCTGGGACGAGAGTCAGGCATTACAGGGGACTTAGGCTTGGGACTAGAATCAGGCAGGACAAGAATGAGAGGCTCGAGACGAGAGTCAAACAGGACAGAAGAGAAAGGCTTGGGACGACAACCATTCAGGACAGGAGAGAGAGGCTTGGGACAAGAGTCAGGCAAGACAGGAGAGAGGGGCTTGGGACGAGAGTCAGGCAGGATAGGAGAGAGAGGCTTGGGAGGAGAGTCAGGCAAGAGAAGAGAGAGGTGCTTGGGAGGAAAGTCAAGCAGGACAGGAGAGAGAGTCTTGGGACGAGAGTCAGGCAGAACAGGAGAGAGAGGCTTGAGACCGAGTCAGGCAGGATAAGAGAGAGAGGCTTCGGACGAGAGTCAGGCAGGACAGGAGAGAGAGGCTTGGGATGAGAGTCAGGAAGGACAGAAGAGAAAGGCTTGGGATGAGAGTCAGGCAAAACAGAAGATAAAGGCATGAGACGAGAGTTAGCCTGGACAGCAGAGAGAGGCTTGGGACGAGAGTTAGGCAGGACAGGGGAGAGAGGCTCAGGAGAAGAGTCAGGCAGGATAGTAGAGAGACACTTGACGAGAAAGTAAGGCAGGACAGGAGAGAGAGGCTTAGGACGAGAGTCAGGCAGGGTAGGAGAAAGAGGATTGGGACGACAGTCCGATAGGACAAGAGAGAGAGGCTTGGGACGAGAGTCAGGCAGGAGAGGAGGGAGAGGTTTGGGACGAGATTCAGGCATGACAGGAGAGAGAAGATTGGTACGAGAGTCAGGCAGGAGAGGAGAGAGAGACTTGAAGAGAGAATCATTCAGGACAGGAGAGGGAGGCTTGGAACAAGAGTCAGGAAGGACAGGAGAGAGGGGCTTGGGACGAGTCAGGCAAGTAGGAGAAAGAGGCTTGGGACGAGAGTCAGGCAGGACAGGAGAGAGAGGGCTTGGACGAGAGCTTGGGACGAGAGTCAGGCAGGACATGAGAGAGAGGCTTGGGACGAGAGTCATGCGGGACAGGAGAGAAGGCTTGGACGAGAGTCAGGCAGGACATGAGAGAGGCTTGGGACGAGAGTCAGACTGGGTAATAGAGAAGGGCTTGGGAACGAGACTCATGCAAGTAGGAGAAAGAGGCTTGGGACGAGAGTCAGGCAGGACAGGAGAGAGGGTCTTGGGACGAGAGCCATGCAAGTCGGATGAAGAGGCTTGGGACGAGAGTCAGGCAGGACAGGAGAGAGAGGCTTGGGACGACAGTCAGGCATGACATGAGAGAGAGGCTTGGAACGAGAGTCAGATAGGACAGGAGAGAGAGGCTTGGGACGAGAGTCAGCCAGGATTGGAGAGAGAGGGTTGGTACGAGAGTCAGGCAAGAGCAGGAGAGAGAGACTTGAGGAGAGAGCTGGTCAGGACCGGAGAGAGAGGCTTGTGACGAGAGTCAGGCATTGCTGAAGAGAGAGGCTTGGGACGAGAGTCAGGCAGGACAAGAGATTCTTGGGACGAGAGTCAGGCAGGACAGGAGAGAGAGGCTTGAGGAGAGAGTTAGTCAAGACAGGAGAGACTGGTTTGAGACGAGATTCACGCAGGGTAGGAGAGAGAGTCCTGTGACGAGAGTCAGTCAGGGCAGGAGAGAGAAGCTTGGGACGAGACTGAGGACGGACAGGAGGGAGAGGCTTGGGACGAGAGTCAGGCAGGACAGAAGAGAAAGGCATAAGACGAGAGACAGCCAGGACAGCAGAGAGAGGCTTGCGACGAAAGTCAGACTGGTGAGTAGAGAGAGGCTTAGTCCGAAAGTCAAGCCGGGACAGGCGAGAGAGGCTTGGGACGAGAGTCAGGCAGGACAGGATAGAGAGTCTTGGGACGAGAGTCAGGCAGGACATGAGAGGGAGAATTGAGACGAGAGTTAGGCAAGACAGGAGAGAAAAGCTTGGGAAGAGAGTCAGGCAGAAGATGAGAGAGAGGCTTGGGAGGAGAGTCAGGCAGGGCAGGAGAGAGAGTCTTGTGACGAGAGTCAGGCAGGACAGGAGAGAGAGGCTTGGGACGAGAGTCAGGCAGGGTAGGAGAGAAGGGTTTGGGACGAGAGTAAGGCATGTAGGAGAAAGAGGCTTGGGACGAGAGTCAGGCAGGACAGGAGAGAGAGGCCTGGGACGAGAGTCAGGCATTACAGGGGACAGAGGCTTGGGACTAGAATCAGGCAGGACAAGAATGAGAGGCTCGGGACGAGAGTCAAACAGGACAGAAGAGAAAGGCTTGGGACGACAACCATTCAGGACAGGAGAGAGAGGCTTGGGACAAGAGTCAGGCAAGACAGGAGAGAGGGGCTTGGGACGAGAGTCAGGCAGGATAGGAGAGAGAGGCTTGGGAGGAGAGTCAGGCAAGAGAAGAGAGAGGTGCTTGGGAGGAAAGTCAAGCAGGACAGGAGAGAGAGTCTTGGGACGAGAGTCAGGCAGAACAGGAGAGAGAGGCTTGAGACCGAGTCAGGCAGGATAAGAGAGAGAGGATTCGGACGAGAGTCAGGCAGGACAGGAGAGAGAGGCTTGGGATGAGAGTCAGGAAGGACAGAAGAGAAAGGCTTGGGATGAGAGTCAGGCAAAACAGAAGAGAAAGGCATGAGACGAGAGTTAGCCTGGACAGCAGAGAGAGGCTTGGGACGAGAGTTAGGCAGGACAGGGGAGAGAGGCTCAGGAGAAGAGTCAGGCAGGATAGTAGAGAGACACTTGACGAGAAAGTAAGGCAGGACAGGAGAGAGAGGCTTAGGACGAGAGTCAGGCAGGGTACGAGAAAGAGGATTGGGACGACAGTCCGATAGGACAGGCGAGAGAGGCTTGGGACGAGAGCCAGGCAGGAGAGGAGGTAGAGGTTTGGGACGATATTCAGGCATGACAGGAGAGAAAAGATTGGTACGAGAGTCAGGCAGGAGAGGAAAGAGAGACTTGAAGAGAGAATCATTCAGGACAGGAGAGGGAGGCTTGGAACAATAGTCTGGAAGGACAGGAGAGAGGGGCTTGGGACGCGAGTCAGGCAAGTAGGAGAAAGAGGCTTGGGACGAGAGTCAGGCAGGACAGGAGAGAGAGGATTGGGATGAGAGTCATGCGGGACAGGAGAGAGAGGCTTGGGACGAGAGTCAATCAGGACATGAGAGAGAGGCTTTGGACGAGAGTCATGCGGGACAGGAGAGAGAGGCTTGGGACGAGAGTCAGACTGGGTAATAGAGAAAGGCTTGCAACGAGAATCAGGCATGTAGGAGAAAGAGGCTTGGAGCGAGAGTCAGGCAGGACAGGAGAGAGGTTCTTGGGACGAGAGCCAGGCAAGTAGGAGAAAGAGGCTTGGGACGAGAGTCAGGCAGGACAGGAGAGAGAGGCTTGGGACGAGAGTCAGGCATGACATGAGAGAGAGGCTTCGTACGAGAGTCAGATAGGACAGGAGAGAGAGGCTTGGGACAAGAGTCTGCCAGGACAGGAGAGGGAGGGTTGGTACGAGAGTCAGGAAAGAGAGGAGAGAGAGACTTGAGGATAGAGGCAGTCAGGACAGGAGAGAGAGGGTTGTGACGAGTGTCAGGCAGGACTGGAGAGAGAAGCTTGGGACGAGAGTCAGGCAGGACAAGAGACTCTTGGGATGAGAATCACGCAGGACAGGAGAGAGAGGCTTGAGGACAGAGTTAGTCAGGACAGGAGAGAGTGGCTTGAGACGAGATTCACGCACTGCAGGAGAGAGAGCCTTGGGACGAGAGTCAGGGAGGGAAGGAGAGTGAAGTTTGGGACGAGACTGAGGACGGACAGGAGGGAGAGGCTTGGGACGAGAGTCAGGCAGGACAGAAGAGAAAGGCATAAGACGAGAGACAGCCAGGACAGCAGAGAGAGGCTTGAGACGAAAGTCAGACAGGTGAGTAGAGAGAGGCTTAGTCCGAAAGTCAAGCCGGGACAGGCGAGAGAGGCTTGGGGCGAGAGTCAGGCAGGACAGGATAGGGAGTCTTGGGACGAGAGTCAGGCATGACATGAGAGGGAGAATTGGGACGAGAGTCAGGCAAGACAGGAGAGAAAAGCTTGGGAAGAGAGTCAGGCAGAAGAAGAGAGAAAGGCTTGGGAGGAGAATCAGGCAGGGCAGGAGAGAGAGTCTTGTGACGAGAGTCAGGCAGGACAGGAGAGAGAGGTTTGGGACGAGAGTCAGGCAGGGTAGGAGAGAAGGGTTTGGGACGAGAGTAAGGCATGTAGGAGAAAGAGGCTTGGGACGAGAGTCAGGCAGGACAGGAGAGAGAGTCCTGGGACGAGAGTCAGGCATTACAGGGGACAGAGGCTTGGGACTAGAATCAGGCAGGACAAGAATGAGAGGCTCGGGACGAGAGTCAAACAGGACAGAAGAGAAAGGCTTGGGACGACAACCATTCAGGACAGGAGAGAGAGGCTTGGGACAAGAGTCAGGCAAGACAGGAGAGAGGGGCTTGGGACGAGAGTCAGGCAGGATAGGAGAGAGAGGCTTGGGAGGAGAGTCAGGCAAGAGAAGAGAGAGGTGCTTGGGAGGAAAGTCAAGCAGGACAGGAGAGAGAGTCTTGGGACGAGAGTCAGGCAGAACAGGAGAGAGAGGCTTGAGACCGAATCAGGCAGGATAAGAGAGAGAGGCTTCGGACGAGAGTCATGCACGACAGGAGAGAGAGGCTTGGGATGAGAGTCAGGAAGGACAGAAGAGAAAGGCTTGGGATGAGAGTCAGGCAAAACAGAAGAGAAAGGCATGAGACGAGAGTTAGCCTGGACAGCAGAGAGAGGCTTGGGACGAGAGTTAGGCAGGACAGGGGAGAGAGGCTCAGGAGAAGAGTCAGGCAGGATAGTAGAGAGACACTTGACGAGAAAGTAAGGCAGGACAGGAGAGAGAGGTTTAGGACGAGAGTCAGGCAGGGTACGAGAAAGAGGATTGGGACGACAGTCCGATAGGACAAGAGAGAGAGGCTTGGGACGAGAGTCAGGCAGGAGAGGAGGGAGAGGTTTGGGACGAGATTCAGGCATGACAGGAGAGAGAAGATTGGTACGAGAGTCAGGCAGGAGAGGAGAGAGAGACTTGAAGAGAGAATCATTCAGGACAGGAGAGGGAGGCTTGGAACAAGAGTCAGGAAGGACAGCAGAGAGGGGCTTGGGTCGAGAGTCAGGCAAGTAGGAGAAAGAGGCTTGGGACGAGAGTCAGGCAGGACAGGAGAGAGAGGATTGGGATTAGAGTCATGCGGGACAGGAAAGAGAGGCTTGGGACGAGAGTCATGCGGGACAGGAGAGAGAGGCTTGGGACGAGAGTCAGGCAGGACAGGAGAGAGAGGCTTGGACGAGAGTCAGGCAGGAAAGAAGAAAGAGGCTTGAGACGAGAGTCAGACTGGGTAATAGAGAAGGGATTGGAACGAGAATCAGGCAAGTAGGAGAAAGAGGCTTGGGACGAGAGTCCGGCAGGACAGGAGAGAGGGCCTTGGGACGAGAGCCATGAGAGTAGGAGATGAGGCTTGCGACGAGAGTCAGGCAGGACAGGAGAGGCTTGGGACGACAGTCAGGCATGACATGAGAGAGAGGCTTGGGACGAGAGTCAGATAGGACAGGAGAGAGAGGCTTGGGACGAGAGTCAGCCAGGATTGGAGAGGGAGGGTTGATACGAGAGTCAGGCAAGGGAGGAGAGAGAGACTTGAGGAGAGAGCTAGTCAGGACAGGAGAGAGAGGCTTATGACGAGAGTCAGGCATTGCTGGAGTGAGAGGCTTGGGACGAGAGTCAGGCAAGACAAGAGACTCTTGGGACGAGTCAGGCAGGACAGGAGAAAGAGGCTTGAGGAGAGAATTAGTCAGGACAGGAGAGACTGGCTTGAGACGTGATTCACGCAGGGTAGGAGAGAGAGGCCTGGGACGAGAGTCAGGGAGGGTAGGAGAGAGAAGCTTGGGATGAGACTGAGGACGGATTGGAGGGAGAGGCTTGGAACGAGAGTCAGGCAGGACAGGAGAGAAAGGCATAAGACGAGAGACAGCCAGGACAGCAGAGAGAGGCTTGGGGCGAAAGTCAGACAGGTGAGTAGAGAGAGGCTTAGTCCGAAAGTCAAGCCGGGACAGGAGAGAGAGGCTTGGGACGAGATTCAGGCAGGACAGGATAGAAACTCTTGGGACGAGAGTCAGGCAGGACATGAGAGGGAGAATTGGGACGAGAGTCAGGCAAGACAGGAGAGAAAAGCTTGGGAAGAGAGTCAGGCAGAAGAAGAGAGTGGCTTGGGAGGAGAGTCAAGCAGGGCAGGAGAGAGAGTCTTGTGACGAGAGTCAGGCAGGACATGAGAGAGAGGCTTGGTACGAGAGTCAGGCAGGGTAGGAGAGAGAGGCTTGTTATGAGAGTCAGGCATTACAGGGGACAGAGGCTTGGGACTAGAATCAGGCAGGGCAAGAATGAGAGGCTCGAGACGAGAGTCAAACAGGACAGAAGAGAAAGGCTTTTGACGACAACCATTCAGGACAGGAGAGAGAGGCTTGGGACAAGAGTCAGGCAGGATAGTAGACAGAGGCTTGACGAGATAGTCAGGCAGGACAGTTGAGAGAGGCTTGGGACAACAGTCAGGCTCGACAGTTGAGAGGCATCGGACGAGTGTCAGGCAGGGTAGGAGAGAGGGATTTGGGACGAGAGTCAGGCAAGACAGGAGAGAAAGGCTTGGGACGAGAGTCATGCAGGGTAGAAGAGGGGGGTTGGGACGAAAGTTAGGCAGGATATGAGAAAGAGTCTTGGGACGAGAGTCAGGCAGGACAGGAGAGAGAAGCTTGGGACAGAGTCAGGCAGGATAGGAGAGAGAGGCTTTGGACGAGAGTCAGGCAGGACAGGAGAGAGAGGTTTGGGACGATAGTCAGGCAGGACAGGGAACAGAGGCGTGGGACTAGAATCTGTCAGGACAAGAGAGAGAGGCTTGATACGAGAGTCAAACAGGACAGAAGCGAAAGGCTTGGGACTACAGCCATTAAGGACAGGTGAGAGAGGCTTGGGACAAGAATCAGGCAGGTCAAGAGAGTGGGGCTTTGGACGAGAGTCATGCAAGTAGGAGAAAGAGGCTTGGGTGCGAGAGTAAGGCACGATAGGAGAGAGAGGCTTGGGAGGAGAGTCAGGCAGGACAATAGAGAGAGGGGCTTCGGAGGAGAGTCAGGCAGGACAGTAGAGAGAGGCTTGAGACGAGAGTCAGGCAGGACAGGAGAGAGAGGCTTGGGACCGAGTCGGGCAGGATAGGAGAGTAAGGCTTGGGACGATAGTCAGGCAGGACAGGAGAGAGAGGTTTCGGACGATTGTCAGGATGGACAGGAGATAGAGACTTGGGAGGAGAGTCAGGCAGGAAAGAAGAGAAAACCATGAGACGAGAGTCAGGAACGACAAGAGAGAGAGGCTTCGGAGGAGAGTCAGGCAGGACAGGAGAGAGAGGCTTGGGAGGAGAGTCAGGCAGGACAGGAGAGAGAGGCTTGGGACCGAGTCAGGCACGATAGGAGAGAAAGGCTTAGGACGAAAGTCAGGTAGGACAGGAGAGAGAGGTTTGGGGCGATAGTCTGGCAGGACAGGAGATAGAGCCTTGGGAGGAGAGTCAGGCAGGAAAGAAGAGAAAAGCATGAGACGAGAGTCAGGCAGAACAGCAGAGAGAGGCTTGGGACGAGAGTCAGGCAGGACAGGGGAGAGAGGCTTGGAACAAGAGTCAGGCAGGACAGGAGAGAAAGGCTTCACCAGAGAGTCAGGCAGGACAGGAGAGGGATGCTTGGGACGAGAGTCGGGCAGGACAAGAGAGCGAGGCTTGGAACGAGAGTCTGGCAGTACAGGATATAGATGCCTGGACGAGTGTCGGGCAGGACAGGAGAGAGAGATTTGGGACGAGAATCAAGGAAGGAGAGGAGAGAGAGGCTTGGGACGAGAGTCAGGCAGGGCAGGAGAGAGTGGCTTGGGACAAGAATCAGGCTGGACCGGAGAGAGAGGCTTGGGAAGAAAGTCAGGCAGAACAGGATAGAGAGACTTGGGACGAGAGTCAGAGGCTTGGGACGAGAGTCAGGCAGGAGAGGAGAGAGAGCCTTGGGACGAGAATTAGGCAGGACAGGAGACAGAGGCTTGGGACAAGAGTCAGGCAGGAAAGGAGACAGAGGCTTGGGACGAGTATCAGGCTGG
Source organism: Panulirus ornatus (assembly GCF_036320965.1). NCBI lineage: Eukaryota > Metazoa > Arthropoda > Malacostraca > Decapoda > Palinuridae > Panulirus > Panulirus ornatus. The sequence continues at coordinate 35,428,893 of NC_092225.1, forward strand.
ACAGGAGAGAGAGGTTTGGGACGAGATTCAGGCAGGACAGGAGAGAGAGGCTTGGAACGAGACTCAGGCAGGAGAGGAGAGAGAGGCTTGGGACGAAAGTCAGAATCGACAAGAGAGAGCCTTGGGACGACAGTCAGGCAGGACAGGAGAGAGAATCTTGGGACAATAGTCAGGCAGGAGAAAAGAGAGACGCTTGGGAAGAGAGTACGGCAGGACAGGAGAGAGAGACTTGAAACGAGAATCAGGCAGGATATGAGAGAGAGGTTTGGGACCGAGCCAGTCAGCATAGGAGAGAGAGGCTTGGGAGTAGAGTCAGGCAGGATAGGTGAGAGATAGGCTTGGGACGAGAGTCAGGCAGGTCAGGAGAGAGACGGTGAGGACGCAGAGTAGGAGAGAGGGGATTCGGAGGAGAGTCAGGCAAGACAGGAGAGATAGGCTTGGCTAGAGAGTCAGGCAGGAGAAGAGAGAGAGGCTTCGGATGAGAGTCAGGCAGGACAGGAGAGAGAGGTCTGGGACGAGAGTAGAGCAGTGTAAGAGAGAGAGGCTTGGGACCAGAATCAGGCAGGACAGAAGAGAGAGGCTCGGGACGAGCTCGAGTCAGGAAGGACAGGATATAGAGGCTTGGGACGAGAGTCAGGCAGGACAGGAAATAGAGGCCTAGGACGAGTGTCAGGCAGGATAGGAGAGAGACGCTTGGGACTTGACTCAGGCAGGACAAGAGAGAGAGGCTTGGGACGAGAGTCAGGCAGGACAGGAGAGAGTGGCTTGAGACAAGAGTCAGGCAGTACAGGAGAGAGAATGTTGGGACGAGAGTCAGGCAGGACCGGAGAGAGAGGCTTGGGACGAGACTCACGAAGGACATTAGAGAGAAGCTTAAGACGAGAGTCAGGCATGACAGGAGAGAGAGGCTGGGAACGAGAGTCAGGGAGGACAGGAGAGAGAGGCTTGGTACGAGAGTCAGGCAGGGTAGGAGAGAAGGGCTTGGGACAAAAGTCAGTCAAGTAGGAGAAAGATTCTTGTGAAGAGAGTCAGACAGGACAGGCGAGAGACCCTTGGGACGAGAGTCTGGTAAGTAAGAGAAAGAGGCTTTCGACCAGAGTCACGCAGGACAGAAAAGAGAAGCTTGGGACGACAGACAGGCAGGACAGGAGAGAGAGCTTTAGGACGAGACTCAGGAAGGACAGGAGAGAGAGGCTTAGGACAAGAGTCATTCAGGACAGGAGAGAGAGGTTTGAGACGAGAGTCAGGCAGGACAGGAGAGAGAGGCTTGGGACGAGAGTCAGGCAAGACAGGAGAGTGACGCTTGGGACGAGAGTCAGGCAGGGTAGGAGAAAGAGGCTTGTGACGAGAGTCAGGCAGGACAGGAGAGAGAGGCTTGGGACGACAGTCAGTCATGACAGGCGAGAGAGGTTTTGGACGAGAGACAAGCAGGACAGGAGAGAGAGGCTTAGGACGATACTCAGGAAGGACAGGAGAGAGAGGCTTAGGACGACAGTCAGGCAGGACAGGAGAAAGAGGCTTGGGACGAGTGTCAAGCAGGAGACGAGAGAGAGATTTGGGACGAGTGTCAGGCATGACAGGAGGGGGAGGCTTGGGACGACAGTCAGGCAGGGCAGTAGAGAGAGGCTTGGGACTAGAGTCAGGCAGGACAGGAGAGAGAGAGGCTTGAAACGAGAGTGTGGTACGCCCATAGAGAGAAACTTAGGACGAGAGTCTGGCAGGAAAGGAGATAGAGGTTTGGGGCGAGAGTCAGGCAGCATAGGAGAGAGAGGCTTCGGCGACAGTCAGGGAGGACAGGAGAGAGATACTTGGAACGAGAGTCACGAAGGGTAATAGAGAAGGGCTTGGAACGAGAGTCAGGCAATTGGGAGAAAGAGGCTTAGGACGAAAGTCATGCAGGACAGGAGAGAGAGGATTGGGACGAGAGTCAGGCAGGGTAGGAGAGAGGGGTTTGAGACGAGAGTCAGGCAGGACGGGAGAGAGAGGCTTAGGACGAGAATCATACAGGGTAGGAGATAGGGGCTTCGGATGAGATTCAGGCAGGACATGAGAGAGAGGCTTGGGACAACAGTCAGGCAGTACAGAAGAGAGATGCTTCGGATGAGAGTCAGGCAGGAGAGATGAGAGAGGCATGGGACGAGAGTCAGGCAGGACAGGAGAGAGAGTCTTCAGACGAGAGTCAGGCAGCATAGGAGGGAGAGGCTTGGGACGAGAGTCAGGCAGGGCAGGAGAGAGATGCTTGACGATAGAGTCAGGCAGGACAGGAGAGAGAGGCTTCTGACGACAGTCAGGCAGGGTAGGAGAGAAAGGCTTGAGGTGAGACTCAGGCAGGACAGGAAAGAGACGCCTGGGACGAGAGTCAAGCAGGACAGGAGAGAGAGAGGCTTGAGACGAGAGTCCGGCAGGACAGGAAAGGGAAGTTTGGGACGAGTGTCAGGCAAGACAGGAGAGAGAGGCTTGGCACGACAGTCAGGCAAGACATGAGAGAGAGGCTTGGGACAAGAGTCAGGCAGGACAGGAGAGACACGCTTGGGACGAAAGTCATGCAGGAGCGTAGAGAGAGACTTGGGACGAGAACCAGGTATGATAGGAGGGAGGGGCTTGAGGAAAGAGTCAGGCACGACAGGAGAGAGAGGCTTGAGACGAGAGTCAGGCAGGGTAGGAGAAAGAGGCTTGGGACAAGAGTAGAGGAGGGCAGGAGAGAGAGGCTTGGGACAAGACTCAGGAAAGACAGGAGAGAGAGGCTTGGGACGAGAGTCAGGCAGGAGCGGAGAGAGAGACCTGGGACATGAGTCAGGCAGGACAATAGAGGAGGCTTAGGAAGAGAGTCAAACAGGGTAGGAGAGAGGGGCTTGAGACGAGAGTCAGGCAGGACAGGAGAGAGAGACTTGGGACGAGAATGATGCAGGGTAGGAGAGAAGGGCTTGGGACGAGAGTCAGGCAAGTAGGAGAAAGGGGCTTGGAACGAGAGTCAGGCAGGACAGGAAAGAGAGGCTTGGGACAGGAGTCAGGCAGGACAGGAGAGAGAGACTTGGGACGACAGTCAGGCAGGATAGGAGAGAGAGACTTGGGACGAAAGTCAGGCAGGACAGGAGAGAGAGGTTTGGGAATAGTATCAGGCAGGACAGGAGAGAGAGTCTTCGGACGACAGTCAGGCAGGACAGGGGAGAGATAATTGTGACGAGAGTCAGGAAGAGTACTAGAGAATGGCTTGGAAAGAGAGTCATGCAATTAGGAGAAAAAGTCTTGGGACGAGAGTCAGGCAGGACAGGAGAGAGAGGACTGGGACGAGAATCAGGCAGGGGAGGAGTGACAGGCATGGGAAGAGAGTCAGGCTCGACAAGATATAGGCTTGTGACGAGAGTCAGGCAGGGTAGGAGAGAAGGGCTTGGGACGGGAGTCAGGCAAGTAGGAGAAAGAGGCTTGGGGCAAGGGTCCGGCAGGACAGGAGAGAAAAGCTTTGTACAACAGTCTGGCAGGACAGGAGAGAGAGGCTGAGGACGAGAGTCAGGCAGGACAGGAGAGAGAGACTTGGGAGGAGAGTCAGGCAGGACAGGAAAGAGAGGCTTGGGATGAGTCAGGCAGGAGAAGAGAGAAAGCTTGGGAGGAGAGTCAGGCAGGATAGGAGAGAGATGATTGGGACGAGAGTCAGGCAGAAACCGGAGATAGACGCATGGGACGTGAGTCAGGCAGGACAGGAGAAGGAAGCTTCGGACGACAGTCATACAGGACAGGAGAGAGAGGCTTGTGACAAGAGTCAGGAAGGGTAGGAGAGAAGGGCTTGGAACGAGAGTCAGGCAAATAGGAGAAAGAGGCTTCGGACGAGAGTCAGTCAGGACAGGAGAGAGAGGATTGTGACGAGAGTCAGGCAGGAGAGGAGAGAGAGGCTTAGGACAAGAGTCAGGCTCGACATGAGAGAGGCTTGGGACGAGAGTCAGTCAGGGTAGGAGAGAGGGGCTTCGTACGATATTCAGGAATGACAGGGGAGAGAGGTTTGGGACGAGGGTCAGGCAGGACAGGAGAGAGAGCCTTGGGACGAGAGTCAGGCAGGACAGTAGAGAGAGGCTTATCGAGAGAGTCAGGCAGTACAGGAGAGAGAGGCTTTTGACGACAGTCAGGCAGAGTAGGAGAGACACTGGGAACGAGAGTCAGTGAGGGTAGGAGAGACACGCTTGGGACGAAAGTCAGGAAGGACAGGAGAGAGAGGCTTGGGACGACAGTCAGGCAGGACACGAGAGAGAAGCTTGGCACGAGAGTCAGGCAGGACATGAGAAAGAGGCATGGTACGAGAGTCAGGCAGGACGGAAGAGAGAGGAATGGGACGAGAGTCAAGCAGGACAGGAGAGAGAGGCTTGGGACGAGAGTCAAGCAGAAAAGGAGAGAGAACCTTGGGACGAGAGTCAGGCAGGACATGAGAGAGAGGCTTGACTAGAGAGTCAGGCAGGACAGGAGAAAGAGGCTTGGGACGACGGTCAGGCAGGGTAGGAAAGAGAGTCTTGGGACGAGAGTCAGGGAGGGCAGAAGAGAGAGACTTCGGAAGAGAGTCAGGAAGGACAGGAGAGAGTGGCTTAGGACGAGAGTGAAGCAGGACATGAGAGAGAGTCCTAGGACTAGAGTCAAGCAGGACAGGACAGAGAGAGGCTTGGGACGAGAGTTGGGCAGGACAGGAGAGAAAGGCTTGGGACGAGAGACAGCCAGTACAAGAGAGGGAGCCTTGGGACGAGCGTCAGGCAAGATATTAGAGAGAGGCTTGGGACGACAGTCAGGCAGTACAGGAGAGAAGGGCTTGTGAAGAGAGTCAGCAAGGACAGGAGAGAGAGGCATGTGACGAGAGTCAGGCATGACACCGAAGAGAGATACTTGCGACGAGAATCAGGCAGGATAGGAGAGAGAGGCTTGGGACGAGAGGCAAGAACGACAGGAGAGAGAGGTTTGGGACGAGTCAGGCAGGAGTTGAGAGAGAGGCTTAGGACAAGAGTTATACAGAACAGGAGAAAGAGGCGTTGGACGAGAGTCAGGCAGGACAGGAGACAGAGGGTTGGGATGAAAGTCAGGCAGGACAGGAGGGAGAGGCCTAGGACGAAAGTCAAGCACGACAGGAGAGAGAGAGGCTTGGGACGAGAATCAGCCATACGGGAGAAAGGCTTCGGATGAGAGTCAGGCAGGACAGAAGAGAGAGGCACGGGACGAGAGGCAGGCAGGACAGGGGAGAGAGGTTTGGGATGGGAGTCAGGCAGGACAGGAGGGATAGGCCTAGGACGAGAGTCAAGCACGACAGGAGAGAAAGTGGCTTGGGACGAGAGTCAGTCAGGACAGGAGAGAGAGGCTTGAGACGAGAGTCAGCCAGGACAGGAGAGGTAGTTTTGGGACGAGAGTCAGGCAAGACAGGAGAGAGAGGCTTGGGACGACAGTCAGGCAGGACAGGAGAGAGTGGCTTGGGACGAGAGTCAGCCAGGACAGGAGAGAGAGGCTTGTGACGAGAGTCAGAGAAGACAGGAGAGAGAGGCTTGGGACGAGAGTAAGGCAGGACAAGAGAGAGAGGCTTGGGACGAGAGTCAGGCATGACCGTACAGAGAGACTTGGGACGAGAGTAAGGCAGGATAGGAGAGAGAGGCTTGAGGAGAGAGTTAAGCAGAAAGGAGAGAGAGGCTTGAGACGAGAGTCAGGCAGGGTAGGAGAAACAGGCTTGGGACGAGAAGACTACGAGGGCAGGAGAGAGAGGCCTGGGACGAGACTCAGGAAGGACAGGAGAGAGAGGCTCGGGACGAGAGTCAGCCAGGACAGGAGAGGCTTAGTACGAGAGTCAGGCAGGAATGGATTGAGAGGCTTCGGGCGAGAGTCAGGTAGGAGAGGAGAGAGCTTTTTGGGACGAGAGTCAGGCAGGACAGGAGAGAGAGGCTTGTTATGAGAGTCAGGCAGGACAGGAGAAAGAGGCTTGGACGAGAGTCAGGGAGGATGGAAGTGAGAGGCTTGGGACGAGAGTCAGGCAGGATCGGAGAGAGAGACTTGGGACGAGAGTCAGGCAAGAGAGGAGATAGACGCTTGGGACGAGAGTCAGGCTGGACAGGAGAGAGAGGCTTCGGACGACAGTCAGGCAGGACAGGAGCGAGAGCCTTCGGACGAGAATCAGGAAGGGTAGGAGAGAAGGGATTGGAACAAGACTCAGGCATTAGGAGAAAGAGGCTTGGGACGAGAGTCAGTCATACAGGAGAGAGAGAGGCTTCAGATGAGAGTCAGGCAGCACAGAAGAGAGAGGCATGGGACGAGAGTCAGGCAGGACAGAAGAGAGAGTCTTCGGGCGAGAGTCAGGCAGCACAGGAGAGAGAGGCTTGGAACGATAGTTAGGCAGGACAGGAGAGTGAGCCTTGATGAGAGGATCAGGCAGGACAGGAGAGAGATGCTTATGACGACAGTCAGCCAGGGTAGGAGAGAGAAGCTTTTGACGAGAGTCAGGGATGGGAGAAGATAGAGGCTTGGGACGAGAGTCAGGAAGGATAGGAGAGAGATGCTTGCGATGAGAGTCAGGCAGGACAGGAGGGAGAGGCCTAGGACGAGAGTCAAGCACGAAAGTAGAGAGAGAGGCTTGGGACGAGAGTCAGACAGGACAGGAGAGAGAGGCTTGAGACGAAAGTCAGCCAGGAGAGTAGAGGTAGTTTTGGGACGAGAGTCAGGGAAGACAGGAGAGAGAGGCTTGGGACGACAGTCAGGCAGGACAGGAGAGAGAGGCTTGGGATGAGAGTCAGCTAGGACAGGAGAGAGAGGCTTGTGACGAGAGTCAGGCAAGACAGGAGAGAGAGGCTTGGGACGAGAGTCAGGCAGGATAGGAGAGAGAGGCTTGGGACGAGAGTCAGGCATGACCGTAGAGAGAGACTTGGGACGAGAGTTAGGCAGGATAGGAGAGAGAGGCTTGAGGAGAGAGTCAGGCACGACAGGAGAGAGAGGCTTGAGACGAGAGTCAGGCATGGTAGGAGAAACAGGCTTGGGACGAGAGATAAGGAGGGCAGGAGAGAGAGGCCTGGGACTAGACTCAGGAAGGACAGGAGAGAGAGGCTTGGGACGAGAGTCAGCCAGGACAGGAGAGGCTTAGTACGAGACGTGATACAGGCAGGACAGGAGAGAGAGGCTTAGGACGAGACTCAGGAAGGACAGGAGAGAGAGGCTTAGGACGAGAGTCAGGCTGGACTGGAGAGAGAGGCTTGGGACGAGTGTCAGGCAGGAGAGAGAGAGAGATTTGGGACTAGTGTCAGGCAGGACAGGAGAGGGAGGCTTGGGACGACAGTCAGGCAGGACAGGAGAGAGAGGCTTGGGACTAGAGTCAGGCAGGACAGGATAGAGAGGCTTGGGACGAGAGTGTGGTAGGACCATAGAGAGAGACTTGGGACGAGAGTCTGGCAGTAGAGGAGATAGAGGTTTGGGCGAGAGTCAGGCAGGACAGGAGAGAGAGGCTTCGGACGACAGTCAGGCAAGACAGAAGAGAGATACTTGGGACGAAGTCACGAAGGGTAATAGAGAAGGCCTTGAAACTATAGTCTGGCAATTAGGAGAAAGAGGCTTAGGACGAGAGTCATGCAGGAAAGGGGAGAGATGATTGGGACGAGAGTCAGGCAGGAGAGGAGAGAAGGTTAGGACGAGATTCAGTCAGGGTTGGAGAGAAGGGCTTGAGACGACGTTCAGGCAGGACGGGAGAGAGAGGCTTGGGACGAGAATCATGAAGGGTAGGAGATAGGGGTTTCGGATGAAATTCAGGCAGGACAGGAGAGAGAGGCTTGGGACGACAGTCGGGCAGTACAGGAGAGAGAGGCTTCGGATGAGAGTCAGGGAGGAGAGATGAGAGAGGCATGGGACCAGAGTCAGGCAGGACAGGAGAGAGAGTCTTCGGACGAGAGTCAGGCATCACAGAAGAGATAGGCTTGCGACGAGAGTCAGGCAGGACAGGAGAGAGAGTGTTCGGACGAGAGTCAGGCAGCAAAGAAGAGAGAGGCTTGGGACGAGAGTCAGGCAGGACAGAAGAGAGATACTTGACGATAGAGTCAGGCAGGACATGAAACAGAGGCTTCTGACGACTGTCAGGAAGCGTAGGAGAGAAAGGCTTGAGATGAGAGTCAGGCAGGACCGGAGAGAGAGTCAAGCAGGAGAGGAGAGAGAGAGGCTTGGGACGAGAGTCAAGCAGGAGAGGAGAGAGAGAGGCTTGGGACGAGAGTCCGGCAGTACAGGAGAGAAAGGCTTGGGACGAGAGTCAGCCAGGACAGGAGAGGGAAGTTTGGGACGAGTGTCAGGCAAGACAGGAGAGAGAGGCAAGGAACTACAGTCAGGAAAGACAGGAGAGAGAGGCTAGGGACGAGAGTCAGGCAGGATAGGATAGGAGAGACACGCTTAGGACGAAAGTAATGCAGGAGGGTAGAGAGAGATTTGGGACGAGAACCAGGCAGGATAGGAGAGAGAGGCTTGAGGAATGAGTCAGGCACGACAGGAGAGAGACTCTTGAGACAAGAATCAGGCAGGGTAGTAGAAAGAGGCTTGGGACAAGAGTCGAGGAGGGCAGGAGAAAGAGGCTTCGGACAAGACTCAGGAAGGACAGGAGAGAGAGGCTTCGGACGAGAGTCAGGCAGGAGAGGAGAGAGAGACCTGGAACAACAGTCAGGCAGGGACAGTAGAGGGAGGCTTAGGACGAGAGTCAGGCAGGGTAGGAGAGAGGGTCTTGAGAAGAGAGTCAGGCAGGACAGGAGAGTGAGGCTTGGGACGAGAATGATGCAGGGTAGGAGAGAAGGGCTTAGGACGAGAGTCAGGCAAGTAGGAGAAAGTGGCTTGGGACGAGAGTCAGGCAGGACAGGAGACAGAGGCTTGGGACAGGAGTCAGGCAGGACAGGAGAGAGAGGCTTGTGACGAGAGTCAGGCAGGATAGGAGAGAGAGAATTGGGACGAGAGTCAGGCAGGACATGAGAGAGAGGTTTGGGAGGAGAGTCAGGTAGGACAGGAGAGACAGTCTTCGGACGACAGTCAGGCAGAACAGGAGAGAGATACTTGAGACGAGAGTCAGGAAGAGTAATAGAGAAGGGCTTGGTACGAGAGTCAGGCAATTAGGAGAAAGAGGCTCGGGACGAGAGTCAGGCAGGACAGGAGAGAGAGGATTGGGACGAGAATCAGACAGGAGAGGAGTGAGATGCATGGAACGAGAATCAGGCTCGACAGGAGTGACGCTTGGTACGAGAGTTCGGCAGGGTAGGAGAGAGGGGCTTGAGACGAGAGTCAGGCAGGACAGGAGAGAAAGGCTTGGGACGAGAGTTAGGTAGGATAGGAGAGAGAGGCTTGGGAGGAGACTCTGGCAGGACCTGAGATAGACGCATGAGACGAGAGTCGGGCAGGACAGGAGAAGGAAGCTTCGGACGACAGTCAGACAGGACAGGAGAGAGAGGCTTGTGACGAGAGTCAGGAAGGGTAGGAGAGAAAGGCTTGGAACGAGAGTCAGGCAGTTAGGAGAAAGAGGCTTGGGACGATAGGCAGTCAGGACAGGAGAGAGATGACTGGGACGAGAGTCAGGCAGTAGAGGAGAGAGAGGATTGGGACAAGAGTCAGGCTCGACAGGAGAGAGGATTGGGACGAGAGTCAGGCAGAGTAGGAGAGAGGGGCTTCGGGGGATATTCAGGAATTACAGGGGAGAGAGGTTTGGGATGAGGGTCCGGCAGGACAGGAGAGAGAGCCCTTGGGACGAAAGTCAGGCAGGACAGTAGAGAGAGGCTTATCGAGAGAGTCAGGCAGGACAGGAGAGAGAGTCTTCGGACGAGAGTCAGGCAGCACAGGAGAGAGAGGCTTGGAACGATAGTAAGGACAGGAGTGTGAGCCTTGACGAGAGAGTCAGGCAGGACAGGTGAGAGAGGCTTATGACGATAGTCAGCCAGGGTAGGAGACAGAAGCTTTTGACGAGAGTCAGGAAGGGGAGAAGAGAGAGGCTTGGGACGAGAGTCAGGAAGGACAGGAGAGAGAGGCTTGGGATGAGAGTCAGGCAGGACAGGAGGGAGAGGCTTGGAACGATAGTTAGGCAGGAGAGGAGAGTGGTCCTTGACGAGAGAGTCAGGCAGGAAATGAGAGAGAGGCTTATGACGACAGTCAGCCAGGGTAGGAGACAGAAGCTTTTGACGAGAGTCAGGGAGAGGAGACGAGAGAGACTTGGGACGAGAGTCAGGAAGGACAGGAGAGAGAGGCTTGGGATGAGAGTCAGGCAGGGCAGGAGGGAGAGGCCTAGGACGAGAGTCAAGTACGACAGGAGAGAGTCAGTCAGGACAGGAGTGAGAGGCTTGAGACGAGAGTCAGACACGGCAGGAGAGGGAATTTTGGGACAAGAGTCAGGCAAGACAGGAGAGAGAGGCTTGGGACGACAGTCAGGCAGGACATGAGAGAGAGGCTTGGGACGAGAGTCAGCCAGGACAGGAGAGAGAGGCTTGTGACGAGAGTCAGGTAAGACAGGGGAGAGAGGCTTGGGACGAGAGTCAGGCATGACCGTAGAGAGACACCGTAGAGAGAGACTTGTAGAGAGAGACTTGCATGACCGTAGAGAAAGACTTGGGAGGAGAGTTAGGCAGGATCGAAGAGAGAGGCTTAAGGAGAGAGTCAGGCATGACAGGAGAGAGAGGCTTGAGACGAGAGTCAGGCAGGGTAGGAGAAAGAGACTTGGGACGAGAGATAAGGAGAGCAGGAGAGAGAGGCCTGGGACGAGACTCAGGAAGAACAGGAGAGAGAGGCTTGGGACGAAAGTCAGCCAGGACAGGAGAGGCTTAGTACAAGAGTCAGGCAAGACAGGATAGAGAGGCAAGGCACGAGAATCAGGTAGGAGAGGAGAGAGCGTTTTGGGAGGAGAGTCAGGCAGGACAGGAGAGAGAGGCTTGGGATGACAGTCAGGCAGGACAGGAGAAAGAGGCTTGGGACGAGAGTCAGGGAGGACTGGAGAGAGAGACTTTGGACGAGAGTTAGGCAAGAGAGGAGATAGACGCTTGGGACGAGAATCAGGCAGGACAGGAGAGGGAGGCTTCGGACGACAGTCAGGCTGGACAGGAGAGAGAGCCTTGGGACGAGAATCAGGAAGGGTAGGAGAGAAGGGCTTGGAACGAAAGTCAGGCAATTAGGAGAAAGAGGCTTGGGACGAGAGTCAGGCAGGAGAGGAGAGAGAGGCTAGGGACGAGAGTCAAGCTCGACAGGAGACAGGCTTCGGACGAGAGTCAGGCAGGGTAGTAGAGACGGGCTTGGGACGAGAGTAAGCAGGAGAGAAAAGAGAGGCTTGGGACGAGAATCATGCAGGGTAGGAGAGACGGGCTTCGGACGATATTCAGGCAGTACAGGAGAGATTGGCTTGGGACGAGAGTCAGACAGGACAGGAGAGGAAGGCTTGGGACGAGAGTTAGGCACGACAGGAGAGACAGGCTTAGGATGAGAGTCAGGAAGGGTAGGATAAAAGGGCTATGGATGAGAGTCAGGCAGGAGAGGAGAGGGGGGCTTGGGACGAGAGTCAATTTAGACAGGAGAGAAAGGCTTGGGACGAGAGTCAGGCAAGACAGGTGAGAGAGGCTTTGGACGAGAGTCAAGCAGGGTATGAAAGAAGGGCTTGGGACGAGAGTTAGGCAACTAGGAGAAAAAGGCTTGGGACGAGAGTCAGGCAGGAAAGAGAGAGAGGCTTGGGACGAGGGTCAGGCTAGACAGGAGAGAGAGACTTGGGACGAGAGTCAGGCAAAGCAGGAGATAAAGGCTTGAGGAGAAAGTCAGGCATGACAGGAGAGAGAGGCTTCGGACGACAGTCAGGCAGGACAGGAGAGAGAGGCTTGGGACGATAATCAGGAAGGGTAGGAGAGAAGGGCTTGGAACGAGAGTCAGGAAATTAGGAAAAAGAGGCTTGGGACAAGAGTCAGGCAGGAGAGGAGAGAGAGGCTAGAGACGAGAGTCAAGCTCGACAGTAGAGAGGCTTGGGACGAGAGTCATTCAGGATATCAGAGACCGGCGTGGGACGAGAGTAAGGCAGGAGAGAAAAGAGAGGCTTGGGACGAGAATCATGCAGGGTAGGAGAGAGGGGTTTCGGACGATATTCAAGCATTCCAGGAGAGATTGGCTTTGGACTAGAGTCAGGCAGGACAGAAGAGGGAGGCCTGGGAAGAGAGTCAGGAAGGACATGAGAGAGAGTCTTGGGACGAGAGTCAGGAAGGGTAGGAGAGAAGGGTCATGGAAGAGAGTCAGGTAAGTAGGAAAAGAGGCCTAGGACGAGATTAAGGCAGGACAAGATAGAGAAGCTTGGGACGAGTCAGGCAGCACAGGAGAGAGAGGCTTGGGACGAGAGTCAGGCAGGACAAGAGAGAGAGACTTGGGACGAGAGTCAGGAAGGACAGAAGGAGGCTTGGGACGAGAGTAAGGCAGGAAAAGAGAGAGAGGCTTAGGAGGAGAGTCAGGCAGGGCAGGAGATAGAAGCATATGTTGAGAGTCATGCAGGAGAGGAGAGGCTTCGGACAGTGTCAATGAGGATAGGAAAGAGAGGCTTGGGGACGCGAGTAAGGCAGGACATGACAGAGAGGCTTGGGACGAGAGTCAGGCAGGACAGGAGAGAGAGGCTGGGGACGAGAGTCAGGCATTACAGGAGAGAGAGGCTTTGGACGAGAGTCAGGCAGAACAGGAGAGAGAGGCTTGGAACGAGAGTCATGCAGGATAGGAGAGAGAGGACGAGTCATCCTCGAGTCAGGCAGTACAGGACATAGAGGCTTGGGACGACAGTCAGGCAGGAGAGGTGAGAGAGGCTTGGGACGAGAGTCAGGCAGTGTATGAGAGAAGGGCTTGGGACGAAAGTCAGGCAACTAGGAGAAAAAGGCTTGGGACGAGAGTCAAGCAGGGTAGGACAGAAGGGCTTTTGACGAGAGTCAGGCAGGAAAGAGAGAGAGGCTTGGGACGAGGGTCAGGCTGGACAGGAGAGAGAGACTTGGGACGAGAGTCAGGCAAAGCAGGAGATAAAGGCTTGAGGAGAAAGTCAGGCATGACAGGAGAGAGAGGCTTTGGACGACAGTCAGGCAGGACAGGAGAGAGAGGCTTGGGACGAGAATCAGGAAGGGTAGGAGAGAAGGGCTTGGCACGAGAGTCAAGAATTTAGGTGAAAGAAGCTTGGGACGAGAGTCTGGCAGGAGAGGAGTGAGAAGCTAGGGACGAGTTTCAAGCTCGAGAGTAGAGAGGCTTGGGACGAGAGTCAGGCATGGTAGCAGAGAGAGGCATGGGACGAGAGTAAGGCAGGAGAGAAAAGAGAGGCTTGGGACGAGAATCATGCAGGGTAGGAGAGAGGTGTTTCGGACGATATTCAGGCAGTACAGGAGAGATTCGCTTAGGACGAGAGTCAGGCAGGACAGGAGAGGGAGGCTTGGGACGAGAGTCAGGCAGGACAGGAGAGAAAGTCTTGGGACGAGAGTCAGGAAGGGTAGGAGAGAAGGGCTATGGACGAGAGTCAGGTAAGTAGGAAAAGAGGCCTAGGACGAGAATCAGGCAGGACAAGATAGAGAAGCTTAGGACATGAGTCAGGCAGCACAGGAGAGAGAGGCTTGGGACGAGAGTCAGGCAGGACAAGAGAGAGAGCCTTGGGACGAGAGTCAGGAAGGACAGGAGAAGGAGGCTTGGGACGAGAGTAAAGCAGGAAAAGAGAGAGAGGCTTGGGAGGAGAGTCAGGCAGGGCAGGAGAGAGAGGCTTTGAACGAGAGTCATGCAGGATATGAGAGAGAGGACAGGGACTAGAGTCAGGCATGACAGGAGAGAAGCTTGGGACGAGATTCAAGGAACCCTGGAAAGAGAGCTTGGGGCCAAAGTTAGGCTGGGTAGGAGAGAGGGACTTGGGAAGAGAGTCAAAGAGGACAAAAGACATAGGCTTGTAACGGCAGTTATTAAGGACAGGAGAGAGAGGCTTGTGACCAGAGTGAGGCAAGACAAGAGAGAGAGGCATGGGACGAGAGTCAGGCAGGACGGTAAAGAGAGGCATCGTGCGAGAGTCAGGTAGGACAGGATAGAAAGGCTTAGGACTAGAGTCAGGCAGGATAGGGGAGAAAAGCTTGGGACGAGTGTCAAGCAGGACAGGAGAGAGAGGACTGACGAGAATCAGGCAGGACAGGAGAGAGAGGCTTGGGACGAGAGTCAAGCAGGGTAGGAGAGAGAGGCTTGGGACGAGAATGAGGCAGGACAGGAGAGAGAGGGTTAGAACGGGAGTCAGGCAGGACAGGAGATAGAGTCCTGGGACGAGTGTCAGGCAGGACCGGAAAGAGAGGCTTGGGACGAGCGTCAGGTAGGACAGGAGAGAGAGGCCTGGGACGAGAGTCAAGCAGGACAGAAGAGAGAGAGGCTTGGGACGAGAGTTAGGCAGAACAGGAGAGAGAGGCTTTGGACGAGAGAGAACTAGGACAAGAGATGGAGGTTTGAGACAAGAGTCAGGCAAGACAGGAGAGAGAGTCTTGGGACGACAGTCAGGCAGAACAGGAGAGATAGGCTTGGGACGAGTGTCAGCCAGGACAGTAGAGAGAGGATTGGGATGAGAGTCAGACAGGACTGGAGAGAGGGACTTAGGACGAGAGTAAGGCGGGATAGGAGAGAGAGGCTTGAGGAGAAAGTTATGCAGGACAGGAGAGAGAGGCTTGAGACGATAGTCAGTCAGGGTAGGAGAGAAGGGCTATGGACGAGAGTGAGGTAAGTAGGAAAAGAGGCCTTGGACGAGAATCGGGCAGGACAAGAGAGAGAAGCTTGGGACAGGAATCAGGCTGGACAGGAGAGAGAGACTTGGGACGAGAGTCAGGAAGGACAGGAGAAGGAGGCTTGGGACGAAAGTCAGGCAGGAAAAGAGAGAGAGGCTTGGGATGAGAGTCATGCAGGGCAGGAGATTGAAGCATGGGGCGAGAGTCAGGCATGAGAGGAGGAGGCTTAGGACAGTGTCAATCAGGATAGGAGAGAGAGGCTTGGGGACGGGAGTCAGGCATGACAAGAGAGAGAGGCTTGGGACGAGAGTCAGGCAGGGCACGAGAGAGAGGCTGGGGACGAGAGTCAGGCATTACAGGAGAGAGAGGCTTTGGACGAGAGTCAGGCAGAACAGGAGAGAGAGGACTGGGACTAGAGTCAGGCAGGACAGGAAAGAAAAGCTTGGGACGAGAGTCAGGCATGACAGGAGAGAGATTCATAGGACGAGATTCAGGGAAGCCTGGAAAGAGAGCTTGGGGCGAGAGTCAGGCTTGGTAGGAGAGAGGGGCTTAGGACGAGAGTCAAGGAGGACAAGAGACATAGGCTTGGGACGGCAGTCATTCAGGACAGGAGAGAGAGGCTTGTGACCAGAGTCAGGCAAGACAAGAGATAGAGACATGGGACGAGAGTCAGGCAGGACAGTAAAGAGAGGCATGGGGCGAGAGTCAGGGAGGACACGATAGAGAGGCTTGGGACTAGAGTCAGGCAGGACAGGGGAGAAAAGCTTGGGACGAGTGTCATGCAGGACAGGAGAGAGAGGACTGACGAGAATCAGGCAGGACAGGAGAGAGAGGCTTGGGACGAGAGTCAGGCAGGGTAGGAGAGAGAGGCTTGGGACGAGAATGAGGCAGGACAGGAGAGAGAGGGTTAGAACGAGAGTCAGGCAGGACAGGAGATAGAGTCCTGGGACGAGTGTCAGGCAGGACCGGAAAGAGAGGCTTGGGACGAGAGTCAGGTAGGACAGGAGAGAGAGGCCTGGGACGAGAGTCAAGCAGGATAGAAGAGAGAGAGGCTTGGGACGAGAGTTAGGCAGAACAGACGAGAGAGGCTTGGGACGAGAGAGAACTAGGACAAGAGAAGGAGGTTTGAGACAAGAGTCAGGCAAGACAGGAGAGAGAGTCTTGGGACGACAGTCAGGCAGGACAGGAGAGATAGGCTTGGGACGAGAGTCAGCCAGGACAGGAGAGAGAGGATTGGGATAAGTCAGACAGGACTGGAGAGAGGGACTTAGGACGAGAGTAAGGCGGGATAGGAGAGAGAGGCTTGAGGAGAAAGTTATGCAGGACAGGAGAGAGAGGCTTGAGGCGATAGTCAGTCAGGATAGGAGAGAAGGGCTATGGACGAGAGTGAGGTAAGTAGGAAAAGAGGCCTTGGACGATAATCAGGCAGGACAAGAGAGAGAAGCTTGGGAGAGGAATCAGGCAGCACAGGAGAGAGAGGCTTGGGACGAGAGTCAGGCTGGACAGGAGAGAGAGACTTGGGACGAGAGTCAGGAAGGACAGGAGAAGGAGGCTTGGGAAGAAAGTCAGGCAGGAAAAGAGAGAGAGGCTTGGGATGAGAGTCATGCAGGGCAGGAGATTGAAGCATGGGGCGAGAGTCAGGCATGAGAGGAGGAGGCTTAGGACAGTGTCAATCAGGATAGGAGAGAGAGGCTTGGGGACGGGAGTCAGGCAGGACAAGAGAGAGAAACTTGGGACGAGAGTCAGGCAGGGCACGAGAGAGAGGCTGGGAACGAGAGTCAGGCATTACAGGAGAGAGAGGCTTTGGACGAGAGTCAGGCAGAACAGGAGAGAGAGGACTGGGACTAGAGTCAGGCAGGACAGAGAGAAAAGCTTGGGACGAGAGTCAGGCATGACAGGAGAGAGATTCATAGGACGAGATTCAGGGAAACCTGGAAAGAGAGCTTGGGGCGAGAGTCAGGCTTGGTAGGAGAGAGGGGCTTAGGACGAGAGTCAAGGAGGACAAGAGACATAGGCTTGGGACGGCAGTCATTCAGGACAGGAGAGAGAGGCTTGTGACCAGAGTCAGGCAAGACAAGAGATAGAGACATGGGACGAGAGTCAGGCAGGACAGTAAAGAGAGGCATGGGGCGAGAGTCAGGGAGGACACGATAGAGAGGCTTGGGACTAGAGTCAGGCAGGACAGGGGAGAAAAGCTTGGGACGAGTGTCAAGCAGGACAGGAGAGAGAGGACTGACGAGAATCAGGCAGGACAGGAGAGAGAGGCTTGGGACGAGAGTCAGGCAGGGTAGGAGAGAGAGGCTTGGGACGAGAATGAGGCAGGACAGGAGAGAGAAGGTTAGAACGAGAGTCAGGCAGGATAGGAGAGAGAGGCTTGGGACGAGTGTCAGGCAGGACAGGGGAGAGAGGCTTGGGACGAGAGTCAGGCAGGACCGGAGAGAGAGGCTTGGGACGAGAGTCAGGCAGGACAGGAGAGAGAGGTTTGGGACAATAGTCAGGCAGGACAGGAGAGAGAGGTTTGGGAGGAGAGTCAGGCTCGACAAGAGAGAGGCTTCGGACGAGAGTCAGGCAGGGTATGAGAGAGGGATTTAGGACCAGAGTCAGGCAGGACAGGAGAGAGAGGCTTGGTTCGAGAATCATGCAGGGTAGGAGAGAGGAGCATCGGACGAGAGTCAGGCAGGACAGAAGGGAGAGTCTTCGGACGAGAGTCGGGTTGGACAGGAGAGAGAGGCTTGGGACGAGAGATAGGCTTGAGAGGAGAGAGAGGCTTGAGGTTAGAGTCAGTTCGGACAGGAGAGAGAGGCTTGGACGACAGTCATTCAGGAGAGGAGAGGGGGGCTTGGGACGAGAGTCAGACTGGACAGGAGAGAGAGGCTTGGGACGAGATTCAGGCACGACAGGAGAGAGAGGCTTGGGACGATAGTTAGGCAGGACAGGAGATATAGACTTGCGACGAGAGTCAGGCAGGAGAAGAGAGGGAGGATTGAGAGCAGAGTCAAGCATAACAAGAGAGAGAGTCATGGGACGAGAGTCAGGATGGGTAGGAGAGAGGGGCTTGGGACGAGAGTCAATCAGGACAAGAGACATAGGCTTGGGACGGCAGTTATTCAGGACAGGAGAGAGAGGATTGTGACCAGAGTCAGGCAAGACAAGAGATAGAGGCATGGGACGAGAGTCAGGCAGGACAGTAAAGAGAGGCATGGGGCGAGAGTCAGGGAGGACACGATAGAGAGGCTTGGGACTAGAGTCAGGCAGGACAGCGGACAAAAGCATGGGAAGAGTGTCAAGCAGGACAGGAGAGAGAGGACTGACGAGAATCAGGCAGGACAGGAGAGAAAGGCTTGGGACGAGAGTCAGGCAGGGTAGGAGAGAGAGGCTTGGGACGAGAATGAGGCTGGACAGGAGAGAGAGGGTTAGAACGGGAGTCAGGCAGGACAGGAGATAGAGTCCTGGAACAAGTGTCAGGCAGGACCGGAAAGATAGGCTTGGGACGAGAGTTAGGCAGGACAGGAGAGAGAGGCCTGGGACGAGAGTCAAGCAGGACAGAAGAGAGAGAGGCTTGGGACGAGATTCAGGCAGAACAGGAGAGAGAGGCTTGGGACGAGAGAGAGCTAGGACAAGAGAGGGAGGTTTGAGACAAGAGTCAGGCAAGACAGGAGAGAGAGTCTTGGGACGACAGTCAGGCAGGACAGGAGAGATAGGCTTGGGACGAGAGTCGGCCAGGACAGTAGAGAGAGGATTGGGATGAGAGTCAGACAGGACTGGAGAGAGAGACTTGGGACGAGAGTTAGGCGGGATAGGAGAGTGAGGCTTGAGGAGATAGTTATGCAGGACAGGAGAGAGAGGCTTGAGACGATAGTCAGTCAGGGTAGGATAGAAGGGCTATGGACGAGAGTGAGGTAAGTAGGAAAAGAGTCCTTGGACGAGAATCAGGCAGGACAAGAGAGAGAAGCTTGGGACAGGAATCAGGCAGCACAGGAGAGAGAGGCTTGGGACGAGTGTCAGTCAGGACAGGAGAGAGAGACTTGGGACGAGAGTCAGGAAGGACAGGAGAAGGAGGCTTGGGACGAAAGTCAGGTAGGAAAAGAGAGAGAGGCTTGGAATGAGAGTCAGGCCGGGCAGGAGATAGAAGCATGGGGCGAGAGTCATGCTGGAGAGGAGGAGGCTTGGGACAGTGTCAATCAGGATAGGAGAGAGAGGCTTGGGGACGGGAGTCAGGCAGGACAGGAGAGAGAGACTTGGGACGAGAGTCAGGCAGGGCACGAGAGAGAGGCTGGGGACGAGAGTCAGGCATTACAGGAGAGAGAGGCTTTGGACGAGAGTCAGGCAGAACAGGAGAGAAAGGACTGGGACTAGAGTCAGGCAGGACAGGAGAGAGAAGCTTGAGACGAGAGTCAGGCATGACAGGAGAGAGATTCATAGGACGAGATTCAGGGAAGCCTGGAAAGAGAGCTTGGGGCGAGAGTCAGGCTGGGTAGGAGAGAGGGGCTTAGGACGAGAGTCAAGGAGGACAAGAGACATAGGCTTGGGACGGCAGTCATTCAGGACAGGAGAGAGAGGCTTGTGACCAGAGTCAGGCAAGACAAGAGATAGAGGCATGGGACGAGAGTCAGGCAGGACAGTAAAGAGAGGCATGGGGCGAGAGTTATGGGAGGACAGGATAGAGAGGCTTGGGACTAGAGTCAGGTAGGACAGGGGAGAAAAGCTTGGGACGAGTGTCAAGCAGGACAGGAGAGAGAGGACTGACGAGAATCAGGCAGGACAGGAGAGAGAGGCTTGGGACGAGAGTCAGGCAGGGTAGGAGAGAGAGGCTTGGGACGAGAATGAGGCAGGACAGGAGAGAGAGGGTTAGAACGAGAGTCAGGCAGGACAGGAGAGAGAGGTTTGGGACGAGAGTCAGGCAGGACAGGAGAGAGAGGCTTGGGACGAGAGTCAGGCAGGACCGGAGAGAGAGGCTTGGGACGAGAGTCAGGCAGGACAGGAGAGAGAGGTTTGGGACAATAGTTAGGTAGGACAGGAGAGATAGGTTCCGGAGGAGAGTCAGGCTCGACAAGAGAGAGGCTTCGGACGAGAGTCAGGCAGGGTAGGAGAGAGGGAGTTAGGACCAGAGTCAGGCTGGACAGGAGAGAGAGGCTTGGTTCGAGAATCATGCAGGGTAGGAGAGAGGTGCATCGGACGAGAGTCAGGCAGGACAGACGGGAGAGTCTTCGGACGAGAGTCGGGTTGGAAAGGAGAGAGAGGCTTGGGACGAGAGATAGGCATGAGAGAAGAGAGAGGCTTGAGGTTAGAGTCAGTTAGGACAGGAGAGAGAGGCTTGGGACGACAGTCATTCAGGAGAGGAGAGAGGGGCTTGGGACGAGAGTCAGACTGGACAGGAGAGAGAGGCTTGGGACGAGATTCAGGCACGACAGGAGAGAGAGGCTTGGGACGATAGTTAGGCAGGACAGGAGAGATAGACTTGGGACGAGAGTCAGGCATGAGAAGAGAGGGAGGATTGAGAGCAGAGTCAAGCATAACAAGAGAGAGAGTCATGGGACGAGAGTCAGGATGGGTAGGAGAGAGGGGCTTAGGACGAGAGTCAATCAGGACAAGAGACATAGGCTTGTGACGGCAGTTATTCAGGACAGGAGAGAGAGGATTGTGACCAGAGTCAGGCAAGACAAGAGATAGAGGCATGGGACGAGAGTCAGGCAGGACAGTAAAGAGAGGCATGGGGCGAGAGTCAGGGAGGACAGGATAGAGAGTCTTGGGACTAGAGTCAGGCAGGACAGCGGAGAAAAGCATGGGAAGAGTGTCAAGCAGGACAGGAGAGAGAGGACTGACGAGAATCAGGCAGGACAGGAGAGAAAGGCTTGGGACGAGAGTCAGGCAGGGTAGGAGAGAGAGGCTTGGGACGAGAATGAGGCTGGACAGGAGAGAGAGGGTTAGAACGGGAGTCAGGCAGGACAGGAGATAGAGTCCTGGACCGAGTGTCAGGCAGGACCGGAAAGAGAGGCTTGGGACGAGAGTTAGGCAGGACAGGAGAGAGAGGCCTGGGACGAGAGTCAAGCAGGACAGAAGAGAGAGAGGCTTGGGACGAGATTCAGGCAGAAGAGGAGAGAGAGGCTTGGGACGAGAGAGAGCTAGGACAAGAGAGGGAGGTTTGAGACAAGAGTCAGGCAAGACAAGAGAGAGAGTCTTGGGACGACAGTCAGGCAGGACAGGAGAGATAGGCTTGGGACGAGAGTCGGCCAGGACAGTAGAGAGAGGATTGGGATGAGAGTCAGACAGGACTGGAGAGAGAGACTTGGGACGAGAGTTAGGCGGGATAGGAGAGTGAGGCTTGAGGAGATAGTTATGCAGGACAGGAGAGAGAGGCTTGAGACGATAGTCAGTCAGGGTAGGATAGAAGGGCTATGGACGAGAGTGAGGTAAGTAGGAAAAGAGTCCTTGGACGAGAATCAGGCAGGACAAGAGAGAGAAGCTTGGGACAGGAATCAGGCAGCACAGGAGAGAGAGGCTTGGGACGAGTGTCAGTCAGGACAGGAGAGAGAGACTTGGGACGAGAGTCAGGAAGGACAGGAGAAGGAGGCTTGGGACGAAAGTCAGGCAGGAAAAGAGAGAGAGGCTTGGAATGAGAGTCAGGCTGGGCAGGAGATAGAAGCATGGGGCGAGAGTCAGGCTGGAGAGGAGGAGGCTTGGGACAGTGTCAATCAGGATAGGAGAGAGAGGCTTGGGGACGGGAGTCAGGCAGGACAGGAGAGAGAGACTTGGGACGAGAGTCAGGCAGGGCACGAGAGAGAGGCTGGGGACGAGAGTCAGGCATTACAGGAGAGAGAGGCTTTGGACGAGAGTCAGGCAGAACAGGAGAGAAAGGACTGGGACTAGAGTCAGGCAGGACAGGAGAGAGAAGCTTGAGACGAGAGTCAGGCATGACAGGAGAGAGATTCATAGGACGAGATTCAGGGAAGCCTGGAAAGAGAGCTTGGGGCGAGAGTCAGGCTGGGTAGGAGAGAGGGGCTTAGGACGAGAGTCAAGGAGGACAAGAGACATAGGCTTGGGACGGCAGTCATTCAGGACAGGAGAGAGAGGCTTGTGACCAGAGTCAGGCAAGACAAGAGATAGAGGCATGGGACGAGAGTCAGGCAGGACAGTAAAGAGAGGCATGGGGCGAGAGTTATGGGAGGACAGGATTGAGAGGCTTGGGACTAGAGTCAGGTAGGACAGGGGAGAAAATCTTAGGACGAGTGTCAAGCAGGACAGGAGAGAGAGGACTGACAAGAATCAGGCAGGACAGGAGAGAGAGGCTTGGGACGAGAGTCAGGCAGGGTAGGAGAGAGAGGCTTGGGACGAGAATGAGGCAGGACAGGAGAGAGAGGGTTAGAACGAGAGTCAGGCAGGACAGGAGAGAGAGGTTTGGGACGAGAGTCAGGCAGGACAGGAGAGAGAGGCTTGGGACGAGAGTCAGGCAGGACCGGAGAGAGAGGCTTGGGACGAGGGTCAGGCAGGACAGGAGAGAGAGGTTTGGGACAATAGTTAGGTAGGACAGGAGAGATAGGTTTCGGAGGAGAGTCAGGCTCGACAAGAGAGAGGCTTCGGACGAGAGTCAGGCAGGACAGGAGAGAAAGGTTTGGGACAATAGTTAGGTAGGACAGGAGAGAGAGGTTTCGGAGGAGAGTCAGGCTGGACAAGAGAGAGGCTTCGGACGAGAGTCAGGCAGGGTAGGAGAGAGGGAGTTAGGACCAGAGTCAGGCTGGACAGGAGAGAGAGGCTTGGTTCGAGAATCATGCAGGGTAGGAGAGAGGTGCATCGGACGAGAGTCAGGCAGGACAGACGGGAGAGTCTTCGGACGAGAGTCGGGTTGGACAGGAGAGAGAGGCTTGGGACGAGAGATAGGCATGAGAGAAGAGAGAGGCTTGAGGTTAGAGTCAGTTAGGACAGGAGAGAGAGGCTTGGGACGACAGTCATTCAGGAGAGGAGAGAGGGGCTTGGGACGAGAGTCAGACTGGACAGGAGAGAGAGGCTTGGGACGAGATTCAGGCACGACAGGAGAGAGAGGCTTGGGACGATAGTTAGGCAGGACAGGAGAGATAGACTTGGGACGAGAGTCAGGCATGAGAAGAGAGGGAGGATTGAGAGCAGAGTCAAGCATAACAAGAGAGAGAGTCATGGGACGAGAGTCAGGCTGGGTAGGAGAGAGGGGCTTAGGACGAGAGTCAAGGAGGACAAGAGACATAGGCTTGGGACGGCAGTCATTCAGGACAGGAGAGAGAGGCTTGTGACCAGTGTCAGGCAAGAGAAGAGGTAGAGAGATGGGACGAGAGTCAGGCAGGACAGTAAAGAGAGGCATGGGGCGAGAGTCAGGGAGGACAGGATATAGAGGCTTGGGACTAGAGTTAGGCAGGACAGGGGAGAAAAGCTTGGGACGAGTGTCAAGCAGGACAGGAGAGAGAGGACTGACGAGAATGAGGCAGGACAGGAGAGAGAGGCTTGGGACGAGAGTCAGGCAGGGTAGGAGAGAGAGGCTTGGGACGAGAATGAGGCAGGACAGGAGAGAGAGTGTTAGAACGAGTGTCATGCAGGACATGAGAGAGAGGCTTGGGACGAGAGTCAGGCAGGACAGGAGAGAGAGGCTTGGGATGAGAGTCAGGCAGGACCGGAGAGAGAGGCTTGGGACGAGAGTCAGGCAGGACAGGAGAGAGAGGTTTGTGACAATAGTCAGGCAGGACAGGAGAGAGGTTTGGGAGGAGAGTCATGCTCGACAAGAGAGAGGCTTCGGACGAGAGTCAGGCAGGGTATGAGAGAGGGAGTTAGGACGAGAGTCAGGCAGGACAGGAGAGAGAGGCTTGGTTCGAGAATCATGCAGGGTAAGAGAGAGGGGCATCGGACGAGAGTCAGGAAGGACAGAAGGGAGAGTCTTCGGACGAGAGTCGGGTTGTACAGGAGAGAGAGGCTTGGGACGAGAGATAGGCATGAGAGGAGAGAGAGGCTTGAGGTTAGTGTCAGTTAGGACAGGAGAGAGAGGCTTGGGACGACAGTCAGGCAGGAGAGGAGAGAGGGGCTTGGGGCGAGAGTCAGACTGGACGGGAGAGAGAGGCTTGGGACGAGATTCAGGCACGACAGGAGAGAGAGGCTTGGGACAATAGTTAGGCAGGACAGGAGAGATAGACTTGGGACGAGAGTCAGGCAGGAGAAGAGAGGGAGGATTGAGAGCAGAGCCAAGTATAACAAGAGAGAGAGTCATGGGACGAGAGTCAGGCAGGACAGGAGAGAGACCCTTAGGACGAGAGTCAGGCAGGACAAGAGATAGAGGCCTGACTATAGAGTTACGTAGGACATCAGAGAGAGTCTTTTGACGACAGTCAGGCAGGGTAGGAGATAGAAGCTTGGGACGAGAGTCAGGGAGGGCTTAAGAGAAAGGCGTGGGACGAGAGTCAGGAAGGACAGGAGAGAGAGGCTTGGGACGAGAGTCAGGCAGGACAGGAGAGAGAGGCCTGGAACGAGAGCCAAGGAGGACAGAAGAGAGAGAGGCTTGGGACGAGAGTCAGGCAGCACAGGAGAGAGGCTTAGGACGAGAGTCAGGCAGTACAGGAGAGAGAGACTTGGGACGAGAGTCAGGAAGGACAGGAGAAGGAGGCTTGGGACGAGAGTCAGGCAGGAAAAGAGAGAGAGGCTTTGAAGGAGAGTCAGGCAGGGCAGGAAATAGAAGCATGGGGCGAGAGTCAGGCTGGAGAGGAGAGAGAGGCTTCAGACAGTGTCAATGAGGATAGGAGAGAGAGGCTTTGGGACGGGAGTCAGGCAGGACAGGAGAGAGAGGCTTGGGACGAGAGTCATGCAGGAAAGGAGAGAGATGCTGGGACGAGAGTCAGGCATTATAGGAGAGAGAGGCTTTTAACGAGAGTCAGGCAGAGCCGAAGAGAGAGGCTTGGAACGAGAGTCATGCAGGATAGGAGAGAGAGGACAGGGACTAGAGTCAGGCAGGACAGGAGAGAGAAGCTTGGGACGAGAGTCAGGCATGACAGGAGAGAGATTTATGGGACGAGATTCAGGGAAGCCTGGAAAGAGGGCTTGGGGCGAGAGTCAGGCTGGGTAGGATAGAGGGGCTTGGGACAAGAGTCAAGCAGGACAAGAGACATAGGCTTGGGACGGCAGTCATTCAGGACAGGAGAGAGAGGCATATGACCAGAGTCAGGCAAGACAAGAGAGAGAGGCATGGGACAAGAGTCAGGCAGGAGAGAAGAGAGAGGCATGGGGCGAGAGTCAGGAAGGACAGGATATAGAAAGGCTTGGGACTAGAGTCAGGCAGGACAGGGGAGAAAAGCTTGGGACGAGTGTCAAGCAGGACAGGAGAGAGAGGATTTACGAGAATCAGGCAGGACAGGAGAGAGAGACTTGGGACGAGAGTCAGGCAGGGTAGGAGAGAGAGGCTTGGGACGAGAATGAGGCAGGACAGGAGAAGGAGGGTTAGAACGAGAGTCAGGGAGGACAGGAGATAGAGTCTTGGGACGAGTGACAGGCAGGACAAGAAAGAGAGGCTTAGGATGAGAGTCAGGCAGGACAGGAGAGAGAGGTATGGGACAATAGTCAGGCAGGACAGGAGAGAGAGTTTTGGGACGAGAGTCAGGCTCGACAAGAGAGAGGCTTCGGGCGAGAGTCAGGCAGGGTAGGAGAGAGGGAGTTAGGACGAGAGTCAGGCAGGAGAGGAGAGAGAGGCTTGGGACGGGAGTCAGGCTGGACAGGAGAGGCTTGATACGAGAATTGGGCAGGAAAGGAGTGAATGGCTTGGAACAAGAGTCAGGTAAGAGAGGAGAGAGAGGCTTGGGACGAGAGTCAGGTAGGAGAGGAGAGACAGGCTTGGAACGAGAGTAAGGTAAGATAGGAGAGAGAGGCTTGGCTTGAGAATCAGGCAGGACATGAGAGAGACGCTTGGGACGAGAGTCAGGCATGACAGGACAGAGAAACTTGGGACGAAATTGAGGCTGGACAGGAGAGAGAGAGTCTTGGGACGAGAGTCAGGCTGGACAAGAGAGACAGGCTCTGGACGAGAGTTAGGTAAGAGAGGAGAGTGAGGCTTCCGACGAGAGTCAGGCTGAACACCAGAGGGAGACTTGGGACGAGAGTCAAGCAGGACAGGAGAGAGAGTCTTGGGACGAGAGTCAGGCTGAACAGGAGAAGGAGAATTGGGATGAGAGTAAGTTAGACAGGAGAGAGAAGCTTTGGACGAGAGTCAGACATGACAGGAGAAAGAGGCTTGGGACGAGAGTCAGGTAGGAAAGGAGAGGCTTGGGACGAGAGTCAGGCTGGACAGGAGAGAGAGGCTTGGACGAGAGACAGGCAGGACATGAGAGAGGGACTTGGGACGAGAGTCAGGCTGTAGAGGAGAGAGAGGCTTAGGACGAGAGTCAGGTAGGAGAGGAGAGAGAGGCTTGGGACGAGAGTCAGGCTGGACAGGAGAGAGAGGCTGGTGTCGAGAGTGAGTCAGGACAGGAGACAGGGGCTTGGGACAAGAATCAGGCTGTAGAGGAGAGAGAGGCTTGGGACGAGAGTCAGGTGAAGGATGAGAGAGAAACTTGGGACGGGAGTCAGGCAGGACAGGAGAGGATTGGGACGAGAGTCAGGCGGGGCAGGAGAGATAGGCTGGGGACGAGAGTCAGACAGGACAGGAGAGAGAGGCTGGAGACGAGAATCATGTCTTAAAGGAGAGACACGTTTGGGATGAGAGTCAGGCAGAACAGGAGAGAGATGCTTGGGAAGAGTGTCAGGCATGACAGGAGAGAGAGGCCTGGTACGAGAGTGAAGCTGGACAGGAGAGAGAGGCTTGGGACGAGAGTCATCATAGAGAGGAGAAAGAGGCTTGGGACGAGAGTCAGGTAGGAGAAGAGAGAGAGGCTTAGGACGAGAGTCAGGCTGGACAGGAGAGAGATGCTTGGACGGGAGACAGGCAGGACAGGAGACAGATGCTTGGGACGACAGTCAGGGAGGACAGTAGAGGGAGAACTGAGACGAGAGTAAGGTTGAACAGGAGAGAGAGGCTTGGGACGAGAGTCAGTTAGGACAGGAGAGAGAGGCTTGGGACGAGATTCAGGCTGGACAGGAAAGAGATGCTTGATACGAGAATCGGGTTGGAAAGGAGAGAATGGCTTGGGACAAGAGTCAGGTAGGAGAGGAGAGAGAGGCTTGGGACGAGAGTCAGGTAGGAGAGGAGAGAGAGGTTTGGAACGAGAGTCAGGTTAGATAGGAGAGAGAGGCTTGGCTTGAGAATCAGGCAGGACAGGAGAGAGACGCTTGGGACGAGGGTCAGGCATGACAGGACAGAGAGACTTGGGACGAAAGTGAGGCTGGACAGGAGAGAGAGAGTCTTGGGACGAGAGTCAGGCTGGACAAGAGAGACAGGCTCTGGACGAGAGTTAGGTAAGAGAGGAGAGTCAGGCTTCCGACGAGAGTCAGGCTGAACACCAGAGGGAGCCTTGGGACGAGAGTCAAGCAGGACAGGAGAGAGAGGCTTGGGACGAGAGTCAGGCTGAACAGGAGAAGGAGAATTAGGACGAGAGTAAGCTAGACAGGAGAGAGAAGCGTTGGACGAGAGTAAGGCATGACAGGAGAAAGAGGCTTGGGACGAGAGTCAGGTAGGAAAGGAGAGGCTCGGGACGAGAGTCAGGCTGGACAGGAGAGAGAGGCTAGGACGAGAGACAGGCAGGACATGAGAGAGGGACTTGGGACGAGAGTCAGGCTGTAGAGGAGAGAGAGGCTTAGGACGAGAGTCAGGTAGGAGAGGAGAGAGAGGCTTGGGACGAGAGTCAGGCTGGACAGGAGAGAGAGGCTGGTGTCGAGAGTGAGGCAGAACAGGAGAGAGGGGCTTGGGACAAGAGTCAGGCTGTAGAGGAGAGAGAGTCTTGGGAGGAAAATCAGGTGAATTATGAGAGAGAAACTTGGGACGGGAGTTAGGCAGGACAGGAGAGAGAGGCTTGGGACGAGAGTCAGGCCGGACAGGAGAGAGAGGATGGGGACGAAAGTCAGACAGGACAGGAGAGAGAGGCTGGAGACGTGAATCATGTCTTAAAGGAGAGACACGTTTGGGATGAGAGTCAGGCAGAACAGGAGAGAGATGCTTGGGAAGAGAGTCAGGCATGACAGGAGAGAGAGGCCTGGTACGAGAGTGAAGCTGGACAGGAGAGAGAGGCTTGGGACGAGAGTCATCATAGACAGGAGAAAGAGGCTTGGGACGAGAGTCAGGTAGGAGAGGAGAGAGAGGGTTAGGACGAGAGTCAGGCTGGACAGTAGAGAGAGGCTTGGACGGGAGACAGGCAGGACAGGAGACAGATGCTTGGGACGACAGTCAGGGAGGACAGTAGAGGGAGAACTGAGACGAGAGTAAGGTTGAACAGGAGAGAGAGGCTTGGGACGAGAGTCAGTTAGGAAAGGACAGAGAGTCTTGGGACGGGAGTCATGCTGGACAGGAGAGAGAGGCTTGATACGAGAATCGGGCAGGAAAGGGGAGAATGGCTTGGAACAAGAGTCAGGTAGGACAGGAGAGAGAGGCTTGGGACGAGAGTCAGGTAGGAGAGGAGAGACAGGCTTGGAACGAGAGTCAGGTTAGATAGGAGAGAGAGGCTTGGCTTGATAATCAGGCAGGACAGGAGAGAGACGCTTGGGACGAGAGTCAGGCATGACAGGACAGAGAGACTTGGGACGAAAGTGAGGCTGGACAGGAGAGAGAGAGTCTTGGGAAGAGAGTCAGGCTGGACAAGAGAGACAGGCTCTGGACGAGAGTTAGGTAAGAGAGGAGAGTCAGGCTTCCGACGAGAGTCAGGCTGAACACCATAGGGAGCCTTGGGACGAGAGTCAAGCAGGACAGGAGAGAGAGGCTTGGGACGAGAGTCAGGCTGAACAGGAGAAGGAGAATTAGGACGAGAGTAAGCTAGACAGGAGAGAGAAGCGTTGGACGAGAGTCAGTCATGACAGGAGAAAGAGGCTTGGGACGAGAGTCAGGTAGGAAAGGGGAGGCTTGGGACGAGAGTCATGCTGGACAGGAGAGAGAGGCTTGGACGAGAGACAGGCAGGACATGAGAGAGGGACTTGGGACGAGAGCCAGGCTGTAGAGGAGAGAGAGGCTTAGGACGAGAGTCAGGTAGGAGAGGAGAGAGAGGCTTGGGACGAGAGTCAGGCTGGACAGGAGAGAGAGGCTGGTATCGAGAGTGAGGCAGGACAGGAGAGAGGATCTTGGGAGAAGAGTCAGGCTGTAGAGGAGAGAGAGGCTTGGGACGAGAGTCAGGTGAATTATGAGAGAGAAACTTGGGACGGGAGTCAGGCAGGACAGGAGAGAGAGGCTTGGGACGAGAGTCAGGCCGGACAGGAGAGAGAGGCTGGGGACGAGAGTCAGACAGGACAGGAGAGAGAGGCTGGAGACGAGAATCATGTCTTAAAGGAGAGACACGTTTGGGATGAGAGTCAGGCAGAACAGGAGAGAGATGCTTGGGAAGTGTCAGGCATGACAGGAGAGAGAGGCCTGGTACGAGAGTGAAGCTGGACAGGAGAGAGAGGCTTGGGATGAGAGTCATCATAGACAGGAGAAAGAGGCTTACTACGAGAGTCAGGTAGAAGAGGAGAGAGAGGTTTAGGACGAGAGTCAGGCTGGACAGGAGAGAAAGGCTTGGACGGGAGACAGGCAGGACAGGAGACAGATGCTTGGGACGACAGTCAAGGAGGACAGTAGAGGGAAAACTGGGACGAGAGTAAGGTTGAACAGGAGAGAGAAGCTTGGGACGAGAGTCAGTTAGGACAGGACAGAGAGGCTTGGGACGAGAGTCAGGCTGGACAGGAGAGAGAGGCTTGATACGAGAATCGGGTTGGAAAAGAGAGAATGTCTTGGGACAAGAGTCAGGTAGGAGAGGAGAGAGAGGCTTTGGACGAGAGTCAGGTAGGAGAGGAGAGAGAGGCTTGGGACGGGAGTCAGGCTGGACAGGAGAGGCTTGATACGAGAATTGGGCAGGAAAGGAGTGAATGGCTTGGAACAAGAGTCAGGTAAGAGAGGAGAGAGAGGCTTGGGACGAGAGTCAGGTAGGAGAGGAGAGACAGGCTTGGAACGAGAGTAAGGTAAGATAGGAGAGAGAGGCTTGGCTTGAGAATCAGGCAGGACATGAGAGAGACGCTTGGGACGAGAGTCAGGCATGACAGGACAGAGAAACTTGGGACGAAATTGAGGCTGGACAGGAGAGAGAGAGTCTTGGGACGAGAGTCAGGCTGGACAAGAGAGACAGGCTCTGGACGAGAGTTAGGTAAGAGAGGAGAGTGAGGCTTCCGACGAGAGTCAGGCTGAACACCAGAGGGAGACTTGGGACGAGAGTCAAGCAGGACAGGAGAGAGAGTCTTGGGACGAGAGTCAGGCTGAACAGGAGAAGGAGAATTGGGATGAGAGTAAGTTAGACAGGAGAGAGAAGCTTTGGACGAGAGTCAGGCATGACAGGAGAAAGAGGCTTGGGACGAGAGTCAGGTAGGAAAGGAGAGGCTTGGGACGAGAGTCAGGCTGGACAGGAGAGAGAGGCTTGGACGAGAGACAGGCAGGACATGAGAGAGGGACTTGGGACGAGAGTCAGGCTGTAGAGGAGAGAGAGGCTCAGGACGAGAGTCAGGTAGGAGAGGAGAGAGAGGCTTGGGACGAGAGTCAGGCTGGACAGGAGAGAGAGGCTGGTGTCGAGAGTGAGTCAGGACAGGAGACAGGGGCTTGGGACAAGAATCAGGCTGTAGAGGAGAGAGAGGCTTGGGACGAGAGTCAGGTGAAGGATGAGAGAGAAACTTGGGACGGGAGTCAGGCAGGACAGGAGAGGATTGGGACGAGAGTCAGGCGGGGCAGGAGAGATAGGCTGGGGACGAGAGTCAGACAGGACAGGAGAGAGAGGCTGGAGACGAGAATCATGTCTTAAAGGAGAGACACGTTTGGGATGAGAGTCAGGCAGAACAGGAGAGAGATGCTTGGGAAGAGTGTCAGGCATGACAGGAGAGAGAGGCCTGGTACGAGAGTGAAGCTGGACAGGAGAGAGAGGCTTGGGACGAGAGTCATCATAGAGAGGAGAAAGAGGCTTGGGACGAGAGTCAGGTAGGAGAAGAGAGAGAGGCTTAGGACGAGAGTCAGGCTGGACAGGAGAGAGATGCTTGGACGGGAGACAGGCAGGACAGGAGACAGATGCTTGGGACGACAGTCAGGGAGGACAGTAGAGGGAGAACTGAGACGAGAGTAAGGTTGAACAGGAGAGAGAGGCTTGGGACGAGAGTCAGTTAGGACAGGAGAGAGAGGCTTGGGACGAGATTCAGGCTGGACAGGAAAGAGATGCTTGATACGAGAATCGGGTTGGAAAGGAGAGAATGGCTTGGGACAAGAGTCAGGTAGGAGAGGAGAGAGAGGCTTGGGACGAGAGTCAGGTAGGAGAGGAGAGAGAGGTTTGGAACGAGAGTCAGGTTAGATAGGAGAGAGAGGCTTGGCTTGAGAATCAGGCAGGACAGGAGAGAGACGCTTGGGACGAGGGTCAGGCATGACAGGACAGAGAGACTTGGGACGAAAGTGAGGCTGGACAGGAGAGAGAGAGTCTTGGGACGAGAGTCAGGCTGGACAAGAGAGACAGGCTCTGGACGAGAGTTAGGTAAGAGAGGAGAGTCAGGCTTCCGACGAGAGTCAGGCTGAACACCAGAGGGAGCCTTGGGACGAGAGTCAAGCAGGACAGGAGAGAGAGGCTTGGGACGAGAGTCAGGCTGAACAGGAGAAGGAGAATTAGGACGAGAGTAAGCTAGACAGGAGAGAGAAGCGTTGGACGAGAGTAAGGCATGACAGGAGAAAGAGGCTTGGGACGAGAGTCAGGTAGGAAAGGAGAGGCTCGGGACGAGAGTCAGGCTGGACAGGAGAGAGAGGCTAGGACGAGAGACAGGCAGGACATGAGAGAGGGACTTGGGACGAGAGTCAGGCTGTAGAGGAGAGAGAGGCTTAGGACGAGAGTCAGGTAGGAGAGGAGAGAGAGGCTTGGGACGAGAGTCAGGTGAAGGATGAGAGACTGGTGTCGAGAGTGAGGCAGCAGAGGACCGGAGAAGAGGCTTAGAGACGAGAGTCAGGCGAAGTACAGAAGAGAGAGAAACTTGGGACGAGATCAGGTCAGACAAGAGAGGGAGAGAGTGGCGGGGGGGCTGGACGAGATCCAGGCCGGAAAGGAGCGAGAGGCGTTTAAGGGAACGAGAGTCAGGCAGAACAGGAGAGAGATGCTTGGGAGTGTCAGGCATGACAGGAAGAGAGAGGCCTGGTACGAGAGTGAAGCTGGACAGGAGAGAGAGGCTTGGGATGAGAGTCATCATAGACAGGAAAGAGGCTTACTACGAGAGTCAGGTAGAGAGGAGAGAGAGGTTTAGGACGAGAGTCAGGCTGGACAGGAGAGAAAGGCTTGGACGGGAGACAGGCAGGACAGGAGACAGATGCTTGGGACGACAGTCAAGGAGGACAGTAGAGGGAAAACTGGGACGAGAGTAAGGTTGAACAGGAGAGAGAAGCTTGGGACGAGAGTCAGTTAGGACAGGACAGAGAGGCTTGGGACGAGAGTCAGGCTGGACAGGAGAGAGAGGCTTGATACGAGAATCGGGTTGGAAAAGAGAGAATGTCTTGGGACAAGAGTCAGGTAGGAGAGGAGAGAGAGGCTTTGGACGAGAGTCAGGTAGGAGAGGAGAGAGAGGCTTGGGACGGGAGTCAGGCTGGACAGGAGAGGCTTGATACGAGAATTGGGCAGGAAAGGAGTGAATGGCTTGGAACAAGAGTCAGGTAAGAGAGGAGAGAGAGGCTTGGGACGAGAGTCAGGTAGGAGAGGAGAGACAGGCTTGGAACGAGAGTCAGGTAAGATAGGAGAGAGAGGCTTGGCTTGATAATCAGGCAGGACAGGAGAGAGACGCTTGGGACGAGAGTCAGGCATGACAGGAGAAAGAGGCTTGGGACGAGAGTCAGGTAGGAAAGGAGAGGCTTGGGACGAGAGTCAGGCTGGACAGGAGAGAGAGGCTTGGACGAGAGACAGGCAGGACATGAGAGAGGGACTTGGGACGAGAGTCAGGCTGTAGAGGAGAGAGAGGCTTAGGACGAGAGTCAGGTAGGAGAGGAGAGAGAGGCTTGGGACGAGAGTCAGGCTGGACAGGAGAGAGAGGCTGGTGTCGAGAGTGAGTCAGGACAGGAGACAGGGGCTTGGGACAAGAATCAGGCTGTAGAGGAGAGAGAGGCTTGGGACGAGAGTCAGGTGAAGGATGAGAGAGAAACTTGGGACGGGAGTCAGGCAGGACAGGAGA
This sequence comes from Panulirus ornatus, assembly GCF_036320965.1. NCBI lineage: Eukaryota > Metazoa > Arthropoda > Malacostraca > Decapoda > Palinuridae > Panulirus > Panulirus ornatus. The sequence goes on from NC_092225.1 coordinate 35,461,862, forward strand.
GGATTGGGACGAGAGTCAGGCGGGGCAGGAGAGATAGGCTGGGGACGAGAGTCAGACAGGACAGGAGAGAGAGGCTGGAGACGAGAATCATGTCTTAAAGGAGAGACACGTTTGGGATGAGAGTCAGGCAGAACAGGAGAGAGATGCTTGGGAAGAGTGTCAGGCATGACAGGAGAGAGAGGCCTGGTACGAGAGTGAAGCTGGACAGGAGAGAGAGGCTTGGGACGAGAGTCATCATAGAGAGGAGAAAGAGGCTTGGGACGAGAGTCAGGTAGGAGAAGAGAGAGAGGCTTAGGACGAGAGTCAGGCTGGACAGGAGAGAGATGCTTGGACGGGAGACAGGCAGGACAGGAGACAGATGCTTGGGACGACAGTCAGGGAGGACAGTAGAGGGAGAACTGAGACGAGAGTAAGGTTGAACAGGAGAGAGAGGCTTGGGACGAGAGTCAGTTAGGACAGGAGAGAGAGGCTTGGGACGAGATTCAGGCTGGACAGGAAAGAGATGCTTGATACGAGAATCGGGTTGGAAAGGAGAGAATGGCTTGGGACAAGAGTCAGGTAGGAGAGGAGAGAGAGGCTTGGGACGAGAGTCAGGTAGGAGAGGAGAGAGAGGTTTGGAACGAGAGTCAGGTTAGATAGGAGAGAGAGGCTTGGCTTGAGAATCAGGCAGGACAGGAGAGAGACGCTTGGGACGAGGGTCAGGCATGACAGGACAGAGAGACTTGGGACGAAAGTGAGGCTGGACAGGAGAGAGAGAGTCTTGGGACGAGAGTCAGGCTGGACAAGAGAGACAGGCTCTGGACGAGAGTTAGGTAAGAGAGGAGAGTCAGGCTTCCGACGAGAGTCAGGCTGAACACCAGAGGGAGCCTTGGGACGAGAGTCAAGCAGGACAGGAGAGAGAGGCTTGGGACGAGAGTCAGGCTGAACAGGAGAAGGAGAATTAGGACGAGAGTAAGCTAGACAGGAGAGAGAAGCGTTGGACGAGAGTAAGGCATGACAGGAGAAAGAGGCTTGGGACGAGAGTCAGGTAGGAAAGGAGAGGCTCGGGACGAGAGTCAGGCTGGACAGGAGAGAGAGGCTAGGACGAGAGACAGGCAGGACATGAGAGAGGGACTTGGGACGAGAGTCAGGCTGTAGAGGAGAGAGAGGCTTAGGACGAGAGTCAGGTAGGAGAGGAGAGAGAGGCTTGGGACGAGAGTCAGGCTGGACAGGAGAGAGAGGCTGGTGTCGAGAGTGAGGCAGAACAGGAGAGAGGGGCTTGGGACAAGAGTCAGGCTGTAGAGGAGAGAGAGTCTTGGGAGGAAAATCAGGTGAATTATGAGAGAGAAACTTGGGACGGGAGTTAGGCAGGACAGGAGAGAGAGGCTTGGGACGAGAGTCAGGCCGGACAGGAGAGAGAGGATGGGGACGAAAGTCAGACAGGACAGGAGAGAGAGGCTGGAGACGTGAATCATGTCTTAAAGGAGAGACACGTTTGGGATGAGAGTCAGGCAGAACAGGAGAGAGATGCTTGGGAAGAGAGTCAGGCATGACAGGAGAGAGAGGCCTGGTACGAGAGTGAAGCTGGACAGGAGAGAGAGGCTTGGGACGAGAGTCATCATAGACAGGAGAAAGAGGCTTGGGACGAGAGTCAGGTAGGAGAGGAGAGAGAGGGTTAGGACGAGAGTCAGGCTGGACAGTAGAGAGAGGCTTGGACGGGAGACAGGCAGGACAGGAGACAGATGCTTGGGACGACAGTCAGGGAGGACAGTAGAGGGAGAACTGAGACGAGAGTAAGGTTGAACAGGAGAGAGAGGCTTGGGACGAGAGTCAGTTAGGAAAGGACAGAGAGTCTTGGGACGGGAGTCATGCTGGACAGGAGAGAGAGGCTTGATACGAGAATCGGGCAGGAAAGGGGAGAATGGCTTGGAACAAGAGTCAGGTAGGAGAGGAGAGAGAGGCTTGGGACGAGAGTCAGGTAGGAGAGGAGAGACAGGCTTGGAACGAGAGTCAGGTTAGATAGGAGAGAGAGGCTTGGCTTGATAATCAGGCAGGACAGGAGAGAGACGCTTGGGACGAGAGTCAGGCATGACAGGACAGAGAGACTTGGGACGAAAGTGAGGCTGGACAGGAGAGAGAGAGTCTTGGGAAGAGTCAGGCTGGACAAGAGAGACAGGCTCTGGACGAGAGTTAGGTAAGAGAGGAGAGTCAGGCTTCCGACGAGAGTCAGGCTGAACACCATAGGGAGCCTTGGGACGAGAGTCAAGCAGGACAGGAGAGAGAGGCTTGGGACGAGAGTCAGGCTGAACAGGAGAAGGAGAATTAGGACGAGAGTAAGCTAGACAGGAGAGAGAAGCGTTGGACGAGAGTCAGTCATGACAGGAGAAAGAGGCTTGGGACGAGAGTCAGGTAGGAAAGGGGAGGCTTGGGACGAGAGTCATGCTGGACAGGAGAGAGAGGCTTGGACGAGAGACAGGCAGGACATGAGAGAGGGACTTGGGACGAGAGCCAGGCTGTAGAGGAGAGAGAGGCTTAGGACGAGAGTCAGGTAGGAGAGGAGAGAGAGGCTTGGGACGAGAGTCAGGCTGGACAGGAGAGAGAGGCTGGTATCGAGAGTGAGGCAGGACAGGAGAGAGGATCTTGGGAGAAGAGTCAGGCTGTAGAGGAGAGAGAGGCTTGGGACGAGAGTCAGGTGAATTATGAGAGAGAAACTTGGGACGGGAGTCAGGCAGGACAGGAGAGAGAGGCTTGGGACGAGAGTCAGGCCGGACAGGAGAGAGAGGCTGGGGACGAGAGTCAGACAGGACAGGAGAGAGAGGCTGGAGACGAGAATCATGTCTTAAAGGAGAGACACGTTTGGGATGAGAGTCAGGCAGAACAGGAGAGAGATGCTTGGGAAGTGTCAGGCATGACAGGAGAGAGAGGCCTGGTACGAGAGTGAAGCTGGACAGGAGAGAGAGGCTTGGGATGAGAGTCATCATAGACAGGAGAAAGAGGCTTACTACGAGAGTCAGGTAGAAGAGGAGAGAGAGGTTTAGGACGAGAGTCAGGCTGGACAGGAGAGAAAGGCTTGGACGGGAGACAGGCAGGACAGGAGACAGATGCTTGGGACGACAGTCAAGGAGGACAGTAGAGGGAAAACTGGGACGAGAGTAAGGTTGAACAGGAGAGAGAAGCTTGGGACGAGAGTCAGTTAGGACAGGACAGAGAGGCTTGGGACGAGAGTCAGGCTGGACAGGAGAGAGAGGCTTGATACGAGAATCGGGTTGGAAAAGAGAGAATGTCTTGGGACAAGAGTCAGGTAGGAGAGGAGAGAGAGGCTTTGGACGAGAGTCAGGTAGGAGAGGAGAGAGAGGCTTGAACGAGAGTCAGGTTAGATAGGAGAGAGAGGCTTGGCTTGAGAATCAGGCAGGACAGGAGAGAGACGCTTGGGACGAGAGTCAGGCATGACAGGACAGAGAGACTTGGGACGAAAGTGAGGCTGGACAGAAGACAGAGAGTCTTGGGACGAGAGTCAGGCTGGACAAGAGAGACAGGCTCTGGACGAGAGTTAGGTAAGAGAGGAGAGTGAGGCTTCCGACGAGAGTCAGTCTGAACACCAGAGGGAGCCTTGGGACGAGAGTCAAGCAGGACAGGAGAGAGAGGCTTGGGACGAGAGTCAGGCTGAACAGGAGAAGGAGAATTAGGACGAGAGTAAGCTAGACAGGAGAGAGAAGCGTTGGACGAGAGTCAGGCATGACAGGAGAAAGAGGCTTGGGACGAGAGTCAGGTAGGAAAGGAGAGGCTCGGGACGAGAGTCAGGCTGGACAGGAGAGAGAGGCTAGCACGAGAGACAGGCAGGACATGAGAGGGACTTGGGACGAGAGTCAGGCTGTAGAGGAGAGAGAGGCTTAGGACGAGAGTCAGGTAGGAGAGGAGAGAGAGGCTTGGGACGAGAGTCAGGCTGGACAGGAGAGAGAGGCTGGTGTCGAGAATGAGGCAGGACAGGAGAGAGGGGCTTGGGACAAAAGTCATGCTGTAGAGGAGAGAGAGGCTTCGTACGAGAGTCAGGTGAAGGATGAGAGAGAAACTTGGGACGGGAGTCAGGCAGGACAGGAGAGAGAGGCTTGGGACGAGAGTCAGGCCGGACAAGAGAGAGAGGCAGGGGACGAGAGTCAGACAGGACAGGAGAGAGAGGCTGGAGACGAGAATCATGTCTTAAAGGAGAGACACGTTTGGGATGAGAGTCAGACAGAACAGGAGAGAGATGCTTGGGAAAAGAGTCAGGCATGACAGGAGAGAGAGGCCTTGTGCGAGAGTGAAGCTGGACAGGAGAGAGAGGCTTGGGACGAGAGTCATCATAGACAGGAGAAAGGGGCTTGGGACGAGAGTCAGGTAGGAGAGGAGAGAGAGGCTTAGGACGAGAGTCAGGCTGGACAGGAGAGAGAGGCTTGGACGGGAGACAAGCAGGACAGGACACAGATGCTTGGAACGAAAGTCAGGGAGGACAGTAGAGGGAGAACTGAGACGAGAGTAAGGTTGATCAGGAGAGAGAGGCTTGGGACGAGAGTCAGTTAGGACAGGACAGAGAGGCTTGGGACGGGAGTCAGGCTGGACAGGAGAGAGAGGCTTGATACGAGAATCGGGCAGGAAAGGAGAGAATGTCTTGAGACAAGAGTCAGGTAGGAGAGGAGAGAGAGGCTTTGAACGAGAGTCAGGTTAGATAGGAGAGAGAGGCTTGGCTTGAGAATCAGGCATGACAGGACAGAGAAACTTGGGAGGAAAGTGAGGCTGGACAGGAGAGAGAGAGTCTTGGGACGAGAGTCAGGCTGGACAAGAGAGACAGGCTCTGGACGAGAGTTAGGTAAGAGAGGAGAATGAGGCTTCCGACGAGAGTCAGGCTGAACACCAGAGGGAGCCTTGGGACGAGAGTCAAGCAGGACAGGAAAGAGAGTCTTGGGACGAGAGTCAGGCTGAACAGGAGAAGGAGAATTGGGACGAGAGTAAGCTAGACAGGAGAGAAAGCTTTGGACGAGAGTCAAGCATGACAGGAGAAAGAGGCTTGGGACGAGAGTCAGGTAGGAAAGGAGAGGCTTGGGACGAGAGTCAGGCTGGACAGGAGAGAGAGGCTTGGACAAGAGACAGGCAGGACATAAGAGAGGGACTTGGGACGCGAGTCAGGCTGTAGAGGAGAGAGAGGCTTAGGACGAGAGTCAGGTAGGAGAGGAGAGAGAGGCTTGGGACGAGAGTCAGGCTGGACAGGAGAGAGAGGCTGGTGTCGAGAGTGAGGCAGGACAGGAGAGAGGGGCTTGGGACAAGAGTCAGGCTGTAGAGGAGAAAGAGGCTTGGGATGAGAGTCAGGTGATGGATGAGAGAGAAACTTGGGACAGGAGTCAGGCAGGACAGGAGAAAGAGGCTTGGGACGAGAGTCAGGTAGGAAAGGAGAGGCTGGGAACGAGAGTCAGGCTGGACAGGAGAGAGAGGCTTGGAGGAGAGTCAGGCTGTAGAGGAGAGAGAGGCTTAGGACGAGAGTCAGGTAGGAGAGGAGAGAGAGGCTTGGGACGAGCGTCAGACTGGACAGGAGAGAGAGGCTGGTGTCGAGAGTGAGGCAGGACAGGAGAGAGGGGCTTGGGACAAGAGTCAGGCTGTAGATGAGAGAGAGGCTTGGGACGAGAGTCAGGTGAAGGATGAGAGAGAAACTTGGGACGGGAGTCAGGCAGGACAGGAGAGAGAGGCTTGGAACGATAGTCAGGCCGGACAGGAGAGAGAGGCTGGGGACGAGAGTCAGACAGGACAGGAGAGAGAGGCTGGAGACGAGAATCATGTCTTAAAGGAGAGACACGTTTGGGATGAGAGTCAGACAGAACAGGAGAGAGATGTTTGGGAAAAGAGTCAGGCATGACAGGAGAGAGAGGCCTCGTGCGAGAGTGAAGCTGGACAGGAGAGAGAGGTTTGGGACGAGTGTCATCATAGACAGGAGAAAGAGGCTTGGGACGAGAGTCAGGTAGGAGAGGAGAGAGAGGCTTAGGACGAGAGTCAGGCTGGACAGGGGAGAGATGCTTGGACGGGAGACAGGCAGGACAGGAGACAGATGCTTATGACGACAGTCAAGGAGGACAGTAGAGGGAGAACTGGGACGAGAGTAAGGTTGAACAGAAGAGAGAGGCTTGGGACGAGAGTAAGTTAGGACAGGATAGAGAGGCTTGGGACGGGAATCGGGCTGGACAGGAGAGAGAGGCTTGATACCAGAATCGGGCAGGAAAGGAGAGAATGGCTTTGGACAAGAGTCGGGTAGGAGAGGAGAGAGAGGCTTGGGGCGAGAGTCAGGTAGGCGACGAGAGAGAGGCTCGGAACGAGAGTCAGGTAAGATAGGAGAGAGAGGCTTGGCTTGAGAATCAAGCAGGACAGGAGAGAGACGCTTGGGACGAGAGTCAGGCATGACAGGACAGAGAGACTTGGGACGAAAGTGAGGCTGGACAGGAGAGAGAGAGTCTTGGGACGAGAGTCAGGCTGGACAAGAGAGACAGGCTCTGGACGAGCGTTAGGTAAGAGAGGAGAGTGAGGCTTCCGACGAGAGTCAGGCTGAACACCAGAGGGAGCCTTGGGACGAGAGTCAAGCAGGACAGGAGAGAGAGGCTTGGGACGAGAGTCAGCCTGAACAGGAGATGGAGAATTTGGACGAGAGTAAGCTAGACAAGAGAGAGAAGCTTTGGACGAGAGTCAGGCATGACAGGAGAAAGAGGCTTGGGACGAGAGTCAGGTAGGAAAGGAGAGGCTTGGGACGAGAGTCAGGCTGGACAGGAGAGCGAGGCTTGGACGAGAGACAGGCAGGACATGAGAGAGGGACTTGGGACGAGAGTCAGGCTGTAGAGGAGAGAGAGGCTTAGGACGAGAGTCAGGTAGGAGAGGAGAGAGAGGCTTGGGACGAGAATCAGGCTGGACAGGAGAGAGAGGCTGGTGTCGAGAGTGAGGCAGGACAGGAGAGAAGGTCTTGGGACAAGAGTCAGGCTGTAGAGGAGAGAGAGGCTTGGGACGAGAGTCAGGTGAACGATGAGAGAGAAACTTGGGACGGGAGTCAGGCAGGACAGGAGAGAGAGGCTTGGGACGAGAGTCAGGCCGGACAGGAGAGAGAGGCTGGGGACGAGAGTCAGACAGGACAGGAGAGAGAGGCTGGAGACGAGAATCATATCTTAAAGGAGAGACACGTTTGGGATGACAGTCAGGCAGAACAGGAGAGAGATGCTTGGGAAGAGTGTCAGGCATGACAGGAGAGAGAGGCCTGGTACGAGAGTGAAGCTGGACAGGAGAGAGAGTCTTGGGACGAGAGTCATCATAGACAGGAGAAAGAGGCTTGGGACGAGAGTCAGGTAGAAGAGGAGAGAGAGGCTTAGGACGAGAGTCAGGCTGGACAGGAGAGAGAGGCTTGATACCAGAATCGGGCAGGAAAGGAGAGAATGGCTTTGGACAAGAGTCAGGTAGGAGAGGAGAGAGAGGCTTGGGACGAGAGTCAGGTAGGCGACGAGAGAGAGGCTAGGAACGAGAGTCAGGTAAGATAGGACAGAGAGGCTTGGCTTGAGAATCAGGCAGGACAGGAGAGAGACGCTTTGGACGAGAGTCATGCATGACAGGACAGAGAGACTTGGGACGAAAGTGAGGCTGGACAGGAGAGAGAGAGTCTTGGGACGAGAGTCAGGCTGGACAAGAGAGACAGGCTCTGGACGAGAGTTAGGTAAGAGAGGAGAGTGAGGCTTCCAACGAGAGTCAGGCTGAACACCAGAGGGAGCCTTGGGACGAGAGTCAAGTAGGACAGGAGAGAGAGGCTTAGGACGAGAGTCAGGCTGAACAGGAGGAGAATTAGGACGAGAGTTAGCTAGACAAGAGAGAGAAGCTTTGGACGAGAGTCAGGCATGACAGGAGAAAGAGGCTTGGGACGAGAGTCAGGTAGGAAAGGAGAGGCTTGGGACGAGAGTCAGGCTGGACAGGAGAGCGAGGCTTGGACGAGAGACAGGCAGAACATTAGAGAGGGACTTGGGACGAGAGTCAGGCTGTAGAGGAGAGAGAGGCTTAGGACGAGAGTCAGGTAGGAGAGGAGAGAGAGGCTTGGGACGAGAATCAGGCTGGACAGGAGAGAGAGGCTGGTGTCGAGAGTGAGGCAGGACAGGAGAGAGGGTCTTGGGACAAGAGTCAGGCTGTAGAGGAGAGAGAGGCTTGGGACGAGAGTCAGGTGAAGGATGAGAGAGAAACTTGGGACGGGAGTCAGGCAGGACAGGAGAGAGAGGCTTGGGACGAGAATCAGGCCGGACAGGAGAGAGAGGCTGGGGACGAGAGTCAGACAGGACAGGAGAGAGAGGCTGGAGACGAGAATCATATCTTAAAGGAGAGACGCGTTTGGGATGAGAGTCAGGCAGAACAGGAGAGAGATGCTTGGGAAGAGTGTCAGGCATGACAGGAGAGAGAGGCCTGGTACGAGAGTGAAGCTGGACAGGAGAGAGAGGCTTGGGACGAGAGTCATCATAGACAGGAGAAAGAGGCTTGGGACGAGAGTCAGGTAGAAGAGGAGAGAGAGGCTTAGGACGAGAGTCAGGCTGGACAGGAGAGAGAGGCTTGAACGGGAGGCAGGCAGGACAGGAGACAGATGCTTAGGACGACAGTCAGGGAGGACAGTAGAGGGAGAACTGGGACGAGAGTAAGGTTGAACAGGAGAGAGAGGCTTGGGACGAGAGTCAGTTAGGACAGGACAGAGAGGCTTGGGACGGGAGTTAGGCTGGACAGGAGAGGCTTGATACGAGAATCGTGCTGGAAAGGAGAGAATGGCTTGGGACAAGAGTCAGGTAGGAGAGGAGAGAGAGGCTTGGGTCGAGAGTCAGGTAGGATAGGAGAGAGAGGCTTGGAATGAGAGTCAGGTAAGATAGGAGAGAGAGGGTTGGCTTGAGAATCAAGCAGGACAGGAGAGAGACGCTTGGGACGAGAGTCAGGCATGATAGGACAGAGAGACTTGGGACGAAAGTGAGGCTGGAAAGGAGAGAGAGAGTCTTGGAACGAGAGTCAGGCTGGACAAGAGAGACAGGCTCTGGACGAGAGTTAGGTAAGAGAGGAGAGTGAGGCTTCCGACGAGAGTCAGGCTGAACACCAGAGGGAGCCTTTGGACGAGAGTCAAGCAGGACAGGAGAGAGAGCCTTAGGACGAGAGTCAGGCTGAACAGGAGAAGGAGAATTGGGATGAGAGTAAGTTTGACAGGAGAGAGAAGCTTTGGACGAGAGTCAGGCATGACAGGAGAAAGAGGCTTGGGACGAGAGTCAGGTAGGAAAGGAGAGGCTTGGGACGAGAGTCAGGCTGGACAGTAGAGAGAGGCTTGGACGAGATACAGGCAGGACATGAGAGAGGGACTTGGGACGAGAGTCAGGCTGTAGAGGAGAGAGAGGCTTAGGATGAGAGTCAGGTAGGAGAGGAGAGAGAGGCTTGGGACGAGAGTCAGACTGGACAGGAGAGAGAGGCTGGTGTTGAGAGTGAGGCAGGACAGGAGAGAGGGGCTTGGGACAAGAGTCAGGCTGTAGAGGAGAGAGAGGCTTGGGACGAGAGTCAGGTGAAGGATGAGAGAGAAACTTGAGACGGGAGTCAGGCAGGACAGGAGAGAGAGGCTTCGGACGAGAGTCAGGCCGGACAGAAGAGAGAGGTTGGGGACGAGAGTCAGACAGGACAGGAGAGAGAGGCTGGAGACGAGAATCATGTCTTAAAGGAGAGACACGTTTGGGATGACAGTCAGGCAGAACAGGAGAGAGATGCTTGGGAAGAGTGTCAGGCATGACAGGAGAGAGAGGCCTGGTACGAGAGTGAAGCTGGACAGGAGAGAGATGCTTGGGACGAGAGTCATCATAGACAGGAGAAAGAGGCTTGGGACGAGAGTCAGGTAGAAGAGGAGAGAGAGGCTTAGGACGAGAGTCAGGCTGGACAGGAGAGAGAGGCTTGGACGGGAGGCAGGCAGGACAGGAGACAGATGCTTAGGACGACAGTCAGGGAGGACAGTAGAGGGAGAACTGGGACGAGAGTAAGGTTGAACAGGAGATAGAGGCTTGGGACGAGAGTCAGTTAGGACAGGACAGAGAGGCTTGGGACGAGAGTCAGGCTGGACAGGAGAGAGAGGCTTGATACGAGAATCGGGTTGGAAAGGAGAGAATGGCTTGGGACAAGAGTCAAGTAGGAGAGGAGAGAGAGGCTTGGGACAAGAGTCAGGTAGGATAGGAGAGAGAGGCTTATAACGAGAGTCAGGTTAGATAGGAGAGAGAGGCTTGGCTTGAGAATCAGGCAATACAGGAGAGAGACGCTTGGGACGAGAGTCAGGCATGACAGGACAGAGAGACTTGGGACGAAAGTGAGGCTGGACAGGAGAGAGAGAGTTTTGGGACGAGAGTCAGGCTGGACAGGAGAGGTAGCCTTGGGACGAGAGTCAAGCAGGACTTGGGACGAAAGTGAGGCTGGAAAGGAGAGAGAGAGTCTTGGGACGAGAGTCAGGCTGAACAGGAGAAGGAGAATTGGGATGAGAGTAGGTTAGACAGAAGAGAGAGTCTTTGGACGAGAGTTAGGCATGACAGGAGAAAGAGGCTTGGGACGAGAATCAGGTAGGAAAGGAGAGGCTTGGGATGAGAGTCAGGCTGGACAGGAGAAAGAGGCTTGGACGAGAGACAGGCAGGACATGAGAGAGGGACTTGGGACGAGAGTCAGGCTGTAGAGGAGAGAGAGGCTTAGGATGAAAGTCAGGTAGGAGAGGAGAGAGATGCTTGGGACGAGAGTCAGGTGAAGGATGAGAGAGAAACTTGAGACGGGAGTCAGGCAGGACAGGAGAGAGAGGCTTGGGACGAGAGTCAGGCCGGAGAGGAGAGAGAGGCTGGGGACGAGAGTCAGACAGGACAGGAGAGAGAGGCTGGAGACGAGAATCATGTCTTAAAGGAGAGACACGTTTGGGATGACAGTCAGGCAGAACAGGAGAGAGATGCTTGGGAAGAGTGTCAGGCATGACAGGAGAGAGAGGCCTGGTACGAGAGTGAAGCTGGACAGGAGAGAGAGGCTTGGGACGAGAGTCATCATAGAGAGGAGAAAGAGGCTTGGGACGAGAGTCAGGTAGAAGAGGAGAGAGAGGCTTAGGACGAGAGTCAGGCTGGACAGGAGAGAGAGGCTTGGACGGGAAACAGGCAGGACAGGAGACAGATGCTTGGGACGACAGTCAGGGAGGACAGTAGAGGGAGAACTGGGACGAGAGTAAGGTTGAACAGGAGAGAGAGGCTTGGGACGAGAGTCAGTTAGGACAGGACAGAGAGGCTTGGGACGAGAGTCAGGCTGGACAGGAGAGAGAGGCTTGATACGAGAATCGGGTTGGAAAGGAGAGAATAGCTTGGGACAAGAGTCAGGTAGGAGAGGAGAGAGAGGCTTGGGACGAGAGTCAGGTAGGAGAGGAGAGAGAGGCTTGGAACGAGAGTCAGGTTAGATAGGAGAGAGAGGCTTGGCTTGAGAATCAGGCAGGACAGGAGAGAGACGCTTGGGACGAGAGTCAGGCATGACAGGACAGAGAGACTTGGGACGAAAGTGAGGCTGGACAGGAGAGAGAAAGTCTTGGGACGAGATTCAGGCTGGACAAGAGAGACAGGCTCTGGACGAGAGTTATGTAAGGGAGGAGAGTGAGGCTTCCGACGAGAGTCAGGCTGAACACCAGAGGGAGCCTTGGGACGAGAGTCAAGCAGGACAGGAGAGAGAGGCTTGGGACGAGAGTCAGGCTGAACCGGAGGAGGAGAATTAGGACGAGAGTAAGCTAGACAGGAGAGAGAGGCGTTGGACTAGAGTCAGGCATGACAGTAGAAAGAGGCTTGGGACGAGAGTCAGGTAGGAAAGGAGAGGCTCGGGACGAGAGTCAGGCTGGACAGGAGAGAGAGGCTAGGACGAGAGACAGGCAGGACATGAGAGGGACTTGGGACGAGAGTCAGGCTGTAGAGGAGAGAGAGGCTTAGGACGAGAGTCAGGTAGGAGAGGAGAGAGAGGCTTGGGACGAGAGTCAGGCTGGACAGGAGAGAGAGGCTGGTGTCGAGAGTGAGGCAGGACAGGAGAGAGGGGCTTGTGACAAGAGTCAGGCTGTAGAGGAAAGAGAGGCTTGGGACGAGAGTCAGGTGAAGGATGAGAGAGAAACCTGGGACGGGAGTTAGGCAGGACAGGAGAGAGAGGCTTGGGACGAGAGTCAGGCCGGACAGGAGAGAGAGGCTGGGGACGAGAGTCAGACAGGACAGTAGAGAGAGGCTGGAGACGAGAATCATGTCTTAAAGGAGAGACACGTTTGGGATGAGAGTCAGGCAGAACAGGAGAGAGAGGCCTGGTACGAGAGTGAAGCTGGACAGGAGAGAGAGGCTTGGGACGAGAGTCATCATAGACAGGAGAAAGAGGCCTGGGACGAGAGTCAGGTAAGAGAGGAGAGAGAGGCTTAGGACGAGAGTCAGGCTCTACAGGAGACAGATGCTTGGGACGACAGGCAGTGAGGACAGTAGAGGGAGAACTGGGACGAGAGTAAGGTTGAACAGGAGAGAGAGGCTTGGGACGAGAGTCAGTTAGGACAGGACAGAGAGGCTTGGGACGAGAGTCAGGCTGGACAGGAGAGAGAGGCTTGATACGAGAATCGGGCTGGAAAGGAGAGAATGAATTGGGACAAAAGTCAGGTATGAGAGGAGAGAGAGGCTTGGGACGAGAGTCAGGTAGGAGAGGAGACAGAGGCTTGGAACGAGAGTCAGGTTGGATGCGAGATAGAGAGGCTTGGCTTGAGAATCAGGCAGGACAGGAGAGACGCTTGGGACGAGAGTCAGGCATGACAGGACACAGAGGCTTCGGACGAAAGTGAGGCTGGACAGGAGAGATAGACGCTTGGGACGAGAGTCAGGCTGGACAAGAGAGAGATGCTTGGGACGAGAGTTAGGTAAGAGAGGAGAGTGAGGCCTCGGACAAGAGTCAGGATGGACACGAGAGGGAGCCTTGGGATGAGAGTCAAGCAGGACAGTAGAGAGAGGCTTGGGACGAGAGTCAGGATGAACAGGAGAAGGAGAATTGGGACAAGAGTAGGCTAGACAGGAGAGAGAAGTTTGGGACGAGAGCCAGGCTGGACAGTAGAGAGGGGCTTCGGATGAGAGTCATGCTAAACAGGAGAGAAATGCTTTGGACGAGAGTCATGCATGACAGGAGAGTGAGGCCTGGGACTAGAGTGAAGCTGGACAGCTGAGGGAGGCTTAGGACTATAGTCATCCTAAACAGGAGAAAGAGTCTTGGGACGAAGGTCAGGTAGGAAAGGAGAGAGAGGCTTGGGACGAGAGTCAGGCTTGACAGGAGAGAAAGGCCTCAACGAGAAACAGGCACGACAGGAGAGAGGGACTTGGGACGAGAGTCAGGCTGTAGACGAGAGAGAGGCTTGGGACGAGAGTCAGGTAGGAGAGGAGAGAGAGGCTTGGGACGAGAGTCAGGCTGGACAGGAGAGAGAGGCTTGGGACGAGAGTCAGGCAGGACAGGAGAGAGGGACTTGGGACAAGAGTCAGGCTGTAGAGGAGAGAGAGGCTTGGGACGAGAGTCAGGTGAAGGATGAGAGAGAGGCTTAGGACGAGAGTCAGGCAGGACAGGAGAGAGAGGCTTGGGACGAGATTCATGCCGGACAGGAGAGAGAGGCTGGGGACGAGAGTCAGACAGGACAAGAGAAAGAGGCTGGAGATGAGAGTCATGTCTTAAAGGAGAGACACGTTTGGGATGAGAGACATGCAGAACAGGAGAGCGACGCTTCGGAAGAGAGCCAGGTATGACAGGAGAGAGAGGCCTGGGACGAGAGTGAAGCTGGACAGGAGAGAGAGCCTTGGGACGAGAGTCATCATAGGCAGGAGAAAGAGGCTTGAGACGAGATTCAGGTAGGAGAGGAGAGAGAGGCTTGGGACGAGAGTCAGGCTGGACAGGAGAGAGAGGCTTGGGACGGGAGACAGGCAGGACAGGAGAGAGAGGCTTGGGACGACAGTCAGGGAGGACAGTAGGGGGACAACTGGGGCGAGAGCAAGGCTGAACAGGAGAGAGAGGCTTGAGACTAGAGTCAGTTAGGACAGGACAGAGAGGCTTGGGACGAGAGTCAGGCAGGAGAGGAGAGAGAGACTTTGGAACAGAGTCAGGTAGGAAAGGAGAGAGAGCCTTGCGACGATAGTCACGCAGGACAGGAGAGAGAGGCATGGGACGAGAGTCAGGCAGGAGAGGAGGAGGACTCTTTGGACGACAGTCAAGCAAGACAAGAGAGAGGCTTGGAACGAGAGTCATTCATGACAGGAGAGAGAAGCTTGCGACGAGAGTCAGGCAGGACAGGAGAGAGAGGCTTGGGACTAGAGTCAGGTAGGAGAAGAGAGAGAGACTTGGGACGAGGGTCAGGCAGGACAGGAGAGAGTTTTTAGACGAGAGTCAGGCAAGACAGGAGAGAGAGGCTTGGGAAGAGAGTCAGGTGAAGGATGAGAGAGAGGCTTGGGACGAGAGTCAGGCAGGATAGGAGAGAGAGTCTTGGGACGAGAGTCAGGCAGGACAGTAGAGAGAGAGGCTTGGGACGAGAGTCAGGAAATGGAGGAAAGACAGGCTTGGGACGAGAGTCATCCATTACAGGAGAGAGAGGCTTGGGACGAGAGTGATGCTGGACAGGAGAGAGAGGCTTGGAACGAGAGTCAGGCTGGATAGGAGAGAGAGGATGGGGACGAGAGTCACGCAGGACAGGAGAGAGAGACTTTGGAAGAGAGTCAGGTAGGAAAGGAGAGAGAGACTTGCGACGAGAGTCACGCAGGACGGGAGAGAGCGGCATGGGACACGAGTCAGGCAGGAGAGGAGGAGGACTCTTTGGACGAGAGTCAAGCACGACAGGAGAGAGAGGTTTGGGACGAAAGTCAGTCATGACAGGAGAGAGAAGCTTGCGACGAGAGTCAGGCAGGATAGGAGAGAGACGCTTGGGACGAGAGTCAGGTACGAGAAGAGAGAGAGGCTTGGGATGAGAGTCAGGCAAGTCAGGAGAGAGAGTTTTTAGATGATAGTCAGGCAGGAGAGGAGACAGAGGCTTGAGACGAGAGTCAGGTGAAGGATGAGAGAGAGGCTTGGGACGAGAGTCAGGCATGACAGGAGAGAGGGACATGGGATGAGAGTCAGGTTGTAGAGGAGAGAGAGGCTTGGGACGAGAGTCAGGTGAAGGATGAGAGAGTGGCTTGGGACGAAAATCAGGCAGGCCAGGAGAGAGGGTCTTGGGACGAGAGTCAGGCAGGACAGGAGAGAGAGGCTTGAGACGAGAGTCAGGAAAAGGAGGAGAGAGAGGCTTGTGACGAGAGTCAGGCAGGACAGGAGAGAGAGGCTTGGGACGAGTCAGGCCGGACAGGAGAGAGAGGCTAAGGACGAGAGTCAGACTGGACAGGAGAGAGAGGCTGGGGACGAGAGTCATTTCGGAAGGAGAGACACGTTTGATACGAGAGTCAGGCAGAACAGGAGAGACATGCTTGGGACGAGCGTCAGGTATGGCAGGAGAGAGAGGCATGGAACGTGAGTGAAGCTGGACTGGAGATAGAAGCTTGGGACGAGAGTCATCCTAGACAGGAAAAAGAGGCTTGGGACGAGAGTCAGGTAGGAGAAGAGAGAGAGGCTTGGGACGAGAGTCAGGCTGTACAGGAGAGAGAGGCTTGGGACGAGAGACAGGCAGGACAAGAGAGAAGCTTGAGACGAGAGTAAGGAAGGACAGTACTGACAAGGAGAACTGGGACGAGAGTAAGGCTGAACAGGAGAGAGAGGATTGGGACGAGAGTTAGGTTGGACAGGAGAGAGAGGCTTGGGACAAGAGTCAAGCAGGGCCGGAGAGACAGGCTTGGGATGAAAATGAGGTTGGACAGGAGAGAGGGGCTGAGGACGAGAGTCAGGCAGGACAGGAAAGGGAGGCTTGTGACGAGAGTCAGGCTGAACAGGAGAAAGAAGCTTAGGACGAGAGTCAGGTAGGACAGGAGAGACAGGTTTAGGACTAGATTTAGGCAGGGCAGGAGAGACAGGCTTGAGACGAGAGTCAGGCAAGACAGGAGAGAGAGGCTTTGGACAAGATTCTGGGTGACAGTAGAGAGAGCCTTGCGTAGAGAGTCAGGCATGACAGGAGAGAGAGGCTTGGTACGAAAGTGAGGCTGGATAGGAAAGAGAGGCTTGGGAAGAGACTCAGGTAAGAGAGGAGAGAAAGGCTTTGGACAAGAGTCTGGCTGACAGTAGAGAGAGACTTGCGTAGAGAGTCAGGCAGGACAAGAGAGAGAGGTTTGGTACGAAAGTGAGGCTGGACAGGAGACAGAGGCTTTTGACGAGAGTCAGGTAGGAGAGGAGAGAGCGGCTTGAGACGAGATTGAGGCTGGACCAGAGAGACAGGCTTGGGACGAGAATCAGGATAGAAAGGAGAGAGAGGCTTAGGAGGAGAATAAAGGCATGACAGGAGAGAGAGGCTTGGGACGAGAGTCAGGTAAGAGAGGAGGGAGAGGCTTGTGACGAGATTCAGGATGGACATGGAGGATTGGGAAGAGAGTCAGGCTAGACAGGAGAGAGAGGCTTGGAACTACAATCAGGCAGGACAGGAGAGTAAGGGTTGGAAAGAGAGTAAGGCTAGAAAGGAGAGAGGCTTGGGACGAGAGTCAGGCAGGACAGGAGAGAGGGGCTTGGGACGAGAGTCATGCTGGACAGGAGAGAGAGGCTTGGGACGAGAGTAAGGTTAGACAGGCTGGACAGGAGAGAGAGGCTTGATACGAGAATCTGGCTGGACAGGAGAGAATGGCTTGGGACAAGAGTCAGGTAGGTGAGGAGAGAGAGGCTTGGGACGAGAGTCAGGTAGGAGAGGAGAGAGAGGCTTGGGACTAGAATCAGGTTGGATACGAGAGAGAGGCTTGGCTTGATAATCAGGCAGGACAGGAGAGAGACGCTTGGGACGAGAGTTAGGCATGACAGGACAGAGAGGCTGGGGACGAAAGTGAGGCTGGACAGGAGAGAGAGAGGCTTGGGACGAGAGACAGGCAGGACAAGAGAGAGGCTTGAGACGAGAGTAAGGAAGGACAGTACAAGGAGAACTGGGACGAGAGTAAGGCTGAACAGAAGAGAGAGGATTGGGGCGAGAGTCAGGTAGGACAGGAGAGAGAGGCTTGGGACGAGAGTCAAGCAGGGCCGGAGAGACAGGCTTGGGATGAGAATGAGGCTGGACAGGAGAGAGGGGCTGAGGACGAGAGTCAGGCAGGACAGGAAAGGGAGGCTTGTGACGAGAGTCAGGCTGAACAGGAGAAAGAAGCTTAGGACGAGAGTCAGGTAGGACAGGAGAGACAGGTTTAGTACTAGATTTAGGCAGGGCAGGAGAGACAGGCTTGAGACGAGAGTCAGGCAGGACAGGAGAGAGAGGCTTGGGACGAGAGTCATGCTGGACAGGAGAGAGAGGCTTGGGACGAGAGTAAGGCAAGACAAGAGAGAGATGCTTGGGACAAGAGTCAGGCCGGACAGGAGAGAGAGGCTTGATACGAGAATCTGGCTGGACAGGAGAGAATGGCTTGGGACAAGAGTCAGGTAGGTGAGGAGAGAGAGGCTTGGGACGAGAGTCAGGTAGGAGAGGAGAGAGAGAGGCTTGGGACTAGAGTCAGGTTGGATACGAGAGAAAGGCTTGGCTTGAGAATCAGGCAGGACAGGAGAGAGACGCTTGGGACGAGAGTTAGGCATGACAGGACAGAGAGGCTGGGGACGAATGTGAAGCTGGACAGGAGAGAGAGAGAGGCTTGGGACGAGAGTCAGGCAGGACAAGAGTAGAGGCTTGGGACGAGAGTTAGGTAAGAGAGGAGAGTGAGGCTTCGGACAAGTCAAGCTGGACACCAGAGGGAGCCTTGGGACGAGAGTCAAGTAGGACAGGAGAGAGAGGCTTGGGACGAGAGTTAGGATGAACAGGAGAAAGAGAATTGGGACGAGAGTAAGCTAGACAGGAGAGAGAAGCTTGGGACGAGAGCCATGCTGGACAGGAGAGAGGGGCTTGGGATGAGAGTCATGCTGAACAGGAGAGAGATGCTTGTGACGAGAGTCAGGCATGACAGGAGAGAGAGGCCTGGGACGAGAGTGATTCTGGACAGCTGAGAGAGGCTTAGGACGAGAGTCATCCTATACAGGAAAAAGAGGCTTGGGACGAGAGTCAGGTAGGAAAGGAGAGGCTTGGGACGAGAGTCAGGGTGGACAGGAGAGAGAGGCTTGGACGAGAGACAGATAGGACAGGAGAGAGGGACTTCGGACGAGAGTAAGGCTGGAGAGGAGAGAGAGGCTTGGAACGAGAGTCAGGTAGGAGAGGAGATTCTTGGGACGAGAGCTAGGCTGTAGAGGAGACAAAGGCAGGGGATGAGAGTAAGGCAGGACAGGAGAGAGGGACTTGGAACGAGAGTCAGGCTGTAGAGGAGAGAGAGGATTGGGACGAGAGTCAGGTGAAGGATGAGTGAGAAGCTTGGGACGAGAGTCAGGCAGGACAGGAGAGAGAGGCTTGGGACGAGGGTCAGGCCGGACAGGACAGAGAGGCTGGGGACGAGAGTCAGACAGGACAGGAGAGAGAGGCTGGAGACGAGAGTCATGTCGGAGAGAAGAGACACGTATGGGATGAGAGTCAGGCATGACAGGAGAGAGAGGCCTGGGACGAGAGTGACTCTGGACAGCTGAGAGAGGCTTAGGACGATAGTCATAGTAGACAGGAGAAATGGGCTTTGGACGAGAGACAGGTAGGAAGGAAGAGAGAGGCTTGGGACGTGAGTCAGGATGGACAGGAGAGAGAGGCTTGTACGAGAGAAAGGTGGGACAAGAGAGAGGGACTTGGGACGAGAGTCAGGCTGTAGAGGAGAGAGAGGCTTAGGACGAGAGTCAGGTCGGAGAGCAGAGAGATTCTTGGGACGAGAGCTAGGCTGTACAGGAGACAAAGGCTGGGAACGAGAGTAAGGCAGGACAGGAGAGAGGGACTTGGAACGAGAGTCAGGCTGTAGAGGAGAGAGAGGATTGGGACGAGAGTCAGGTGAAGGATGAGAGAGAAACTTGGGACGAGAGTCAGGCAGAACAGGAGAGAGAGGCTTGGGACGAGAGTCAGGCCGGACAGGAGAGAGAGGCTGGGGACGAGAGTCAGACAGGACAGGAGAGAGAGGTTGGAGACGAGAGTCATGTCTTAAAGGAGAGACACGTATGGGATGAGAGTCAGGCAGAACAGGAGAGAGATGCTGGGGAAGAGAGTCAGGCATGACAGGAGAGAGAGGCCTGGGACGAGAGTGAAGTTGGACCGGAGAGAAATGCTTGGGACGAGAGTCATCATAGGCAGGAGAAAGAGGCTTGGGACGAGAATCAGATAGGAGAGGAGAGAGAGGCTTAGGACGAGACTCACGCTGGACAAGAGAGAGAGTCTGGACAGGAGAGAGAGGCTTGGGACGGGAGACAGGCAGGACAGGAGAGAGAGGCTTGGGACGACCGTCAGGGAGGACAGTAGAGGGAAAACTGGGACGAGAGTTAGTCATGACAGGAGAGCGAGGCATTGGAAGACAGTCAGGTAGGAAAGGAGAGAAAGGCTTGGAACGAGAGTCAGGCAGGACAGGAGAGCGAGGCATTGGAAGAGAGTCGGGTAGGAAAGGAGAGATAGGCTTGGGACGAGAGTCGCTCAGGACAGGAGAGAGAGAGGCATGGGGCCAGATTCAGGCAGGAGAGGAGGAGGAGGCTTTCGACGAAAGTCAGGCAGGATAGCAGAAAGAAGATTGGGATGAGAATCAGGCAAGACAGGAGAGAGAGGCTTGGGACAAGAGTGAGACAGGACAGGAGAGAAAGACATCGGACGAGAGTCAGGCTTGACAGGAGAGAGAGCCTTGGGACGAGAAACAGGCTGGATAGGAGAGAGTCTTCCGACGAGAGTCAGGCATTGCAGGAAAGAGAGGTTTGGGACGAGTTTCAGGCAAGGCCGGAGCGAGAAGCTTAGGATGCGAATGAGGCTGGACAGGAGAGAGGGGCTGAGGATCAGAATCAGGCAGGACAGGAAAGGGAGGCTTCGGACGGGAGTCAGGCTTGATAGGAAAAAAAAGCTTAGAACGAGAGTCAGGTAGGACAAGAGAGAGAAGTTTACGACTAGAGTCAGGCAGGGCAGGATAAAGAGGCTTCTGACGAGAGTAACGCAGGACAGGAGAGAGAGAGGCTTTGGAAGAGAGTCAGTTAGAAAAGGAGAGAGAAGGTTGGGACGAGAGTCACGCAGGACAGGAAAGAGAGGGTTGGGACGAGAGTCACGCAGGACAGGAGAGAGAGGCATGGGACGAGAGTCAGGCAGGAGAGGAGGAGGACTCTTTGGACGAGAGTCAAGCAGGACAGGAGAGAGAGGCTGGGGACGAGAGTCAGGCTGTAGAGGAGAGAGAGGCTTGGGACGAGAGTCAGGTGAAGGGTGAGAGAGACGCTTGGGACGAGAGTCAGGCAGGACAGGAGAGAGGATCTTGGGACGAGAGTCAGGCAGGACAGGAGAGCGACGCTTGGGACGAGAGTCAGGAAAAGGAGGAGAAGGAGCCTTGGGACGAGAGTCAGGCAGGACAAGAGAGAGAGGCTTGAGACGCGAGTCAGACAGGACAGGAAAGAGAGTTTTTAGACGAGAGTCAGTCAGGACAGGAGAGAGAGGCTTGGGACGAGAGTCAGGCTGTAGAGGAGAGAGAGGCCTGGAACGAGAGTCAGGTGAAGGATGAGAGAGACGCTTGGGACGAGAGTCAGGCAGAACAGGAGAGAGGTTCTTGGGACGAGAGTCACGCAGGACAGGAGAGCGAGGCTTGGGACGAGAGTCAGGAAAAGGAGGAGAGAGAGCCTTGGGACGAGAGTCAGGCTGGACAGGAGAGAGAGGCTTGGGACGAGAGTGATGCTGGACAGGAGAGAGAGGCTTGGAACGAGAGTCAGGCGGGACAGGAGAGAGAGGCTGGGTACGAGAGTCAGGCAGGACAGGAGAGAGGGACATGGGACGAGAGTCAGGTTGTAGAGGAGAGAGAGGCTTGGGACGAGAGTCAGGTGAAGGATGAGAGAGAGGCTTGGGACGAGAGACAGGCAGGCCAGGAGAGAGGGTTTTGGGACGAGAATCAGGCAGGACAGGAGAGAGAGGCTTGGGACGAGAATCAGAAAAAGGAAGAGAGAGAGGCTTGTGACGAGAGTCAGGTAGGACAGGAGAGGCTTGGGACGAGAATCAAGCCGGACAGGAGAGAGAGGCTTGGGACGAGAGTCAGACAGGACAGAAGAGAGAGGCATGGGACGAGAGTGAAGCTGGAGAGGAGATAGAAGCTTGGGATGAGAGTCATCCTAGACAGGAAAAAGAGGCTTGGGACGAGAGTCAGGTAGGAGAAGAGAGAGAGGCTTGGGAGGAGAGTCAGGCTGTTCAGGAGAGAGAGGCTTAGGACGAGAGACAGGCAGGACAAGAGAGAGAAGCTTGAGACGAGAGTCAGGAAGGACAGTACAGGGAGAACTGGGACTAGAGTAAGGCTGAACAGGAGAGAGAGGCTTGGGACGAGAGTCATGTAGGACAGGAGAGAGAGACTTGGGACGAGAGTCAGGCAGGGCCGGAGAGACAGGTTTGGGATGAGAATGTGTCTGGACAGGAGAGAGGGGCTGAGGACGAGAGTCAGGCAGGACAGGAAAGGGAGGCTTGGGACGAGAGTCAGGCTGAACAGGAGAAAGAAGCTTAGGACGAGAGTCAGGTAGGACAGGAGAGACAGGTTTAGGACTAGATTCAGGCAGGGCAGGAGAGACAGGCTTGAGACGAGAGTCAGGCAGGACAAGAGAGAGAGGCTTTGGACAAGAGTCTGGCTGACAGTAGAGAGAGCCTTCCGTAGAGAGTCAGGCAGGACAGGAGAGAGAGGCTTGGTACGAAAGTGAGGTTGGATAGGAAAGAGAGGCTTTGGGACGAGAGTCAGGAAGGAGAGGAGAGAGAGGCTTTGGACAAGAGTCTGGCTGACAGTAGAGAGAGACTTGCGTAGAGAGTCAGGCAGGAGAGGAGAGAGAGGCTTGGTATGATAGTGAGGCTGCACAGGAGAGAGGTGCTTGGGACGAGAGTCAGGTAGGAGAGGAGAGAGCGGCTTGAGACGAGATTGAGGCTGGACCAGAGAGAGAAGCTTGGGACGAGATTCAGGCTGGACAAGAGAGAGACGCTTGGGACGAGAGTTTTAGGTAAGAGAGGAGAGTAAGGCTTCGGACGAGAGCCAGGCTGGACACCAGAGGGAGCCTTGGGACGAGAGTCAAGCAGGACAGGAGAGGGAGGCTTGGGACGAGAGTTAGTATGCACATAAGGAAAATTTTGACGAGAATAAGCTAGACAGGAAAGAGAAGCTTGGGACGAGAGCCAGGCTGGACAGGAGAGAGGGGCTTGGGACGTGAGTCATACTGAACAGGAGAGAGCTGCTTGTGACGAGGGTCAGGCATCACAGGAGAGAGAGGCCTGGGACGAGAGTGACGCTGGACAGCTGAGAGAGGCTTAGGACGAGAGTCCTAGTAGACAGGAGAAAGAGGCTTGGGACGAGAGTCAGGTAGGAAAGAAGAGAGAAGCTTGGGACGAGAGTCAGGATGGACAGGAAAGAGAGGCTTGGACGAGAGACAGGCAGGACAGGAGATAGAGGCTTGAAATGAGAGTCAGGAAGGACAGTACAGGGAGAACTGGGAGAAGAGTAAGGCTGAACGGGATAGAGAAGTTTAGAACTAGAGTCACGCAGTTCAGGAGAGAGAGGCTTGTGACGAGAGTAACGCAGGACAGGAGAGAAAGGCTTTGGAAGAGAGTCAGGTAAGAAAGGAGAGAGAGGTTTGGGACGAGAGTCAAGCAGGACAGGAGAGAGAGGCATGGGATGAGAGTCAGGTAGGAGAGGAGGAGGACTCTTTGGACGAGAGTCAAGCAGGACAGGAAAGAGAGGCTTGGGACGATAGTCAGTCATGAGAGGAGAGAGAAGCTTGCGACGAGAGTCAGGCAGGACAGGAAAGAGACGCTTGGGACGAGAGTCAGGTAGGAGAAGAGAGAGAGAGGCTTGAGACGAGAGTCAGGCAGGACAGGAAAGAGAGTTTTTTGACGAGAGTCAGGCAGAACAGGAGAGAGAGGCTTGGGACGAGAGTCAGGCTGTAGAGGAGAGAGAGGCTTAGGACGAGAGTCAGGTGAAGGGTGAGAGAGACGCTTGGGACGAGAGTCAGGCATGACAGGAGAGAGGATCTTGGGACGAGAGTCAGGCAGGACAGGAGAGCGACGCTTGGGACGAGAGTCAGGAAAAGGAGGAGAGAGAGCCTTGGGACGAGAGTCAGGCAGGAGAGGAGAGAGAGGCTTGGGACGAGGGTCAGGTGAAGGATGAGAGAGACGCTTGGGACGAGAGTCAGGCAGGACAGGAGAGATGGTCTTGGGAGGAGAGTCAGGCAGAACAGGAGAGAGATGCTTGGGACGAGAGTAAGGCATGATAGGAGAGAGAGGCCTGGAACGAGAGTGAAGCTGGACAGGAGATAGAAGTTTAGGACGTGAGTCATACTATACAGGAAAAAGAGGCTTGGGACGAGAGTCAGGTAGGAGAGGAGAGAGAGGCTGCGGACGAGAGTCAGGCTGTACAGGAGAGAGAGGCTTGGGACGAGAGACAGGCAGCACAAGAGAGAGAGGCTTGAGACGAGAGTCAGGAAGGACAGTACAGGGAGAACTAGGACGAGAGTAAGGCTGAACAGGAGAGAGAGGCTTGGGACGAGAGTCAGGTAGGACAGAAGAGAGAGGCTTGGGACGAGAGTCAGGCAGGGCAGGAAAGGGAGGCTTGGGACGAGAGTCAGGCTTGACAGGAGAAAGAAGCTTAGGACGAGAGTCAGGTAGGACAGGAGAGAGAGGTTTAGGACTAGAGTCAGACAGGGCAGGAGAGAGAGGCTTGAGACGAGAGTCAGGCAAGACAGGAGCGAGAGGCTTTCGACAAGAGTCTGGCTAACAATAGAGAGAGGCTTGCGTAGACAGTCAGGCAGGACAGGATAGAGAGGCTTGGTACGAAAGTGAGGCTCGACAGGAGAGAGAGGCTTGGGACGAGAGTCAAGTAACAGAGGAGAGAGCGGCTTCAGACGAGATTAAGGCTGGACCAGAGAGAGAGGCTTGGGACGAGAATCAGGATGGACAGGAGAGTGACGCTTAGTAGGAGAATCAGGTATGGCAAGAGAGAGAGACGGGACGAGAGTCAAGTAAGAGAGGAGGGAGAGGCTTGTGACTAGATTCAGGATGGACAGGAGAGAGAGGATTGGGAAGAGAGTCAGGCTAGACAGGAGAGAGAAGCTTGGAACAAGAATTAGGCAGGACAGGAGAGTAAGGCTTGGAAAGAGAGTAACGCTAGGATGGAGAGAGGCTTGGGACGAGAGTCAGGCAGGACAGGAGAGAGAGGCTTGGGACGAGAGTCAGGCTGGACAGGAGAGAGAGCCTAGGGACGAGAGTCAGGTAGGAGAGGAGAGACTCTTGGGACGAGAGTCAGGCTGGATAGGTGAGAGGCTTGGGATGATAGTCATACTGGACAGGAAAGAGAGGCTTGGGAAAAGAGTCGGGTATTGTAGGAGAGAGATGCTTGGGACGAAATTGAGGCTGGAAAGGAGAGAGAGGCTTGGGACGAGAGTCAGGTTGGACAGGAGAGAGAGGCTAGGGACGAAAGTCAGGTAGGAAGGGAGATAGAGGATTGTGACGAGAGTCAGGCTGGACAGGAAAGAGGAGCTTGCGACGAGAGTCAGACAGGACAGGAGAGAGAAGCTTTGGAAGAGAGTCAAGCAGGACCGGAGAGGGAGGATTAGGACGAGAGTACGGCTGAACAGAAGAGAAAGGCTTGGGACAGGAGTCAGGCTGTACAGGAGAGAGACCCTTCGGACTGGGACGAGAGTAAGGCTGAACAGGAGAGAGAGGCTTGGGACGAAAGTCAGGCTGGACATGAGAGAGAGAGAGGCTGGGGACGAAAGCCAGGTAGGACAGGAGAGTCTTGGGACGAAAGTAAGGCTGGATAGGACAGAGGCTTGGGATGATAGTCAGGATGAACAGGAAAGAGAGGCTTGGGACAAGAGTCAGGCATGATAAGAGAGAGATGCTTGGGACGAGAGTGAGGCTGGAAAGGAGAGGGAGGCTTGGGACGAGAGTCAGGCTGGACAGGAGAAAGAGGCTTGGGACGAGAGTCAGGGAGGAGGGGAGAGAGAGGCTTGGGACGAGAGTCAGGCTGGACAGGAGAGAGGGGCTTGCGACGAGAGTCAGACGTTACAGGAGAGAGAGGCTTGGGAAGAGAGTCAAGCAGTACAGGAGAGGGAGGATTGGGATGAGAGTAAGGCTGAACAGAAGAGAAGGCTTGGGACGAGAGTCAGGCAGGACAGGAGAGAGACGCTCGGGACGAGAGTCATGCAGGACAGGAGAGGGAGGCTTATGACGAGTTTTAGGCTGAACAGGCGAGAGAAGCTTCGGACGAGAGTCAGCCCGGGCAAGAGAAAGAGGCTTGGGACGAAAGTCAGGCAGGACAGGAGAGAGAGGCTTGGGAAGAGAGTTAGGTATGAGAGGAGAGAGAGGCTTGGGACGAGAGTCAGGCAGTACAGGAGAGAGAGGCTTAAGACGAGAGTCAGGCAGGATAGAAGAGGGAGGATTGGAACGAGAATTAGGCAGGACAGGAGAGAGAGGCTTAGGTCGAGAGTTAGGGATGACAGGAGAAAGAGGCTTAGGAGAAGAGTCAGGCAGGACAGGACAGAGAGGCTTGGGACGACAGTCAGGCCAGAAATGAGAGAGGGTCTTGGGTCGAGAGTGAGACATGACAGGAGAGAGAGGCTTGGGACGACAGTGAGGTAGGAGAGGAGAGAAAGGCTTGGGACGAGAGTCAGGCATGACAGGAGAGAGAGGCTTGGGACGAGAGTCAGGCAGGATAGGAGAAAGAGGCTTGGGACGAGAGTCAGGTACGAAAAGAGAGAGAGCTTGGGACGAGAGTCAGGTAGGACAGGAGAGAGAGTTCTTAGACGAGAGTCAGGCAGGACAGGAGAGAGAGGCTTGGGACGAGAGTCAGGCAGGACAGGAGAGAGAGGCTTTGGACGAGAGTCGGGCATGACAAGAGAGAAAGGTTTTGGACAAGAGTGAGGTAGGAGAGGAGAGAGAAGGCTTGGGACGAGAGTCAGGCATGACAGGAGAGAGAGGCTTGCGACGAGAGTCAGGCAGGACAGGAGAGACACGCTTGGGACGAGAGCCAGGTACGAGAAGAGAGAGAGGTGTCGGACGAGAGTCAGGCAGCACAGGAGAGAGAGTTTTTAAACGACATTCAGGCAGGACAGGAGAGAGAGGCTTGGGACAAGAGTCTGGCATGACAGTACAGAAAGGCTTCCGAATAGAGTCAGACAGGACAGGAGAGAGAGGCTTCGGACTAAAGTGAGGCTGGACAGGAGAGAGAGGCTTGGGACGAGAGTCAGGTAGGAGAGGAGAGAGCGGCTTGAGACGAGATTGAGGCTGGACCGGAGAGAGGCTTGGGACGAGAATCAGGATGGAAAGGAGAGACAGGCTTGGGACGAGAATCAGTCATGACAGGGGAGAGAGGCTTGGGACGAGAGTCAGGTAAGAGAGGAGGGAGAGGCTTGGGACGAGATTTAGGATGGACAGGAGAGAGGGACATGGGAAGAGAGTCAGGCTAGACAGGAGAGAGAGACTTGGAACGAGAATCAGAGAGGACAGGAGAGTAAGGCTTGGGACAAGAGTAAGGCTACAAAGGAGAGAGGCTTGGGACGAGAGTCAGGCAGGACAGGAGAGAGAGGCTTGAGACGAGAGTCAGGCTGGATAGGAGAAGAGGCTAGGGACGAGAGTCAGGTAGGAGAGGAGAGAGAGTCTTTGGACTAGAGTCACACTCGATAGGCGAGAGGCTTGGGATGATAGTCAGGCTGAACAGGAAAGAGAGTCTTGGGAAAAGAGTCAGGCATGATAGGAGAGAGATGCTTGGGACGAGAGGGAGGCTGGAAAGGAGAGAAAGGCTTGGGACGAGAGTCAGGCTGGACAGGAGAGAGGGCCTTGGGACGAGAGTCAGGTAGAAAGGGAGAGAGAGTTTTGGGACGAGAGTCAGGCTGGACAGGAAAGAGGGGCTTGCGACGAGAGTCAGAGAGGTCAGGAGAGAGAGGCTTGGGACGAGACTCAAGCAGGACAGGAGAGGGAGGATTGGGACGAGAGTAAGGCTGAACAGAAGAGAAACACTTGAGACGAGAGTCAGGTAGGACAGGAGATAGAAGCTTGTGAAGAGAGTCAGGCAGGACAGGAGAGAGAGGCTTGGGATGAGAATGAGGTTGGACAGGAGAGAGAGGCTGGGGACGAGAGTCAGGATGGACAGGAGAGAGAGGCTTAGGACGAGAGTCAGGCAGAACAGGAGACTGAGAATTCGGTCGCGAGTCATGCAGGACAGGAGAGGGATGTTTATGACGAGTTTCAGGCTGGACAGGTGAGACAAGCTTCGGACGAGAGTCAGGCATGACAGGAGAGAGAGGCTTGGGAAGAGAGTCAGGTCGAAAATGAGAAAGGGGCTTGGATCGAGAGTGAGGCATGACAGGAGACGCTTGGGACGAGAGTCAGGCAGGACAGGAGAGAGAGGCTTTGGACGAGAGTCGAGTACGACAAGAGAGAAAGGTTTTGGACGAGAGTGAGGTAGGAGAGGAGAGAGAGGCTTGGGACGAGAGTCAGGCATGACAGGAGCGAGAGGCTTGCGACGAGAGTCAGGCAGGATGGTAGAGAAACGCTTGGGACGAGAGTCAGGTAGGAGAAGAGAGAAAGGCTTGGGACGAGAGTCAGGCAGGACAGGAGAGAGAGTTTTTAAATGGGAGTCAGGCAGGACAAGAGAGAGAGGCTTGGAACGACAGTCAGGCAGGGCAGTAGAGAAAGGTTTTGGACAATAGTCTGGCATGACAGTAGAAAGAAGCTTGAGTAGAGAGTTAAGCAGGATAGAAAAGAGAGGCTTCGGACGAAAGTGAGGCTGGACAGGAGAGAGAGGTTTGGAGCGGGAATCAGGCAGGACGGGAGAGTAGGGCTTGGGACGAGAGTAAGGCTAGAAAGGAGAGAGGCATTGGACGAGAGTCAGGCAGGACAGGAGAGAGAGGCTTGGGACGAGAGTTAGGCTGGACAAGAGAAAGAGGCTAGGAACCAGAGTCAAGTAGGAGAGGAGAGAGAGTCTTGGGACGAGAGTCAGGCTGGATAGGAAAGAGGCTTGGGATGATATCCAGGCTGAACAGGAGAGAGAGGCTTAGGACAAAAGTCAGGCATGATAGGAGAGAGATGCTTGGGACGAGAGTGAGGCTGGAAAGGAGAGAGAGACTTGGGACGAGAGTCAGGCTGGACTGGAGCGAGAGGCTTGGGACGATAGTCAGGTAGGAGGGGAGAGAGAGGCTCGGGACGAGAGTCAGGCAGGACAGGAGAGAGAGGCTTGGGAAGAGAGTTAGGTATGAGAAGAGAGAGAGTCTTGTGACGAGAGTGAGGCAGGACAGGAGAGAGAAGCTTAAGACGAGAGTCAGGCATAATACAAGAGAGAAGCTTGGGACGAGAATCAGGAAGGCCAGGAGAGAGAGGCATAGGACGAGAGTTAGGGATGACAGGAGAATGAGGCTTAGGCAGGACATGAGAGAGGCTTGGGACGAGAGTCAGGAAGAAAATGAGAGAGGGGCTTGGGTCGAGAGTGAGGCATGACAGGATAAAGAGGTCTGGGACGAAAGTGAGGTAGGATAGGAGACAAACGCTTGGGACGAGAGTCAGGCATGACAGGAGAGAGAGGCTTGCGACGAAAGTTAGGCAGGATAGGAGAAACAGGCTTGGGACGGGAATCAGGTACGAAAAGAGAGAGAGGCTTGCGACGATAGTCAGGTAGGACAGGAGAGAGAGTTCTTAGACGAGAGTCAGGCAGGACAGGAGAGAGAGGCTTCGGACGAGAGTCAGGCAGGACAGGAGAGAGCGGCTTTGGATGAGAGTCTGGCATGACAAGAGAGAAAGGTTTTGGACGAGAGTGAGGTAGGAGAGGAGAGAAAGGCTTGGGACGAGAGTCAGGCATGACAAGTGAGAGAGGCTTGCGAAGAGAGTCAGGCAGGACAGGAGAGACACGCTTGGGACGAGAGTCAGGTACGAGAAGAGAGAGAGGTGTGGGAAGAGAGTCAGGCAGCACTGGAGAGAGTTTTTAAACGACAGTCAGGCAGGACAGGAGAGAGAGGCTTGGGACGAGAGTCAGGCAGGACAGAAGAGATAGGCTTTGGACAAGAGTCTGGCATGACAGTAGAGATAGGCTTTCGTAGAGAGTCAGGCAGGACAGGATAGAGAGGCTTCGGACGAAAGGGAGGCTGGACAGGAGACAGAGGCTTGGGACGAGAGTCAGGTAGGAGAGGAGAGAGCGGCTTGAGACGAGATTGAGGCTGGACCGGAGAGAGGCTTGGGACGAGAATCAGGATGGAATGGAGAGAGAGGCTTGGGACGAGAATCAGTCATGACAGGAGAGAGAGGCTTGGGACGAGAGTCAGGTAAGAGAGGAGGGAGAGGCTTGGGACGAGGTTCAGTATGGACAGGGGAGAGGGGCTTGGGAAGAGAGTCAGGCTAGACAGGAGAGAGAGACTTGGAACGAGAATCAGGCAGGACATGAGAGTAAGGCTTGGGACAAGAGTAAGGCTACAAAGGAGAGAGGCTTGGGACGAGAGTCAGGCAGGACACGAGAGAGAGGCTTGGGACGAGAGTCAGGCTGGACAGGAGAAGAGGCTAGGGACGAGAGTCAGGTGGGAGAGGAGAGGGACTCATGGGACTAGAGTCAGGCTGGATAGGCGAGAGGCTTGGGATGATAGTCAGGCTGAACAGGAAAGAGAGTCTTGGGACAATAGTCAGGCATGAAAGGAGAGAGATTCTTGGGGCGAGAGTGAGGCTGCAAAGGAGAGAGAGGCTTGGGACGAGAGTCAGGCTGGACTGGAGAGAGGGGCTTGCGACGAGAGTCAGACAGGACAAGAGAGAGAGGCTTGGGAAGAGAGTCAAGCAGGACAAGAGAGGGAGGATTCTGACGAGAGTAAGGCTGAACAGAAGAGAAAGGCTTGAGACAGGAGACAGGAGTCAGGCTATACGGGAGAGAGACCCTTCGGACTGGGACGAGAGTAAGGCTGAACGGGAGAGAGAGGCTTGGGACGAGACACGGGCAGGACAGGAGAGAGGGTTTTGGGACGAGAGTCAAGCAGGACAGGAGAGAGAGGCTTGGGACGAGAATCAGGAAAAGGAGGAGAGAGAGGCTTGTGACGAGAGTCAGGCAGGACAGGAGACAGAGGCTTGGGACGAGAGTCAGGCCGGACAGGAGAGAGAGGCTTGGGACGAGAGTCAGACAGGACAGGAGAGAGAGACTGGGGACGAGAGTCATGTCGGAAAGGAGAGACACGTTTGGGACGAGAGTCAGGCAGAACAGGAGAGAGATGCTTAGGACGAGAGTCAGGTATTACAGGAGAGAGAGAGGCTTGGGACAAGAGAGAGAGACTTGAGACGAGAGTCAGGAAGGACAGTACAGGGAGAACTGGGACGAGAGTAAGGTTAAACAGGAGAGAGAGGCTTCGGACGAGAGTCAGGTAGGACAGGAGAGAGAGGCTTGGGACGAGAGTCAAGCAGGGCTGGAGAGACAGGCTTGGGATGAGAATGAGGCTGGACAGGAGAGAGGGGCTGAGGACGAGGTCAGACAGGACAGGAAAGGGAGGCTTGGGACGAGAGTCAGGCTGGACAGGAGAAAGAAGCTTAGGACGAGAGTCAGGTAGGACAGGAGAGAGAGGTTTAGGACTAGAGTCAGGCAGAGCGCGAGAGATAAGCTTGAGACGAGAGTCAGTCAAGACAGGAGAGAGAGGCTTTCGACAAGAGTCTGGCTGACAGTAGAGAGAGGCTTGCGTAGGCAGTCAGGCAGGACAGGATAGAGAGGCTTGGTACGAAATTGAGGCTGGACAGGAGAGAGAGGCTTGGGACGAGAGTCAGGTAACAGAGGAAAGAACGGCTTCAGACGAAATTAAGGCTGGACCAGAGAGAGAGGCTTGGGACGAGAGTCAAGTAAGAGAGGAGGGAGAGGCTTGTGACTAGATTCTGGATGGACAGGAGAGAGAGGATTGGGAAGAGAGTCAGGCTAGACAGGAGAGAGAAGCTTGGAAAGAGAAGTAGGCAGGACAGGAGAGTAAGGCTTGGAAAGAGAGTAAGGCTAGAAAGGAGAGAGGCTTGGGACGAGAGTCAAGCAGGACAGGAGAGAGAGGCTTGGGACGAGTGTCAGGCTGGACAGGAGAGAGAGGCTAGGGACGAAAGTCAGGTAGGAGAGGAGAGAGTCTTGGGACGAGAGTCAGGCTGGATAGGTGAGAGGCTTGGGATGATAGTCATACTGGACAGGAAAGAGAGGCTTGGGAAAAGAGTCAGGTATGGTAGGAGAGAGATGCTTGGGACGAGATTGAGGCTGGAAAGGAGAGAGAGGCTTGGGACGAGAGTCAGGTTGGACAGGAGAGAGAGGCTAGGGACGAAAGTCTGGTAGGAAGGGAGAAGGAGTCTTGTGACGAGAGTCAGGATGGACAGGAAAGAGGGGCTTGCGACGAGAGTCAGACAGGACAGGAGAGAGAAGCTTGGGAAGAAAGTCAAGCAGGACAGGAGAGGGAGGATTGGGGCGAGAGTAAGGCTGAACAGAAGAGAAAGGCTTGAGACAGGAGTCAGGCTGTACAGGAGAGAGACCCTTTGGACTGGGACGAGAGTAAGGCTGAACAGGAGATAGAGGCTTGGGATGAAAGTCAGGCTGGACATGAGAGAGAGAGAGGCTAGGGACGAGAGTCAGGTAGGACAGGAGAGAGAGTCTTGGGAAGAAAGTAAGGCTGGATAGGACAGAGGCTTGGGATGATAGTCAGGATGAACAGGAAAGAGAGGCTTGGGACAAGAGTCAGGCATGATAAGAGAGAGATGCTTGGGACGAGAGTGAGGCTGGAAATGAGAGGGAGGCTTGGGACGAGAGTCAGGCTGGACAGGAGAGAGAGACTTGGGACGAGAGTCAAGGAGGAGAGGAGAGAGAGGCTTGGGACGAGAGTCAGGCTGGACAGGAGAGAGGGGCTTGCGACGAGAGTCAGACATTACAGGAGAGAGAGGCTTGGGAAGAGAGTCAAGCAGGACAGGAGAGGAAGGACTGGAACGAAAGTAAGGCTGAACAGAAGAGAAAGGCTTGGGACGAGAGTCACGTAGGATAGGATATAGAGGCTTGTGAAGAGAGTCAAGCAGGGCAGGAGAGAGAGGCTTAGTATGAGAATGAGGCTGGAGTGGAGAGAGAGGCTGGGGCCGAGAGTCAGGCTGGACAGGAGAGAAAGGCTTGGGACGAGAGTCAGGCAGTACAGGAGAGAGAGGCTTGGGACGAGAGTCATGCAGGACAGGAGAGGGAGGCTTATGAGTTTTAGGCGGGACAGGTGAGAAAAGCTCCGGACGAGAGTCAGCCCGGGCAAGAGAGAGAGAGGTTTGGGACGAGTCAGGCAGGACAGGAGAGAGAGGCTTAAGACGAGAGTCAGGCAGGATAGAAGAGAGGGGCTTGGGACGAGAATCGGGTAGGACAGGAGAGAGAGGCTTAGGTCGAGAGTTAGGGATGACAGGACAAAGAGGCTTAGGAGAAGAGTCAGGCAGGACAGGAGAGAGAGGCTTAGGACGAGTCGAAAAGGAGAGGGGGGCTTGGGTCGAGAGTGAGACATGACAGGAGAGAGAGGCTTGGGACGAGAGTGAGGTAGGAGAGGAGAGAAAGGCTTGGGACGAGAGTCTGGCATGACAGGAGAGAGAGGCTTGCGACGAGAGTCAGGCAGGATAGAAGAAAGAGGCTTGGGACGAGAGTCAGGTACGAAAAGAGAGAGAGACTTGGGACGAGAGTCAGGCATGACAGGAGAGAGAGTTTTTAGACGAGAGTCAGGCAGGACAGGAGAGAGAGGCTTGGGACGAGAGTCAGGCAGGACAGGAGAGAGCGGCTTTGGACGTGAGTCTGGCATGACAAGAGAGAAAGGTTTTGGACGAGAGTGAGGTAGGAGAGGAGAGAAAGGCTTGGGACGAGAGTCAGGCATGACAGGAGAGGGAGGCTTGCGAAGAGAGTAAGGCAGGACAGGAGAGAGACGCTTGGGACGAGAGTCAGGTACGAGAAGAGAGAGAGGTGTGGAACGAGTCAGGCAGCACTGGAGAGAGAGTTTTTAAACGACAGTCAGGCAGGACAGGAGAGAGAGGCTTGGGACGAGAGTCAGGCAGGACAGGAGAGATAGGCTTTGGACAAGAGTCTGGCATGACAGTAGAGAAAGGCTTTCGTAGAGAGTCAGGCAGGACAGGATAGAGAGGCTTCGGACGAAAGTAAGGCTGGACAGGAGAGAGAGGCTTGGGACGAGAGTCAGGTAGGAGAGGAGAGAGCGGCTTGAGACGAGATTGAGGCTGGACCGGAGAGAGGCTTGGGACGAGAATCAGGATGGAATGGAGAGAGAGGCTTGGGACGAGAATCAGTCATGACAGGAGAGAGAGGCTTGGGACGAGAGTCAGGTAAGAGAGGAGGGAGAGGCTTGGGACGAGGTTCAGTATGGACAGGGAGAGGGGCTTGGAAGAGAGTCAGGCTAGACAGGAGAGAGAGACTTGGAACGAGAATCAGGCAGGACATGAGAGTAAGGCTTGGGACAAGAGTAAGGCTACAAAGGAGAGAGGCTTGGGACGAGAGTCAGGCAGGACACGAGAGAGAGGCTTGGGACGAGAGTCAGGCTGGACAGGAGAAGAGGCTAGGGACGAGAGTCAGGTGGGAGAGGAGAGGGACTCATGGGACTAGAGTCAGGCTGGATAGGCGAGAGGCTTGGGATGATAGTCAGGCTGAACAGGAAAGAGAGTCTTGGGACAATAGTCAGGCATGAAAGGAGAGAGATTCTTGGGGCGAGAGTGAGGCTGCAAAGGAGAGAGAGGCTTGGGACGAGAGTCAGGCTGGACTGGAGAGAGGGGCTTGCGACGAGAGTCAGACAGGACAAGAGAGAGAGGCTTGGGAAGAGAGTCAAGCAGGACAAGAGAGGGAGGATTCTGACGAGAGTAAGGCTGAACAGAAGAGAAAGGCTTGAGACAGGAGACAGGAGTCAGGCTATACGGGAGAGAGACCCTTCGGACTGGGACGAGAGTAAGGCTGAACGGGAGAGAGAGGCTTGGACGAGACACGGGCAGGACAGGGAGAGGGTTTTGGGACGAGAGTCAAGCAGGACAGAGAGAGAGGCTTGGGACGAGAATCAGGAAAAGGAGGAGAGAGAGGCTTGTGACGAGAGTCAGGCAGGACAGGAGACAGAGGCTTGGGACGAGAGTCAGGCCGGACAGGAGAGAGAGGCTTGGGACGAGAGTCAGACAGGACAGGAGAGAGAGACTGGGACGAGAGTCATGTCGGAAAGGAGAGACACGTTTGGGACGAGAGTCAGGCAGAACAGGAGAGAGATGCTTAGGACGAGAGTCAGGTATTACAGGAGAGAGAGAGGCTTGGGACAAGAGAGAGAGACTTGAGACGAGAGTCAGGAAGGACAGTACAGGGAGAAACTGGACGAGAGTAAGGTTAAACAGGAGAGAGAGGCTTCGGACGAGAGTCAGGTAGGACAGGAGAGAGAGGCTTGGGACGAGAGTCCAGCAGGGCTGGAGAGACAGGCTTGGGATGAGAATGAGGCTGGACAGGAGAGAGGGGCTGAGGACGAGGTCAGACAGGACAGGAAAAGGGAGGCTTGGGACGAGAGTCAGGCTGGACAGGAGAAAGAAGCTTAGGACGAGAGTCAGTAGGACAGGAGAGAGAGGTTTAGGACTAGAGTCAGGCAGAGCGCGAGAGATAAGCTTGAGACGAGAGTCAGTCAAGACAGGAGAGAGAGGCTTTCGACAAGAGTCTGGCTGACAGTAGAGAGAGGCTTGCGTAGGCAGTCAGGCAGGACAGGATAGAGAGGCTTGGTACGAAATTGAGGCTGGACAGGAGAGAGAGGCTTGGGACGAGAGTCAGGTAACAGAGGAAAGAACGGCTTCAGACGAAATTAAGGCTGGACCAGAGAGAGGCTTGGGACGAGAGTCAAGTAAGAGAGGAGGGAGAGGCTTGTGACTAGATTCTGGATGGACAGGAGAGAGAGGATTGGGAAGAGAGTCAGGCTAGACAGGAGAGAGAAGCTTGGAAAGAGAAGTAGGCAGGACAGGAGAGTAAGGCTTGGAAAGAGAGTAAGGCTAGAAAGGAGAGAGGCTTGGGACGAGAGTCAAGCAGGACAGGAGAGAGAGGCTTGGGACGAGTGTCAGGCTGGACAGGAGAGAGAGGCTAGGGACGAAAGTCAGGTAGGAGAGGAGAGAGTCTTGGGACGAGAGTCAGGCTGGATAGGTGAGAGGCTTGGGATGATAGTCATACTGGACAGGAAAGAGAGGCTTGGGAAAAGAGTCAGGTATGGTAGGAGAGAGATGCTTGGGACGAGATTGAGGCTGGAAAGGAGAGAGAGGCTTGGGACGAGAGTCAGGTTGGACAGGAGAGAGAGGCTAGGGACGAAAGTCTGGTAGGAAGGGAGAAGGAGTCTTGTGACGAGAGTCAGGATGGACAGGAAAGAGGGGCTTGCGACGAGAGTCAGACAGGACAGGAGAGAGAAGCTTGGGAAGAAAGTCAAGCAGGACAGGAGAGGGAGGATTGGGGCGAGAGTAAGGCTGAACAGAAGAGAAAGGCTTGAGACAGGAGTCAGGCTGTACAGGAGAGAGACCCTTTGGACTGGGACGAGAGTAAGGCTGAACAGGAGATAGAGGCTTGGGATGAAAGTCAGGCTGGACATGAGAGAGAGAGAGGCTAGGGACGAGAGTCAGGTAGGACAGGAGAGAGAGTCTTGGGAAGAAAGTAAGGCTGGATAGGACAGAGCTTGGGATGATAGTCAGGATGAACAGGAAAGAGAGGCTTGGGACAAGAGTCAGGCATGATAAGAGAGAGATGCTTGGGACGAGAGGAGGCTGGAAAGGAAGGGGCTTGGGACGAGAGTCAGGCTGACAGGAGAGAGAGACTTGGACGAGAGTCAGGAGAGAGGAGAGAGAGGCTTGGGACGAGAGTCAGCTGGACAGGAGAGAGGGCTTGCGACGAGGTCGACATTAAGGAGAGAGAGGCTTGGGAAGAGAGTCAAGCAGACAGGAGAGAGGCTGGAACGAAAGTAAGGCTGACAGAAGAAAGCTTGGGACAGAGTACAGATAGGATATAGAGGCTTGTGAGAGAGTAGCGGCAGAGAGAGAGGTTTAGAGAATGAGGCTGAGTGAGAGAGAGCTGGGCGAGAGTCAGGTGGACAGGAGAGAAGGCTTGGGACGAGAGTCAGGCAGTACAGGAGAGAGGCTTGGGACGAGAGTCATGAGGACAGGAGGAGCTATGATTAGGCGGGACAGGTGAGAAAGCTCCGGACGAAGTCAGCCCGGGGAGGAGAGGTTTGGACGAGTCAGGCAGGACAGGAGAGAGAGCTTAAGACGAGACGAGGAAGAGAGAGGGCTGGGACGAGAAGTAGGACAGGAGAAGAGGTTAGCGGATAGGATGACAGGACAAGAGGCTTGGAGAGATCAGGAGGACAGGAGAGAGAGCTTAGACGAGAGTCAGGTGAAGGAGAGGGGGCTTGGTCGGAGTGAGACATGACAGGAAAGAGTGGGGAGAGAGGAGGAGGAGAGAAAGGTGGGAGAAGAGAGAGAGAGGGCTTGCGACGAGAGTCAGGCAGAAGAAGAAAAGGCTTGGACGAGAGTCAGGTACGAAAAGAGAGAGATTGGGACGAGAGTCAGGCATGACAGGAGAGAGAGTTTTAGAGAGAGTCAGGCAGGAAGGAGAGAGAGGCTTGGGACGAGAGTCAGGCAGGACAGGAGAGAGCGGCTTTGGACGGAGTCTGGCATGACAAGAGAGAAAGTTTTGACGAGAGTGAGGTAGGAGAGGAAGAAAGGCTTGGAGGAAGTCAGGCATGACAGGAAGGGAGCTGGAAGAGAGTAAGGCAGTACAGGAGAGAGGCTGGGAGAGAGTCAGCAGGACAGGAGAGGGAGGCTTATGAGTTAGCGGACAGGTGAGAAAGCTCGGAGAGAGCAGCGGAGAGAAGAGGCTTGGGACGACAGTCAGGCAGGAGAGGAGAAGGCTTGAGAGAGATTAGGATGGAGGAGAGACAGGCTTGGGACGAGAATCAGGCAGGAAATGAGAGAGAGGCTTAGGACGAGAGTTGGGGATGACAGGAGAAAGAGGCTTAGGAGAAGAGTCAGGCAGGACAGGAGAGAGAGGCTTGGGACGAGAGTTAGGTCGAAAATGACAAAAGGGCTTGGATCGAGAGTGAGGCAAGACAGGAGAGGCTTGGAACGAGAGTCAGGCAGGACAGGCGAGAGAGGCTTTGCACGAGAGTCGAGCACGACAAGCGAGAAGCGTTTTGGACGAGAGTGAGATAGGAGAGGAGAGAGAGGCTTGGGATGAGAGTCAGGCATGACAGGAGAGAGAGGCTTGCGACGAGAGTCAGGCAGGATAGTAGAGAAACGCTTGGGACGAGGGTCAGGTAGGAAAAGAGAGAGAGGCTTGGAACGAGAGTCAGGCAGGACAGGAGAGAGAATTTTTAAATGAGAGTCAGGCAGGAGAAGAGAGAGAGGCTTGGAACGAGAGTCAGGTAGGAGAGGACAAGAGGCTTTGGACAAGAGTCTGGTATGACAGTAGAAAGAGGCTTGCGTAAAGAGTCAGGCAGGATAGGAAAGAGAGGCTTCGGACGAAAGTGAGGCTGGACAGGAGAGAGAGGCTTGGAACGAGAATCAGGCAGGACGGGAGAGTGAGGCTTCGGACGAGAGTAAGGCTAGAAAGGAAAGAGGCTTGGGACGAGAGTCAGGCACGAAAGGAGAGAGAGGCTTGGGACGAGAGTCAGGCTGGACAGGAGAGAGAGGCTAGGGACGAGAGTCAGGTAGGAAAGGACGGGGAGTCTTGGGACGAGAGTCAGGCTGGATAGGAGAGAGGCTTGGGATGATATTCAGGCTGA
This sequence comes from Panulirus ornatus, assembly GCF_036320965.1. Taxonomy (NCBI): domain Eukaryota; kingdom Metazoa; phylum Arthropoda; class Malacostraca; order Decapoda; family Palinuridae; genus Panulirus; species Panulirus ornatus. Next base: position 35,499,785 of record NC_092225.1, read on the forward strand.
ACAGGGGAGAGAGGCTTAGGACAAAAGTCAGGCATGATAGGAGAAATATGCTTGGGACGAGAGTGAGGCTGGGAAGGAGAGAGAGGCTTGGGACGAGAGTCAGGCTGGAGTGGAGAGAGAGGCTTGGGGCGAGAGTCAGGTAGGAGGGGAGAGAGAGGCTTGGGACGAGAGTCAGGCAGGACAGGAGAGAGAGGCTTGGGAAGAGAGTTAGGTATGAGAAGAGAGAGAGTCTTGTGACGAGAGTGAGGCAGGACAGGAGAGAGAAGCTTAAGACGAGAGTCAGGCATAATACAAGAGAGAGGCTTGGGACGAGAATCAGGAAGGAGAGGATAGAGAGGGATGACAGGAGAAAGAAGCTTAGGCAGGACAGGAGAGAGAGGCTTGAGACGAGAGTCAGGGAGAAAAAGAGAGAGGGGCTTGGGTCGAGAGTGAGGCATAACAGGATGGAGAGGCCCGGGACGAAAGTGAGGTAGGACAGGAGACAAAGGCTTGGGACGAGAGTCAGGCATGACAGGAGAGAGAGACTTGCGACGAGAGTTAGGCAGGATAGGAGAAACAGGCTTGGGACGGGAATCAGGTACGAAAAGAGAGAGAGGCTTGCGACGATAGTCAGGTAGGACAGGAGAGAGAGTTCTTAGACGAGAGTCAGGCAGGACAGGAGAGAGAGGCTTGGGACGAGCGTCAGGCCGGACAGGAGAGAGCGGCTTTGGACAAGAGTCGGGCATGACAAGAGAGAAAGGTTTTGGACGAGAGTGAGGTACGAGAGGAGAGAGAGGCTTGGAACGAGAGGCACGCATGACAGGAGAGAGAGTTTTTAGACGAGAGTCAGGCAGGACAGGAGAGAGAGGCTTCGGACGAAAGTCAGGCAGGACAGGAGAGAGCGGCTTTGGACGAGAGTGTGGCATGACAAGAGAGAAAGGTTTTGGACGAGATTGAGGTAGGAGAGGAGAGAAAGGCTTGGGACGAGAGTCAGGCATGACAGGAGAGAGAGGCTTGCGAAGAGAGTCAGGCAGGACAGGAGAGACACGCTTGGGACGAGAGTCAGGTACGAGAAGAGAGAGAGGTGTGGGACGAGAGTCAGGCAGCATAGGAGAGAGAGTTTTTAAACGACAGTCAGGCAGGACAGGAGAGAGAGGCTTGGGACGAGAGTCAGGCAGGACAGGAGAGATAGGCTTTGGACAAGAGTCTGGCATGACAGTAGAGAAAGGCTTTCGTAGAGAGTCAGGCAGGACAGGATAGAGAGGCTTCGGACGAAAGTGAGGCTGGACAGGAGAGAGAGGCTTGGGACGAGAGTCAGGTAGGAGAGGAGAGAGCGGCTTGAGACGAGATTGAGGCTGGACCGGAGAGAGGCTTGGGACGAGAATCAGGATGGAAAGGAGAGAGAGGCTTGGGACGAGAATCAGTCATGACAGGAGAGAGAGGCTTGGGACGAGAGTCAGGTAAGAGAGGGAGAGGCTTGGGACGAGATTCAGGATGGACAGGGGAGAGGGGCTTGGGAACAGAGTCAGGCTAGTCAAGAGAGAGAGTCTTGGAACGAGAATCAGGCAGGATAGGAGAGTAAAGCTTGGGAAAAGAGTAAGGCTGAAAAGGAGAGAGGCTTGGGACGAGAGTCAGGCAGGACAGGTGAGAAAAGGCTTGGGACGAGAGTCAGGCTGGACAGGAGAAGACACTAGGGACGAGAGTCAGGTAGGAGAGGAGGGGGACTCTTGGGACGAGAGTCCTAGGCAGGACAAGAGAGATAGGCTTTGGACAAGAGTCTGGCATGACAGTAGAGAAAGGCTTTCGTAGAGAGTCAGGCAGGGCAGGATAGAGAGGCTTCGGACGAAAGTGAGGCTGGACAGGAGAGAGAGAGGCTTGGGGCGAGAGTCAGGTAGGAGAGGACAAAGCGGCTTGAGACGAGATTGAGGCTGGACCGGAGAGAGAGGCTTGGGACGCGAATTAGGATGGAACTGGGAGAGAGGCTTGGGAGGTGAATCAGTCATGACAGGATAGAGAGGCTTGGGACGAGAGTCAGGCATGACAGGAGAGAGAGGCTTGGGAAGGGTGTTAGGTATGAGATGAAAGAAAGGCTTGGGACGAGAGTCAGGTAGGACAGGAGAGAGATGCTTAAGACGAGAGTCAGACAAGACAGAAGAGAGAGGCTTGGGACGAGAATCAGGCAGGACAGGAGATAGAGGCTTAGGACGAGAGTTATTGATGACAGGAGAAAGAGGCTTAGGAGAAGAGGCAGGCAGGAAAGGAGAGAGAGGCTTAGGACGAGAGTCAGGTCGAAAATAAGGGATGGGCTTGGGTCGAGAGTGAGGCATGACATGAGAGAGGCTTGGGACGAGAGTGAGGTAGGAGAGGAGAGAAAGGCTTGTGACGAGAGTCAGGCATGACAGGAGAAAGAGGCTTGCGACGAGAGTCAGGCAGGATAGGAGAAAGAAGCTTGGGAAGAGAGTCAGCTACGAAAAGAGAGAGAGGTTTGGGAAGAGAGTCAGGCATTACAGGAGAGAGAGTTCTTAGACGAGAGTCAGGCAGGACAGGGGAGAGAGGCTTTGGACGAGAGCCAGGCAGGACAGGAGAGAGAGGCTTTGGACGAGAGTCGGGCATGACAAGAGAGAAAGGTTTGGACGAGAGTGAGGTAGGAGAGGAGAGAGAGGCTTCCGACGAGAGTCAAGCATGACAGGAGAGAGTGGCTTGTGACGAGAGTCAGGCAGGACAGGAGAGGGACGCTTGGGACGAGAGTCAGGAAGGAGAAGAGAGTGAGGCAGGACAGGAGAGAGAGTTTTAAACGAAAGTCAGGCAGGACAGGAGAGAGGCTTCGGACGTGAGTCAGGCAGGACAGGAGAGGGAGTTTTTAAACGAGAGTCAGGCAGGATTAGGAGAGAAGGCTTGCGTAGAGAGTCAGGCAGGACAGGAGAGAGAGGCTTCGTACGAAAGTGAGCTGGACAGAAGAGGCTTGGACGAGAGTCAGGTAGGAGAGGAGAGAGCGGCTTGAGACGAGATTGAGGCTGGACAGGAGAGAGAGGCTTGGGACAAGAATCCAGGATGGAAAGGAGAGAGAGGCTTGGAGGAGAATCAGCATGCAGGAGAGAGAGGCTTGGGACGAGAGTCAGGTACGAGAGAGAGAGAGGCAGAGAGAGGCTTGGGACGAGATCGATGGACAGGAGAGGTAGACGCTAGGAATAGATTCAGGCTAGACTGGAGAGAGAGCTTGGAACGACAATCAGCAGGACAAGAGATAAGGCTTATGACGAGAGTAAGTCTAGAAAGGAGAGAGGTTTGGGACGAGAGTCAGGCAGGACAGGAGACAGAGGCTTGGGACGAGAGTCAGGTAGGAGAAGAGAGAGAGTCTTAGGACGAGAGTAAGGCTGGATAGGAGAGAGGCTTGGGATGAGAGTCAGACTGAACATTAAAGAGAGGCTTGGGACAAGAGTCAGGCATGATAGGAGAGAGATGCTTGCGACGTGGGTGAGGCTGGAAAGGAGAGAGAGGCTTGGGACGAGAGTCAGGCTGGACAGGAGAGAGAGGCTTTTGACGAGAGTCAGGTAGGAGAGGAGAGAATGTCTTGGGACGAGTCACTCTTGATAGGAGAGAGGCTTGGGATGAGAGTTAGACTGAACATTAGAGGTTTGGACAAGAGTAAGGCATGATAGGAGAGAGATGCTTCGGACGAGAGTCAGGCTGGACAGGAGAGAGTGGCTTGGGACGAGAGTCAGGTAGGAGGGGGAGAGAATGTCTTGGGACGAGTCAGTCTTGATAGGAGAGAGGCTTGGGATGAGAGTTAGACTGAACATTAAAGAGAGGTTTGGACAAGAGTAAGGCATGATAGGAGAGAGATGCTTGGGACGAGAGTCAGGCTGGACAGGAGAGAGAGGCTTGCGACGAGAGTCAGGAAAGACAGGAGAGAGAGGCTTGGGACGAGAGTCAAGCAGGACAGGGGAGGAGGATTGGGACGAGAGTAAGGCTGAACAGAGGAGAACGGCTTGGGACGAGAGTCAGGTAAGAAAGGAGATTGAGGCTTGTGAAGAGAGTCAGGCAGGGCAGGAGAGAGAGGCTTGGGATGAGAATGATGCTGGACAGGAGAGAGAGGCTTGGGACGAGATTGAGGCTGAACTGGAGATAGAGGCCTGGGACGAGAGCCAGGCAGTACAGGAAAGAGAGCCTTGGGACGAGAGTCATGCAGGACAGAAGAGGGAGGCATATGACGAGATTCAGGCTGGACAGATGAAAGAAGCTTCGGACGAGAGTCAGCCCGGGCAAGAGAGATAGGCTTGGTACGAGAGTCAGGCATAACAGAAGAGAGAAGATTGGGAGGAGAATCAGGTAGGAAAAGAGAGAGAGGCTTAGGACGACAGTTAGGGATGACATGAGAAAGAGTCTTAGGAGAAGAGTCAAGCAGGACAGGAGAGAGAGGCTTGGGACGAGAGTCAGGTCGAAAATGAGAGAAGTGCTTGGGTCGAGAGCGAGGCATGACAGGAGAGAGAGCCTTGGGAATAGAGTGAGGTACAAGAGGAGATAAAGGCTTGGGACGAGAGTCAGGCATGACAGGAGAGAGGCTTGCGACGAGAGTCAGGCAGGATAGGAGAAAGAGGCTTGGGACGAGAGTCAGGAACGAAAAGAGAGAGAAGCTTTGGACGAGAGTCAGGCAGGACAGGAGAGAGAGTTCATAGACGAGAGTCAGGCAGGAGAGGAGAGAGAGGCTAGGGGCGAGAGTCAGGCTGGAGACGATAGAGAGGCTTTGGACGAGATTCGGGCATGACTAGAGAGAAAGGTTTTGGACGAGAGTGAGGTAGGAGAGGAGAGAGAGGCTTCGGACGAGAGTCAGGCATGACAGGAGAGAGAGGGTGCAACGAGAGTCAGGTCAGACAGGAGAGAGACACTTGGGACGAGAGTCAGGTAGGAGAAGAGAGAGAGGCTTAGGACGAGAGTCAGGCAGGACAGGAGAGAGAGTTCTTAAACGAGAGTCAGGCAGGACAGGAGAGAAAGGCTTGGGACAAGAGTCAGGCAGGACAGGAGAGAGAGGCTTTGGACAAGAGTCTTAAATGACAGTAGAAAGAGGCTTGCGTAGAGAGTCAGGCAGGACAGGAAAGAGAGGCTTCGGACGAAAGTGAGGCTGGACAGGAGAGAGAGGCTTGGAACGAGAATCAGGCAGGACAGGAGAGTAAGGCATGGGACGAGCGTAAGGCTAGAAAGGAGAGAGACTTGGGGAGAGAGTCAGGCAGGGACAGGAGAGAGAGGCTTGGGACGAGAGTCAGGCTGGACAGGAGAGAAGGCTAGGGACGAGAGTCAGGTAGGAGAGGAGAGAGAGTCTTAGGACGAGAGTTAAGCTGGAAAGGAATGAGGCTTGGGATGATAGTCAGGCTGAACAGGGGAGAGAGTCTTGGGACAAGAGTCAGGCATGACAGCAGAGAGATGCTTGGGACGAGAGTGAGGCTGGAAAGGAGAAAGAGGCTTGGTACGTGAGTTAGGCTGGAGAGCAGAGAGAGTCTTGGGACGAGAGTCAGGTATTAGGGGAGAGAGAGGCTTGGGACGAGAGTCAGGAAGACAGGAGAGAGAGGCTTAAGACGAGACTCAGGCAGGATACAAGAGAGAGGCTTGGGACGAGAATCAGGAAGGACAGGAGAGAGAGGCATAGGACGAGAGTTAGGGATGACAGGAGTAAGAGGCTTTGGAGAAGTGTCAGGCAGGACAGGAGAGAGAGGCTTGGGACGAGATTCAGGCCGAAAATGAGAGAGGGGCTTGGGTCGAGAGTGAGACATGACAATAGAGAGAGGCTTGGGACGAGTGAGGTAGGAGAGGATAGAAAGGCTTGGGACGAGAGTTAGGCATGACATGAAAGAGAGGCTTGCGACGAGATTCAGGCAGAATAGGAGAAAGAGGCTTCGGACGAGAGTCAGGTACGAAAAGGGAGAGGGGCTTAGGACGAGAGTCAGTCATGACAGGAGAGAGAGGTTTGGGGCGAGACTCAGGCCGGACAGGAGAGGTCGGCTTTTTACGAGAGTCTAGAATGACAAGAAAGAAAGGTTTTGGACGAGAGTGAGGTAGGATAGGAGAGAGAGGCTTGGGACGAGAGAAAGGCATGACAGGAGAGAGAGGCTTGCGACGAGAGTCAGGCAGGACAGGAGAGAGACACTTGGGACGAGAGTCAGGCATTACAGGAGAGAGAGTTTTTAAACGAGGGTCAGGCAGGACAGGAGAGAGAGGCTTTGGACAAGAGTCTGGCATGACAGTAGACAGAGGCTTGCGTAGAGAGTCAGGCAGGACAAAGGAGAGAGAGGCTTCGGACGAAAATGATGCTGGACAGGAGAGAGAGCCTTGGGACGAGAGTCAGGTAGGAGAGGATAGAGTGGCTTGAGACGACATTGAGGCTGGACCGGAGAGGGAGGCTAGGGACGAGATTCAGGTAGAAGAGGTGAGAGAGTCTTGGGACGAGAGTGAGGTAGGAGAGGAGAGAAAGGCTTGGGACGAGAGTCAGGCATGACAGGAGAAAGAGGCTTGCGACGAGAGTCAGGCAGGATAGGAGAAATTGGCTTGAAACGAGAGTCAGGTACGAAAAGAGAGAGAGGCTTGGGAGAAGAGTCAGACAGTACAGGATAGAGAGGCTTTGGACGAGATTCGGGCATGACTAGAGAGAAAGGCTTTAGACGAGAGTGAGGTAGGAGAGGAGAGAGAGGCCTGGGACGAGAGTCAGGCATGACAGGAGAGAGAGGCTTGCGACGAGACTCAGGCAGGACAGGAGAGAGACTCTTGGGACGAGAGTCAGGTAGGAGAAGAGAGAGAGGCTTCGGACGTGAGTCAGGCAGGACAGGAGAGGGAGTTTTTAAACGAGAGTCAGGCAGGACAATAGAGAGAGGCTTGCGTAGAGGGTCAGGCAGGTCAGGAGAGAGAGGCTTCGGACGAAAGTGAGTCTGGACAGGAAAGAGATGCTTGGGACGACAGTCAGGTAGGAGAGGAGAGAGCGGCTTCAGAGGAGATTGAGGCTGGACCTGAGAGAGAGAGTCTTGGGACGAGAATCAGGATGGAAAAGAGAGAGAGGCTTTGGAGGATAATCAGGCATGACAGGAGAGAGAGGCTTGGGACGAGAGTCAGGTAAGAGAGGAGGGAGAGGTTTGGGACGAGATTCAGGATGGACAGTAGAAAGAGGCTTGGGAAGAGAGTCAGGCTAGGCAGGAGAGAGAGGCTTGGAACGAGAATCAGGCAGGGCAGGAGAGTAAGGCTTATGACGACAGTAAGGCTAGAAAGGAGAGAGGCTTGGGACGACAGTCAGGCAGGACAGGAGAGAGAAACTTGGGAAGAGAGTTAGGCTGGACAGGAGAGAGAAGCTAGGGACGAGAGTCAGGTAGGAGAGGAGAGAGAGTCTTGGCATGAGAGTCAGGATGGATAGGAGAGAAGCTTGGGATGATAGTCAGGCTGAACATGAAAGAGAGGCTTGTAACAAGAGTCAGGCATGATAGGAGAGAGATGCTTGGGACGAGAGTGAGGCTGGAAAGGAGAGAGAGGCTTGGGACGAGAGTCAGGCTGAACAGGAGAGAGAGGCTTGGGCGAGAGTCAGGTAGGAGGGGAGAGAGAGGCTAGGGACGAGAGTCAGGCAGGACAGGAGATGGAGGATTGGGACGAGAGTAAGGCTGAACAGAATAGAGAGACTTGGGACGAGACTCAGGTAGGACAGGAGATAGAGGCTTGTGACGAGAGTCAGGAAGGGCAGGAGACAGAGGCTGGGGACTAGAGTCAGGACAGACAGGACAGAGAGGCAGGGGACGAGAGTCAGGCAAGACAGGATAGAAAGGTTGCGACGAACTCAGGCAGTACAGGAGAGAAAGGCTTGGGACGAGAGTCAGGCAGGGCAAGAGACAAAAACTTGGTATGAGAATGAAGCTGGAAAGGAGAGAGAGGCTGGGGACGAGAGTCAGGCAGGACAGGAGACCGAGGCTTGGGACGAGAGTCTGGTAAGACTGGACAGAGAGGTTTAGGACGAGAGTCAGGCAGGACAGGAGAGAGAGACTTGGGACGAGAGTCAGGTAGGAGGAGAGAGAGAGGCTTCGGATGAGAGTCATGCAGGACAGAAGAGGGAGGCTTGGGACGAGAATCAGGCAGGACAGGAGAGAGAGGGTTAGGACTAGAGTTAGGGATGACAGGAGAAAGACGCTTAGGAAAAGAGTCAGGCAGGACAGGACAGAGAGGCTTGGGACGAGAGTCAGGTCGAAAATAAGGGATGGGCTTGGGTCGAGAGTGAGGCATGACATGAGAGAGAGGCTTGGGACGAGAGTGAGGTAGGAGAGGAGAGAAAGGCTTGGGACGAGAGTCAGGCATGACAGGAGAAAGAGTCTTGCGACGAGAGTCAGGCAGGATAGGAGAAAGAAGCTTGGGACGAGAGTCAGCTACGAAAAGAGAGAGAGGCTTGGGAAGAGAGTCAGGCATTACAGGAGAAAGAGTTCTTAGACGAGAGTTAGGCAGGACAGGGGAGAGAGGCTTTGGACGAGAGCCAGGCAGGACAGGAGAGAGAGGCTTTGGACGAGAGTCGGGCATGACAAGAGAGAAAGGTTTTGGACGAGAGTGAGGTAGGAGAGGAGAGAGAGGCTTCCGACGAGAGTCAAGCATGACAGGAGAGAGTGGCTTGTGACGAGAGTCAGGCAGGACAGGAGAAGGACGCTTGGGACGAGAGTCAGGAAGGAGAAGAGAGTGAGGCAGGACAGGAGAGAGAGTTTTTAAACGAAAGTCAAGCAGGACAGGAGAGAGAGGCTTGGGACGAGAGTCAGGCAGGACAGGAGAGAGAGGCTTTAGACAAGAGTCTGGCATGATAGTAGAGAGAGGCTTGCGGAGAGAGTCAGGCAGGACAGGAGAGAGAGGCTTCGTACGAAAGTGAGGCTGGACAGGAGAGAGAGGCTTGGGACGAGAGTCATGTAGGAGAGGAGAGAGCGGCTTGAGACGAGATTGAGGCTGGACAGGAGAGAGAGGCTTGGGACGAGAATCAGGATGGAACGGAGAGAGAGGCTTGGGAGGAGAATCAGGCATGACAGGAGAGAGAGGCTTGGGACGAATGTCAGGTACGAGAGGAGAGAGAGGCTTGGGACGAGATTCAGGATGGACAGGAGGTAGACGCTAGGGAATAGATTCAGGCTAGACTGGAGCGAGAGGCTTGGAACGACAATCAGGCAGGACAAGAGAGTAAGGCTTATGACGAGAGTAAGGCTAGAAAGGAGAGAGGTTTGGGACGAGAGTCAGGCAGGACAGGAGAGAGAGGCTTGGGACGAGAGTCAGGTAGGAGAAGAGAGAGAGTCTTGGGACGAGAGTCAGGCTGGATAGGAGAGAGGCTTGGGATGAGAGTCAGGCAGGATAGAGAGGTCTTGGACGAGAGTCAGGCTGGAAGAGAGGAGGCTGGAGAAGAGTGAGGCAGGAAGGAGAGAGACGAGAGGCTTAGGAGAAAAGTCAGGCAGGACATGAGAGAAAGAGGCTGGGGACGACAGTCAGACTGGACAGGAGGGATAGGTCCGATGAGAGTCAGACAGGACAGGAGAGAGAGGTTTGGGACGAGAGACAAGAAGGACAGGAGAGGGAAGATTGGGACGAGAGTAAGGCTGAACAAAAGAGAGAGGCTTGGGACGAGAGTCAGGCAGGACAGGACAGAGAGGCTTGGGACGAGAGACAGGCAGCACAGGAGAGAGAGAGGCTTGGGACGAGAGTTATGCAGGACAGGAGAGGGAGGCTTATGACAAGTTTCAGGCTGGACAGGTGAGAGAACCTTCGGAAGAGAGTCAGACCGGACAAGAGAGAGAGGCTTGGGACGAGAGTCAGGCAGGACAAGAGAGAGAGGCTTGGGAAGAGAGTTAGGTATGAGAGGATAGAGAGGCTTAGGACGAGAATCAGGCAGGACAGGAGGGAGAGGCTTAAGACGAGAGTCAGGCAGGACAGTAGAGAGAGGCTTAGGACGAGAGTTAGGGATGACAGGAGAAAGAGGCTTAGGAGAAGAGTAAGGCAGGACAGGAAAGAGGGGCTTGTGACTTGAATCAGGTCGAAAATGAGGGATTGGCTTGGGTCGAGAGTGAGGCATGACAGGAGGGAGAGGCTTGGGACGAGAGTGAGGTAGGAGAGGAGAGAAAGGCTTGGGATGAGAGTCAGGCATGACAGGTGAAAGAGGCTTGCGACGAGAGTCAGGAAGGATAGGAGAAAGATTCTTGGGACGAGAGTCAGGTACGAAAAGAGAGAGAGGCTTAGGACGAGAGTCAGGCATTACAGGGGAGAGAGTTCTTACACGAAAGTCAGGCAGGACAGGGGAGAGAGGCTTTGGACGAGAGCCAGGCAGGACAGGAGAGAGAGGCTTTGGACGAGAGTCGGCCTTGCGACGTGAGTCAGGCAGGACAGGAGAGAGACGCTTGGGACGAGAGTCAGGAAGAAGAGAGTGAGGCAGGACAGGAGAGAGAGTTTTTAAACGAAAGTCAGGCAGGACAGGAGAGAGAGGCTTGGGACGAGAGTCAGGCAGGACAGGAGAGAGAGGCTTTAGACAAGAGTTTGGCATGATAGTAGAGATAGGCTTGCGTAGAGAGTCAGGCAGGACAGGAGAGAGAGGCTTCGTACGAAAGTGAGGCTGGACAGGAGAGAGAGGCTTGGGACGAGAGTCAGGTAGGAGAGGAGAGAGCGGCTTGAGACGATATTGAGGCTGGACAGGAGAGAGAAGCTTGGGATGAGAATCAGGATGGAAAGGAGAGAGAGGCTTGGGAGGAGAATCAGGCATGACAGGAGCGAGAGGCTTGGGAAGAGAGTCAGGTACGAGAGGAGAGAGAGGCTTGGGACGAGATTCAGGATGGACAGGAGAGAGACGCTAGGGAATAGATTCAGGCTAGACTGGAGAGAGAGGCTTGGAACGACAATCAGGCAGGACAGGAGAGTAAGGCTTATGACGAGAGTAAGGCTAGAAAGGAGAGAGGTTTGGGACGAGAGTCAGGCAGGACAGGAGAGAGAGGCTTGGGACGAGAGCCAGGTAGGAGAAGAGAGAGAGTCTTGGGGCGAGAGTCAGGCTGGATAGGAGAGAGGCTTGGGATGAGAGTCAGACTGAACATTAAAGAGAGGCTTGGGACAAGAGTCAGGCATGATAGGAGAGAGATGCTTGCGACGAGGGTGAGGCTGGAAAGGAGAGAGAGGCTTGGGACGAGAGTCAGGCTGGACAGGAGAGAGAGGCTTTTGACGAGAGTCAGGTAGGAGAGGAGAGTCTTGGGACGAGATTCACGCTGGATAGGAGAGAGGCTTGGGATGAGAGTTAGACTGAACATTAAAGAGAGGTTTGGACAAGAGTAAGGCATGATAGGAGAGAGATGCTTGGGACGAGAGTCAGGCTGGACAGGAGAGAGATGCTTGGGACGAGAGTCAGGTAGGAGGGGGAGAGAGGCTTGGGACGAGAGTCAGGCTGGACAGGAGAGAGGGGCTTGCGACGAGAATCAGACAGGACAGGAGAGGCTTGGGACGAGAGTCAAGCAGGACAGGGGAGGAGGATTGGGACGAGAGTAAGGCTGAACAGAAGAGAAAGGCTTCTGACGAGAGTCAGGTAAGACAGGAGATAGAGGCTTGTGAAGAGAGTCAGGCAGGGCAGGAGAGAGAGGCTTGGGATGAGAATGATGCTGGACAGGAGAGAGAGGCTTGGGACGAGATTGAGGCTGAACTGGAGATAGAGGCCTGGGACGAGAGCCAGGCAGTACAGGAGAGAGAGCCTTAGGACGAGAGTCATGCAGGACAGGAGATGGAGGCTTATGACGAGTTTCAGGCTGGACAGGTGAAAGAAGCTTCGGACGAGAGTCAGCCCGGGCAAGAGAGATAGGCTTGGTACGAGAGTCAGGCAGAACAGAAGAGAGAAGCTTTGGAGGAGAATCAGGTAGGAAAGGAGAGAGAGGCTTAGGACGACAGTTAGGGATGACATGAGAAAGAGTCTTAGGAGAAGAGTCAAGCAGGACAGGAGAGAGAGGCTTGCGACGAGACTCAGGCAGGACAGGAGAGAGACTCTTGGGACTAGAGTCAGGTAGGAGAAGAGAGAGAGGCTTCGGACGTGAGTCAGGCAGGACATGAGAGGGAGTTTTTAAACGAGAGTCAGGCAGGACAATAGAGAGAGGCTTGCGTAGAGGGTCAGGCAGGTCAGGAGAGAGAGGCTTCGGACGAAAGTGAGTCTGGACAGGAAAGAGATGCTTGGGACGACAGTCAGGTAGGAGAGGAGAGAGCGGCTTCAGAGGAGATTGAGGCTGGACCTGAGAGAGAGAGTCTTGGGACGAGAATCAGGATGGAAAAGAGAGAGAGGCTTTGGACGATAATCAGGCATGACAGGAGAGAGAGGCTTGGGACGAGAGTCAGGTAAGAGAGGAGGGAGAGGTTTGGGACGAGATTCAGGATGGACAGTAGAAAGAGGCTTGGGAAGAGAGTCAGGCTAGGCAGGAGAAAGAGGCTTGGAACGAGAATCAGGCAGGGCAGGAGAGTAAGGCTTATGACGACAGTAAGGCTAGAAAGGAGAGAGGCTTGGGACGACAGTCAGGCAGGACAGGAGAGAGAAGCTTGGGAAGAGAGTTAGGCTGGACAGGAGAGAGAAGCTAGGGACGAGAGTCAGGTAGGAGAGGAGAGAGAGTCTTGGCATGAGAGTCAGGATGGATAGGAGAGAAGCTTGGGATGATAGTCAGGCTGAACATGAAAGAGAGGCTTGTAACAAGAGTCAGGCATGATAGGAGAGAGATGCTTGGGACGAGAGTGAGGCTGCAAAGGAGAGAGAGGCTTGGGACGAGAGTCAGGCTGAACAGGAGAGAGAGGCTTGGGCGAGAGTCAGGTAGGAGGGGAGAGAGAGGCTAGGGACGAGAGTCAGACAGGACAGGAGATGGAGGATTGGGACGAGAGTAAGGCTGAACAGAATAGAGAGACTTGAGACGAGACTCAGGTAGGACAGGAGATAGAGGCTTGTGACGAGAGTCAGGAAGGGCAGGAGACAGAGGCTGGGGACGAGAGTCACGACAGACAGGACAGAGAGGCAGAGGGGACGAGAGTCAGGCAAGACAGGATAGAAAGGTTGCGACGAACTCAGGCAGTACAGGAGAGAAAGGCTTGGCACGAGAGTCAGGCAGGGCAAGAGACAAAAACTTGGTATGAGAATGAAGCTGGAAAGGAGAGAGAGGCTGGGGACGAGAGTCAGGCAGGACAGGAGACCGAGGCTTGGGACAAGAGTCTGGTAAGACTGGACAGAGAGGTTTAGGACGAGAGTCAGGCAGGACAGGAGAGAGAGACTTGGGACGAGAGTCAGGTAGGAGGGGAGAGAGAGGCTTGGGATGAGAGTCATGCAGGACAGAAGAGGGAGGCTTGGGACGAGAATCAGGCAGGACAGGAGAGAGAGGGTTAGGACTAGAGTTAGGGATGACAGGAGAAAGAGGCTTAGGAAAAGAGTCAGGCAGGACAGGACAGAGAGGCTTGGGACGAGAGTCAGGTCGAAAATAAGGGATGGGCTTGGGTCGAGAGTGAGGCATGACATGAGAGAGAGGCTTGGGACGAGAGTGAGGTAGGAGAGGAGAGAAAGGCTTGGGACGAGAGTCAGGCATGACAGGAGAAAGAGGCTTGCGACGAGAGTCAGGAAGGATAGGAGAAAGAAGCTTGGGACGAGAGTCAGCTACGAAAAGAGAGAGAGGCTTGGGAAGAGAGTCAGGCATTACAGGAGAGAGAGTTCTTAGACGAGAGTCAGGCAGGACAGGGGAGAGAGGCTTTGGACGAGAGCCAGGCAGGACAGGAGAGAGAGGCTTTGGACGAGAGTCGGGCATGACAAGAGAGAAAGGTTTTGGACGAGAGTGAGGTAGGAGAGGAGAGAGAGGCTTCCGACGAGAGTCAAGCATGACAGGAGAGAGTGGCTTGTGACGAGAGTCAGGCAGGACAGGAGAGGGACGCTTGGGACGAGAGTCAGGAAGGAGAAGAGAGTGAGGCAGGACAGGAGAGAGAGTTTTTAAACGAAAGTCAAGCAGGACAGGAGAGAGAGGCTTGGGACGAGAGTCAGGCAGGACAGGAGAGAGAGGCTTTAGACAAGAGTTTGGCATGATAGTAGAGAGAGGCTTGCGGAGAGAGTCAGGCAGGACAGGAGAGAGAGGCTTCGTACGAAAGTGAGGCTGGACAGGAGAGAGAGGCTTGGGACGAGAGTCAGGTAGGAGAGGAGAGAGCGGCTTGAGACGAGATTGAGGCTGGACAGGAGAGAGAGGCTTGGGACGAGAATCAGGATGGAACGGAGAGAGAGGCTTGGGAGGAGAATCAGGCATGACAGGAGAGAGAGGCTTGGGACGAGAGTCAGGTACGAGAGGAGAGAGAGGCTTGGGACGAGATTCAGGATGGACAGGAGGTAGACGCTAGGGAATAGATTCAGGCTAGACTGGAGCGAGAGGCTTGGAACGACAATCAGGCAGGACAAGAGAGTAAGGCTTATGACGAGAGTAAGGCTAGAAAGGAGAGAGGTTTGGGACGAGAGTCAGGCAGGACAGGAGAGAGAGGCTTGGGACGAGAGTCAGGTAGGAGAAGAGAGAGAGTCTTGGGACGAGAGTCAGGCTGGATAGGAGAGAGGCTTGGGATGAGAGTCAGACTGAATATTAAAGAGAGGCTTGGGACAAGAGTCAGGCATGATAGGAGAGATATGCTTGCGACGAGGGTGAGGCTGGAAAGGAGAGAGAGGCTTGGGACGAGAGTCAGGCTGGACAGGAGAGAGAGGCTTTTGACGAGAGTCAGGTAGGAGAGGAGAGAATGTCTTGGGACGAGAGTCAGGCTGGATAGGAGAGAGGCTTGGGATGAGAGTTAGACTGAACATTAAAGAGAGGTTTGGACAAGAGTAAGGCATGATAGGAGAGAGATGCTTGGGACGAGTGTCAGGCTGGACAGGAGAGAGAGGCTTGGGACGAGAGTCAAGCTGGACAGGAGAGAGAGGCTTGCGACGAGAGTCAGACAGAACAGGAGAGAGAGGCTTGGGACGAGAGTCAAGCAGGACATGGGAGGAGGATTGGGACGAGAGTAAGGCTGAACAGAGGAGAAAGGCTTGGGACGAGAGTCAGGTAAGACAGGAGATAGAGGCTTGTGAAGAGAGTCAGGCAGGGCAGGAGAGAGAGGCTTGGGATGCGAATGATGCTGGACTGGAGAGAGATGCTTGGGGCGAGAGTGAGGCTGGACTGGAGATAGAGGCCTGGGACGAGAGCCAGGCAGTACAGGAGAGAGAGCCTTGGGACGAGAGTCATGCAGGACAGAAGAGGGAGGCTTATGACGAGTTTCAGGCTGGACAGATGAAAGAAGCTTCGGACGAGAGTCAGCCCGGGCGAGAGAGATAGGCTTGGTACTAGAGTCAGGCAGAACAGAAGAGAGAAGCTTTGGAGGAGAATCAGGTAGGAAAGGAGAGAGAGGCTTAGGACGACAGTTAGGGATGACATGAGAAAGAGTCTTAGGAGAAGAGTCAAGCAGGACAGGAGAGAGAGGCTTGGGACGAGAGTCAGGCCGAAAATGAGAGAGGGGCTTGGGTCGAGAGTGAGGCATGACAGGGCAGAGAGGCTTGGGACGAGAGTGAGGAAGGAGAGGAGAGAAAGGCTTGGGACGAGAGTCAGGCTTGACAGGAGAGAGAAGCTTGTGACGACAGTCAGACAGGATCGGAGAAAGAGGCTTGGGACGAGAGTGAGGCATGACAGGAGAGACAGGCTTTCGGCGAATGTCAGGCAGGACAGGAGAGAGAGTTCTTAGACGAGAGTCAGGTAGGACAGGAGAGAGAGAGGCTTGGGACGAGAGGCAGGCAGGACAGGAAAGAGAGGCTTTGGACGAGAGTCGGGCATTACAAGAGAAAAAGTTTTTGGACGAGGGTGAGGTAGAAGAGGAGAGAGAGGCTTGGGACGAGAGTCAGGCATGACAGGAGAGAGATTATTGCGACGAGAGTCAGGCAGGACAGGAGAGATATCCTTGGGACGAGAGTCAGGTTGGAGAAGAGAGAGGCTTGGGACGAGCGTCAGGCAGGACAGGAGAGAGAGTTTTTAAACGAGTCAGGCAGGACAGTAGAGAGAGGCTTGCGTAGAGAGTCAGGCAGGACAGGAGAGGTAGGCTTCGGACGAAAGTGAGGCTGGACCTGAGAGAGAGGCTTGGGACGAGAATCAGGATGGAAAGGAGAGAAAAACTTGGGAGGAGAATCAGGCATGACAGGAGAGAGAGGCTTGGGACGAGAGTTATGTAAGAGAGGAGGGAAAGGCTTGTGACGAGATTCAGGATGGACAGGAGAGAAAGGCTTGGGAAGAGAGTCAGGCTAGACTGGAGAGAGAGGCTTGGAACGAGAATCAGGCAGGACAGGAGAGTAAGGCTTGTGACGAGAGTAAGACTAGAAAGGAGAGAGGCTTGTGATGAGAGTCAGGCAGGACAGGAGAGAGAGGCTTGGGATGAGAGTCAGGCTGGATAGGCGAGAGAGGCTAGGGACTAGAGTCAGGTAGGACAGGAGATAGAGGCTTGTGACGAGAGTCAGACAGGACAGGAGAGAGAGGCTTAGGACGAGAGTCAAGCAGGACAGGAGAGGGAGGATTGGGATGAGAGTAAGGCTGAACAGAAGAGAGAGGCTTGGGACGAGAGTCAGCTAGGATAGTAGATAGAGGCTTGTGACGCCAGTCAGGCAGGGCAGGAGAGAGAGGTTAGGGACGAGAGACAGGAGTGAGAGGCACGGGACGACAGTCAGGCAGGATAGGATAGAAAAGCTTGCTATGAAATCAGGCAGTACGGGAGAGAAGGGCTTGGGACGAGAGTCAGACATGGCAGGAGAGACATTCTTGGGACGAGAGTCAGGTAGGACAGGATAGAGAGGCTTGGGACGAGAGTGAGGCTGGACACGAGAAAGAGGCTTAGGACGAGAGTCGTGCCGGGCAAGAGAGAAGGGCTTGGTTCGAGAGTCAGGAAGGACAAGAGAGAGAGGCTTGGGAAGCGAGTTAGGTAGGAGAGGAGAGAGAGGCTTGGGACGAGAGATATGGATGACAGGAGAAAGAGGCTTAGGAGAAAAGTCAGGCAGGACATGAGAGAAAGAGGCTGGGGACGACAGTCAGACTGGACAGGAGGGATAGGTCCGATGAGAGTCAGACAGGACAGGAGAGAGAGGTTTGGGACGAGAGACAAGAAGGACAGGAGAGGGAAGATTGGGACGAGAGTAAGGCTGAACAAAAGAGAGAGGCTTGGGACGAGAGTCAGGCAGGACAGGACAGAGAGGCTTGGGACGAGAGACAGGCAGCACAGGAGAGAGAGAGGCTTGGGACGAGAGTTATGCAGGACAGGAGAGGGAGGCTTATGACAAGTTTCAGGCTGGACAGGTGAGAGAACCTTCGGAAGAGAGTCAGACCGGACAAGAGAGAGAGGCTTGGGACGAGAGT
This sequence comes from Panulirus ornatus, assembly GCF_036320965.1. Lineage (NCBI taxonomy): Eukaryota > Metazoa > Arthropoda > Malacostraca > Decapoda > Palinuridae > Panulirus > Panulirus ornatus. The sequence continues at coordinate 35,517,130 of NC_092225.1, forward strand.
CAGGCAGGACAAGAGAGAGAGGCTTGGGAAGAGAGTTAGGTATGAGAGGATAGAGAGGCTTAGGACGAGAATCAGGCAGGACAGGAGGGAGAGGCTTAAGACGAGAGTCAGGCAGGACAGTAGAGAGAGGCTTAGGACGAGAGTTAGGGATGACAGGAGAAAGAGGCTTAGGAGAAGAGTAAGGCAGGACAGGAAAGAGGGGCTTGTGACTTGAATCAGGTCGAAAATGAGGGATTGGCTTGGGTCGAGAGTGAGGCATGACAGGAGGGAGAGGCTTGGGACGAGAGTGAGGTAGGAGAGGAGAGAAAGGCTTGGGATGAGAGTCAGGCATGACAGGTGAAAGAGGCTTGCGACGAGAGTCAGGAAGGATAGGAGAAAGATTCTTGGGACGAGAGTCAGGTACGAAAAGAGAGAGAGGCTTGGGACGAGAGTCAGGCATTACAGGGGAGAGAGTTCTTAGACGAAAGTCAGGCAGGACAGGGGAGAGAGGCTTTGGACGAGAGCCAGGCAGGACAGGAGAGAGAGGCTTTGGACGAGAGTCGGCCTTGCGACGTGAGTCAGGCAGGACAGGAGAGAGACGCTTGGGACGAGAGTCAGGAAGAAGAGAGTGAGGCAGGACAGGAGAGAGAGTTTTTAAACGAAAGTCAGGCAGGACAGGAGAGAGAGGCTTGGGACGAGAGTCAGGCAGGACAGGAGAGAGAGGCTTTAGACAAGAGTTTGGCATGATAGTAGAGATAGGCTTGCGTAGAGAGTCAGGCAGGACAGGAGAGAGAGGCTTCGTACGAAAGTGAGGCTGGACAGGAGAGAGAGGCTTGGGACGAGAGTCAGGTAGGAGAGGAGAGAGCGGCTTGAGACGATATTGAGGCTGGACAGGAGAGAGAGGCTTGGGATGAGAATCAGGATGGAAAGGAGAGAGAGGCTTGGGAGGAGAATCAGGCATGACAGGAGCGAGAGGCTTGGGAAGAGAGTCAGGTACGAGAGGAGAGAGAGGCTTGGGACGAGATTCAGGATGGACAGGAGAGAGACGCTAGGGAATAGATTCAGGCTAGACTGGAGAGAGAGGCTTGGAACGACAATCAGGCAGGACAGGAGAGTAAGGCTTATGACGAGAGTAAGGCTAGAAAGGAGAGAGGTTTGGGACGAGAGTCAGGCAGGACAGGAGAGAGAGGCTTGGGACGAGAGCCAGGTAGGAGAAGAGAGAGAGTCTTGGGGCGAGAGTCAGGCTGGATAGGAGAGAGGCTTGGGATGAGAGTCAGACTGAACATTAAAGAGAGGCTTGGGACAAGAGTCAGGCATGATAGGAGAGAGATGCTTGCGACGAGGGTGAGGCTGGAAAGGAGAGAGAGGCTTGGGACGAGAGTCAGGCTGGACAGGAGAGAGAGGCTTGGGACGAGAGTCAGGTAGGAGAGGAGAGTCTTGGGACGAGATTCAGGCTGGACAGGAGAGAGGCTTGGGATGAGAGTTAGACTGAACATTAAAGAGAGGTTTGGACAAGAGTAAGGCATGATAGGAGAGAGATGCTTGGGACGAGAGTCAGGCTGGACAGGAGAGAGATGCTTGGGACGAGAGTCAGGTAGGAGGGGGAGAGAGGCTTGGGACGAGAGTCAGGCTGGACAGGAGAGAGGGGCTTGCGACGAGAATCAGACAGGACAGGAGAGGCTTGGGACGAGAGTCAAGCAGGACAGGGGAGGAGGATTGGGACGAGAGTAAGGCTGAACAGAAGAGAAAGGCTTCTGACGAGAGTCAGGTAAGACAGGAGATAGAGGCTTGTGAAGAGAGTCAGGCAGGGCAGGAGAGAGAGGCTTGGGATGAGAATGATGCTGGACAGGAGAGAGAGGCTTGGGACGAGATTGAGGCTGAACTGGAGATAGAGGCCTGGGACGAGAGCCAGGCAGTACAGGAGAGAGAGCCTTAGGACGAGAGTCATGCAGGACAGGAGATGGAGGCTTATGACGAGTTTCAGGCTGGACAGGTGAAAGAAGCTTCGGACGAGAGTCAGCCCGGGCAAGAGAGATAGGCTTGGTACGAGAGTCAGGCAGAACAGAAGAGAGAAGCTTTGGAGGAGAATCAGGTAGGAAAGGAGAGAGAGGCTTAGGACGACAGTTAGGGATGACATGAGAAAGAGTCTTAGGAGAAGAGTCAAGCAGGACAGGAGAGAGAGGCTTGGGACGAGAGTCAGGCCGAAAATGAGAGAGGGGCTTGGGTCGAGAGTGAGGCATGACAGGGCAGAGAGGCTTGGGACGAGAGTGAGGAAGGAGAGGAGAGAAAGGCTTGGGACGAGAATCAGGCTTGACAGGAGAGAGAGGCTTGCGACGACAGTCAGGCAGGATAGGAGAAAGAGGCTTGGGACGAGAGTGAGCCATGACAGGAGAGACAGGCTTGCGGCGAGAGTCAGGCAGGACAGGAGAGAGAGTTCTTAGACGAGAGTCAGGTAGGACAGGAGAGAAAGGCTTGGGACGAGAGGCAGGCAGGACAGGAAAGAGAGGCTCTGGACGAGAGTCGGGCATGACAAGAGAGAAAGTTTTTGGACGAGAGTGAGGTAGAAGAGGAGAGAGAGCCTTGGGAAGAGAGTCAGGCATGACAGGAGAGAGATTATTGCGACGAGAGTCAGGCAGGACAGGAGAGACATGCTTGGGACGAGAGTCAGCCCGGGCAAGAGAGATAGGCTTGGTACGAGAGTCAGGCAGAACAGAAGAGAGAAGCTTTGGAGGAGAATCAGGTAGGAAAGGAGAGAGAGGCTTAGGACGACAGTTAGGGATGACATGAGAAAGAGTCTTAGGAGAAGAGTCAAGCAGGACAGGAGAGAGAGGCTTGGGACGAGAGTCAGGCCGAAAATGAGAGAGGGGCTTGGGTCGAGAGTGAGGCATGACAGGGGAGAGAGGCTTGGGACGAGAGTGAGGAAGGAGAGGAGAGAAAGGCTTGGGACGAGAATCAGGCTTGACAGGAGAGAGAGGCTTGCGACGACAGTCAGGCAGGATAGGAGAAAGAGGCTTGGGACGAGAGTGAGCATGACAGGAGAGACAGGCTTGCGGCGAGAGTCAGGCAGGACAGGAGAGAGAGTTCTTAGACGAGAGTCAGGTAGGACAGGAGAGAAAGGCTTGGGACGAGAGGCAGGCAGGACAGGAAAGAGAGGCTCTGGACGAGAGTCGGGCATGACAAGAGAGAAAGTTTTTGGACGAGAGTGAGGTAGAAGAGAGAGAGAGGCTTGGGAAGAGAGTCAGGCATGACAGGAGAGAGATTATTGCGACGAGAGTCAGGCAGGACAGGAGAGACATGCTTGGGACGAGAGTCAGGTCGGAGAAGAGAGAAGGCTTGGGACGAGAGTCAGGCAGGACAGGAGAGAGAGTTCTTAAACGAGAGTCAGGCAGGACAGTAGAGAGAGGCTTGCGTAGAGAGTCAGGCAGGACAGGAGATATAGGCTTCGGACGAAAGTGAGGCTGGACCTGAGAGAGAGACTTGGAACGAGAATCAGGATGGAAAGGAGAGAAAGGCTTGGGAGGAGAATCAGGCATGACAGGAGAGAGAGGCTTGGGACGAGAGTTAGGTAAGAGAGGAGGGAGAGGCTTGGGACGAGATTCAGGATGGACAGGAGAGAGAGGCTTGGGACGAGATTCAGGATGGACAGGAGAGAGAGGCTTGGGAAGAGAGTCAGGCTAGACTGGAGAGAGAGGCTTGGAACGAGAATCAGGCAGGACAGGAGAGTAAGGCTTGTGACGAGAGTAAGGCTAGAAAGGAGAGAGGCTTGTGATGAGAGTCAGGCAGGACAGGAGAGAGAGGCTTGGGACGAGAGTCAGGCTGGACAGGCGAGAGAGGCTAGGGACTAGAGTCCGGTACGACAGGAGATAGAGGCTTGTGACGAGAGTCAGACAGGACAGGAGAGAGAGGCTTAGGACGAGAGTCAAGCATGACCGGAGAGAGAGGCTTGGGACGAGAGTGAGGCTGGACACGAGAGAGAGGCTTAGGACGAGAGTCGTGCCGGGCAAGAGAGAGGGGCTTGGTTCGAGAGTCAGGAAGGACAAGAGAGAGAGGCTTGGGAAGCGAGTTAGGTAGGAGAGGAGAGAGAGGCTTGGGACGAGAGATAGGGATGACAGGAGAAAGAGGCTTAGGAGAAAAGTCAGGACAGGAGAGGGAGGATTGGGACGAGAGTAAGGCTAGAGAGAAGAGAGAGGATAGGGACGAGAGTCAGCTAGGATAAGAGATAGAGGTTTGTGACGCCAGTCAGGCAGGGCAAGAGAGAGAGGCTGGGGACGAGAGTCAGGAGAGACAGGATAGAGAGGCACGGGACGACAGTCCGGCAGGAGAGGATAGAAAAGCTTGCGATGAAATCAGGCAGTACGCGAGAGAAGGGCTTGGGACGAGAGTCAAACATGGCAGGAGATAAAAGCTTGGGATAAGAATGAGGCTGGACAGGAGAGAGACGTTGGATACGAGAGTCGGGCAGGACAGGAGAAAGAGGTTTGGGACGAGAGTCTGGTAAGACTGGAGAGAGAGGCTTGGACGTGAGTCAGGCAGGACAGGAGAGAGAGACTTGGGAAGAGTGTCCGGCCGAAATGATGAGAGAGGCTTGGGACGAGAGTCAGGCATGACAGGAGAGAGAGTCTTGGGACGAGAGTCAGGTAGGACAGGACAGAGAGTCTTGGGACGAGAGTCAGTCAGGACAGGAGAGAGAGGCTTAGGACGAGAGTTAGGTAGGAGAAAAGAGAAGGGCTTGGGACGAGAGTTAGGCTGGACAGGAGAGAGAGGCTTGAGATGACAGTCAGGCTAAACAGGAAAGAGATGCTTGGGACGAGAGTCAGGCATGACCGGAGAGAGAGGCTTGGGACGAGAGTGAGGCTGGACACGAGAGAGAGGCTTAGGACTAGAGTCGTGCCGGGCAAGAGAGAGGGGCTTTGGTTCGAGAGTCAGGAAGGACAAGAGAGAGAGGCTTGGGAAGCGAGTTAGGTAGGAGAGGAGAGAGAGGCTTGGGACGAGAGATAGGGATGACAGGAGAAAGAGGCTTAGGAGAAGAGAAAGGCAGGACAGGAAAGAGGGGCTTGTGACGAGAATCAGGTCGATAATGATGGATTGGCTTGGGTCGAGAGTGAGGCATGACAGGAGAGAGAGGCTTGGGACGAGAGTGAGGTAGGAGAGGAGAGAAAGGCTTGGGACGAGAGTCAGGCATGACAGGAGAGAGGCTTGCGACGAGAGTCTGGCAGGATAGAGAAAGAGGCTTGGAACGAGAGTCAGGTACGAAAAGAGAGAGAGGCTTGGGACGAGAGTCTGGCATTACAGGAGAGAGAGTTCTTAGACGAGAGTCAGGCAGGACAGGAGAGAGAGGCTTGGGACGAGAGTCATGCAGGACAGGAGAGGGAGGCTCATGACGAGTTTCAGGCTGAACAGGTGAGAGAAGCTTCGGGCGAGAGTCAGACCGGGTAAGAGAGCGAGGCTTGGGACGAGAGTCAGGCAGGAGAGGAGAAAGAGACTTGGGAAGAGAGTTAGATATGAGAGGAGAGAAAGGCTTTGGACGATAGTCAGGCAGGACAGGAGAGAAAGACTTAAGACGAGAGTCACGCAGGACAGATGAGGGAGGCTTGGGACGAGAATCAGGCAGGACAGGAGAGAGAGGCTTAGGACGAGAGTTAGGGATGACTTGAGAAAGAGGTTTAGGAGAAGAATCAGGCAGGACAGGAGAGAGAGGCTTGGGACGAGAGTCAGGTCGAAAATGAGGGATGGGCTTGGGTCGAGAGTGAGGCATGACAGGAGAGACAGGCTTGGGACTAGAGTGAGGTAGGAGAGGAGAGAAAGGCTTGGGATAAGAGTCAGGCATGACAGAAGAGAGAGGCTTGCGACGAGAGTCAGGCAGGATAGGAGAAAGAGGTTTGGGACGAGAGTCATGTACGAAAAGAGAGAGAGGCTTGGGACGAGAGTCAGGCAGGAGAGGAGAGAGAGGCTTTGGAGGAGAGTCAGGCATGACAGGAGAGAGAGGCTTAGGACGAGAGTGAGGCAGGAGAGGAGTGAGAGAGTTGGGACGAGAGTCAGGCATGACAGGAGAGAGAGGCTTGCGACGAGAATAAGGCAGGACAAGAGAGAGAGGATTGGTACGAGAGTCAGGAAGGATAAGAGAGAGAGGCTTGGGACGAGAGTCAGGCAGGACAGGAGAGAGAGTTTTTAGACGAGAGTCAGGCAGGACAGGAGAGAGAGTTTTTAGACGAGAGTCAGGTAGGAGAGGAGAGAGAGGCTTTTCACGAGAGTCAGGCACGACAGGAGAGGGAGGCTTGCGACGAGAATCAGTCTGGGCAGGAGAGAGAGGCTTGGGACGAGACTCAAGCAGGAAATGAGAGAGAGGCTTCGGACGAGAATCAGGCAGGATAGGAGACAGAGTGTCGGGACGAGAGTAAGGCGGGACAGGAGAGAGAGGCGTGGGACGAAACTCAGGAGAGACAGGAGAGAGAGGCTTAGGACGAGATTCAGGCTAGACAGGAGAGAGAGACTTGGTACAAGAGTCAGGTAGGAGAGGAGAGAGATGCTTGAGACGAGATACAGGCTGGACAGGAGAGAGAGGCTTGAGAGGAGAATCAGGCATGACGGGAGAGGGAGGCTTGGGACGAGAGTCAGGTAAGAGAGGAGAGAGAGGCTTGGGACGAGAGTCAGGATGGACAGGAGAGAGAGGCTTCGGAAGAGAGTCACTCTTGACAGGAGAAAGAGGCTTGGAACGACAGTCAGGCAGGACATGAGAGGAAGGATTGGGACGAAAGTAAGGCTAGACAGGAGAGATAGGTTTTGGCTAAGAGTCAGGCTGGACAGGAGAAAGAGTCTTGGGACGAGAGTCAGGCTAGATAGGAGGGAGAGGCTTGGGATGAGAGTCAGGCTGAACAGGAAACAGAGGTTTGGGACAAGATTCAGGCATGATAGGAGAGAGATGCTTGGGACAAGAGTGATCCTGGAAAGGAGAGAGGCTTGGGACGAGAGTGAGGCTGGACAGGTGAGAGAGGATTAGGACGAGAGCCAGTCCGGGCAGGAGAGAGAGGCTTGGGACGAGAGTTAGGCAGGACAGGAGATGGAGGCTTAGGAAGTGAGTTAGGTATAAGAGGAGAAGGAGGCTTGGGACGAGAGTCAGGCAGGAGAGGAGGGAAAGGCTTGAGACGAGAGTCAGGCAGGAGAGGAGAGACAGGTTTGGGACGAGAGTCAGAACAGACAGGAGAGAGAGTGGCAGGGGACGAGAGTCTGGAAGGACATGATAGAAAGGCATGCGACGAAATCAGGCAGTACAGGAGAGAGATACTTGGGACAAGAGTCAAGTAAGAGAGGAGAGAGAGGCTTGAGACGAGAGTCAGGATGGACAGGAGAGAGAGGCTTGGGAAAAGAGTTACTCTAGACAGGAGAAAGAGTCTTGGAACGAGAGCCAGGCAGGACAGGCTTGGGACGAGAGTAAGGCTAGACAGGAGAGAGAGGCTTGGGCCAAGAGTCAGGCTGGACAGGAGAGAGAGGCTTGGGACGAGAATCAGGCGAGATAAAAGAGAGAGGCTTGGGATGAGAGTCAGGATGAACACGAAAGAGAGGCTTGGGGCGAGATTCAGGCATGATAGGAGAGACATGCTTGGGACGAGAGTGAGGCTTGACAGGAGAAAGAGGCTTGGACGAAAGTCAGGCCGGGCAGGAGAGAGAGGCTTGGGACGAGAGTCAGGCAGGACAGGAGAGAGAGGCTTGGGAAGAGAGTTAGGTATGAGAGGAGAGAGAGAGCTTGGGACGAGAGTCAGGCAGGACAGGAAGGAGAGGCTTGAGACGAGAGTCAGGCAGGTCAGGAGAGAGAGGCTTGGGACGAGAGTCAGGACAGACAGGAGAGAGAGAGGCAGGGTACTAGAGTCAGGACAGACAGGAGAGAGAGGCTAGGGACGAGAGTCAGGTAGGAGAGGAGAGAGAGTCATGGGACGAGAGTCAGGCTGGATAGGAGAGAGGCTTGGGATGATAGTCAGGCTGAACAGGAAAGAGAGGCTTGGTACAAGAGTCAGGCATGATGGGAGAGAGATATTTGGGACGAGAGTGAGGCTCGAAAGGAGAGAGAGGCTTGGGACGAGAGTCAGGCTGGACAGGAGAGAGAGGCTTGGTACGAGAGTCAGGTAGGATGGGGAGAGAGAGGCTTGGAACGAGAGTCAAGTAGGACAGGAGAGGGATGATTGGGACGAGAGTAAGGTTGAACAGAAGAGGGAGGCTAGGGACGAGAGTCAGGTAGGACTGGAGATAGAGGCTTGTGACGAGAGTCTGGCAGGGAAGGTTAGAGAAGCTGGGGACGAGAGTCAGGACAGACAGGAGAGAGAGGCACGGGACGAAAGTCAGGCGAGACATGATAGAAAAGCTTGCGACGAACTCAGGCAGTACAGGAGAGAAAGGCTTGGGACAAGACTCAGGCAGGGCAGGAGACAAAAGCTTAGGATGAAAATGAGGCTGAACAGGAGAGAGAGGCTGGGGACGAGAGTCAGGCAGGACAGGAGAGCGAGGCTTGGGACGAGAGTCTTGTAAGACTGGAGAGAGAGGCTTAGGACGAGAGTCAGGCAGGACAGGAGAGAGAGACTTGGGAAGAGTGTCCGGCCGAAATGAAGAGAGAGGTTTGGGACGAGAGTCAGTCATGACAGGAGAGAGAGGCTTGGGACGAGAGTTAGGTAGGACAGGATAGAGAGGCTTGAGACGAGAGTCAGTCAGGACAGGAGAGAGAGACTTAGGACGAGTGTCAGGTAGGAGAAAAGAGAAGGGCTTGGGACGAGAGTTATCCTGGACAGGACGGGGAGTCTTGAGATGAGAGTCAAGCTGAACAGGAAAGAGAAGCTTGGGACGAGAGTCAGGTATGACCGGAGAGAGAGGCATAGGACGAGAGGGAGGCTGGACACGAGAGAGAGGCTTAGGACGAGAGTCTGGCCGGGCAGGAGAGAGAGGCTTGGGTCGAGAGTCAGGCAGGACAGGAGGGAGAGGCTTGAGACGAGAGTTAGGGATGACAGGAGAAAGGGGCTTAGGAGAAGAGTCAGGCAGTACATGAGAGAGAGGCTGGGGACGAGAATCAGGCTGGACAGGAGAGAGAGGATTGCGACCAGAGTCAGACAGGACAGGGGAGAGAGGCTTGAGACGAGAGTCAAGCAGGACAGGAGAGAGAGGCTTGTGACGAGAGTCAAGCAGGGCAGGAGAGAGAGGCTTGGGATGAGAATAAGGCTGGACAGGAGAGGAAGGCTGGGGACGAGAGTCAGGTTGGACAGGAGAGAGAGGCTTGGGACGAGAGTCAGGAAGGACAGGAGAGGGAGGCTTATGACGAGTTTCAGGTTGGACAGGAGAAAGAAGCTTGGGAAGAGAGTCAGCTCGGGCAGGAGAGAGAGGTTTGGAACGAGAGTCAGGCAGGACAGGAGAGAGAGGCTTGGGAAGAGAGTTAGGTATCAGAGAAGAGAGAGGCTTTGGACGAGAGTCATGTAGACAGGAGAGAGAGGCTTAAGACGAGAGTCAGCCAGGACAGAAGAGAGAGGCTTCGGACGAGATCAGGGAGTACAGGAGAGAGAGGATTGGGAAGAGAGTCAAGACAGACAGGAGAGAGAGGCAGGGGACGAGAGTCAGGCAGGACAGGATAGAAAAGCTTGGGATGAGAATGAGGCCGGACAGGAGAGATTGGCTGGGGACGAGAGTCAGGCAGGACAGGAGAGAGAGACTTGGGAAGAGTGTCCGGCCGAAATGAAGAGAGAGCCTTGAGACGAGAGTCAGGCATGATAGGAGAGAGAGGCTTTGGACGAGAGTCAGGTAGGACAGGATAGAGAAGACTGGGACGAGAGTCAGTCAGGACAGGAGAGAGAGGCTTAGGACGAGAGTCAGGTAGGAGAAAAGAAAAGGGCTTGGGACGAGAGTTAGACTGGACAGAAGAGGGAGGCTTGAGATGAGAGTCAGGCTGAACAGTAAAGAGATGCTTGGGACGAGAGTCAGGCATGACCGGAGAGAGAAGCTTGGGACAAGAGTAAGTCTGGAGAGGAGAGAGAGGGTTAGGACAAGAGTCAAGCCGGGCAGTAGAGAGAAGCTTGCGTCAAGAGTCAGGCAGGACAGGAGAGAGAGGCTTCGGAAGCGAGTTAGGTAGGAAAGGAAGGAGAGGCTTTGGACGAGAGTTAAGGATGACAGGAGAAAGAGGCTTAGGGGAAGAGTCAGGCAGGATAGGAGAGAGACGCTTGGGACTAGAGTCAGGTAGGACATGAGAGAGAGGCTTCGGAGGAGAATCAGTCATGACAGGAGAGAGAGTCTTGGGACGAGAGTCAGGTAAGAGAGGAGAGAGAGGCTTGGGACGAGAGTCAGGCAGTACAGGAGAAAGAAGCTTGGGACGAGAGTCATGCAGGACAGGAGAGGGAGGCTTATGCCGAGTTTAAGGCTGGACAGGTGAGAGAAGCTTCGGACTAGAGTCAGCCCGGGCAAGAGAGAGAGGCTTGGGACGAGAGTCAGGCAGGACAGGAGAGATAGGCTTAAGACGAGAGTCAGGCAGGACAGAAGAGAGAGGCTTGGGACGATAGTCAGGCAGGACAGGAGAGAGAGGTTTTGGACGAGAGTGGGGCATGACGAGAGAAAAAGGTTTTGGACGAGAGTGAGGTAGGAGAGGAGAGAGAGGCGTGGGACGAGAGTAAGGCATGACATGAGAGAGAGGCTTGCGACGAGACTCAGGCAGGACAGGAGAGAGACGCTTGGGACGAGAGTCAGGTAGGAGAAGAGAGAGAGGCTTGGGAAGAGAGTCAAGCACGACAGGAGAGAGACTTTTTAAACGAAAGCCAGGCAGGACAGGAGAGAGAGGCTTGGGGCTAGAGTCAGGCAGGACAGGAGAGAGAGGCTTTGGACAAGCGTCTGGCATGACATTAGAGAGAGGCTTGCGTAGACAGTCAGGCAGGTTAGGAGGGAGAGACTTTGGACGAAAGTGAGGCTGGACAGGAGAGATAGGCTTAGGACGAGAGTCAGGTAGGAGAGGAGAAAGCGGCATGAGACGAGATTGAGGCTGGACCGGAGAGAGAGGCTTGGGACAAGAATCAGGATTGAAAGGAGAGAGAGGCTTGGGAGAATAATCAGGCCTGACAGGAGAGTGAGACTTGGGACGAGAGTCAGGTAAGAGAGGAGGGAGACGCTTTGGACGAGATTCAGGATGGACAGGAGAGAGACGCTTGGGAAGAGAGTCAGTCTAGACAGGAGAGAGAGGCTTAGAACGAGAGTCAGGCATGACAGGAGAGTAAGGCTTGGAACGAGAGTAAGGCCAGAAAGGAGAGAGAGGCTTGGGACGAGAGTCGGGAAGGACAGGAGAGAGAAGCTTGGGACGAGATTCAGGCTAGACAGAAGAGAGAGGCTAGGGACGAGAGTCAGTAAGGAGAGAAGAGAGAGTCTTGGGACGAGAGTCAGGCTGGATACTAGAGAGGCTTGGGATGATAGTCAGGCTGAACAGGAAAAAGAGAGGCTTGGGAAAAGAGTCAGGCAAGATAGGAGAGAGATGCTTGGGACGAGCGTGATGCTGGAAACGAGAGAAAGGCTTGGGACGAGAGTCAGGATGGACAGGAGAGAGAGTCTTGGGACGAGAGTGAGGTAGGAGGGGAGAGAGAGGCTTGGGACGAGAGTCAGGCTGGACAGGAGAGAGAGGCTTGCGACGAGAGTCAGACATAACAGGAGAGAGAGGCTTGGGACGAGAGTCAAGCAGGACAGGAGAGGGAGAATTGGGAAGAGAGTAGGGCTGAACAGAAGAGAGAGTTTTGGGACGAGAGTCAGGTAGGACTGGAGATAGAGGCTTGTAAAGAGAGTCAGGCAAGGCAGGAAAGAGAGGCCTGGGATGAGAATAAGGCTGGGGAGGAGAGAGAGGCTCGGGACGAGAGTCAGGCAGTACAGGATGGAGAGTCTTGGGACGAGAGTCAGGCAGGATAGGAGAGGGAGGCTTATGACGAGTTCCAGGCTGGAGAGGAGAGAGAAGCTTGGGACGAGAGTCAGCTCGGGCAGGAGAAAGAGGTTTGGGACGTGAGTCAGGCAGGACAGGAGAGATAGGCTTGGGAAGAGAGTTAGGTATTAGAGAAGAGAGATGCTTGGGACGAGAGACAGGCAGACAGGAGAAAGAGGCTTAAGACGAGAGTCAGGCAGGTCAGAAGAGAGAGGCTTCGGACGAGAATCAGGCAGGACAGGAGAGAGAGGTTTGGGACGAGAGTGAGGCTGGACAGAAGAGAGAGGCTTCGGACGAGAATCAGGCAGGACAGGAGAGAGAGGTTTGGGATGAGAATGAGTCAGGACAGGAGATACAGGCTGGGGCCGAGAGTCAGGACAGACAGGAGAGAGAGGGTTAAGACGAGAGTCAGGCAGGACAGAAGAGAGAGGCTTCGGACGAGAATTAGGCAGGACAGGAGAGAGAGGCTTGGGACGAGAGTCAGGACAGACAGGAGAGAGAGGCAGGGGACGAGAGTCAGGCAGGACAGGATAGAAAAGCTTGCGACGAACTCAGGCAGAACAAGAGAGAAAGGCTTGGGACGAGAGTCAGGCAGGGCAGGATAGAAAAGCTTGGGATGAGAATGAGGCTGGACAGGAGAGAGGGGCTGGGGACGAGAGTCAGGCAGGACAGAAGAGCGAGGCTTGGGACGAGAGTCTGGTAAGACTGGAGTGAGAGGCTTAGGATGAGAGTGAGGCAGGACAGGAGACAGAGACTTGGGAAGAGTGTCCTGCCGAAATGAAGAGAGAGGCTTGGAACGAAAGTCAGGCATGACAGGAGAGAGATGCTTGGGACGAGAGTCAGGTAGGACAGGATAGAGAGGCTTGGGACGAGAGCCAGTCAGGACAGGAGAGAGAGGCTTAGGACGAGAGTCAGGTAGGAGAAAAGCTAAGGGCTTGGGACGAGAGTTAGGCTGGACAGGAGAGGGAGGCTTGAGATGAGACTCAGGCTGAACAGGAAAGAAATGCTTGGGACGAGAGTCAGGCATAACCGGAGAGATACGCTTGGGACGAGAGTGAGGCTGGACAGGAGAGAGAGGCTTAGGACGAGAGTCAGGCCGGGCAGGAAAGAGACGGTTGGGTCGAGAATCAGACAGGACAAGAGAGAGAGGCTTGGGAAGCGAGTTAGGTAGGAGAGGAGGGAGAAGAATGCAACGAGAGTCATGCAGGACTGGAGAGAGAGGATTGGGACGAGAGTCAGGCAGGACAGGAGAGAGAGGCTTAGGACTAGAGTCAGGCAGGACAGGAGAGAGAGGCTTGGCACGAGAGTCAAGCAGGACAGGAGAGGGAGGATTGGGACGAGAGTAAGGCTGAAGATGAAGGGGAGTTTGGGACGAAAGTCAGATAGGACAGGAGATAGAAACTTGTGACGAGAGTCAGGCAGAGCATGAGAGAGAGGCTTGGGATGAGAATGAGGCTGGACAGGAGAGAGAGGCTGGGGACGGCAGTCAGGCTGGACAGGAAAGAGAGGCTTGGGACGAGAATCAGGCAGTACAGGAGAGAGAGGCTTTGGACAAGAGTCTGGTATGACAGAGAAGTGACGAGATCAGCGGAGAGGGGGACAGTCCAGAGAGGAATGCAGTCAGGGCGGAGCTGACGATCAGCGGGAGAGGCTGGAGAGTCAGCCAAGAGTGGAAGAGAGAGAGGTGGCGAGGAGGCAAGAAGAAGATAGAGAGAGTGGGAGAATAGAGAGAGAGAGTGAGAGGTCGAATAAAGGAGACGAAGGAAAAGTGACGAATAGCAGGAGGAGGGATTGAGAGAAAAAGTTACGAGAGTCAGGCAGACGGGAGCTTGGAGAGGGACGAGAGAGTGAAGTAGGCGAAGGAAGGACGAGAGTCAGGAGGGAGAAGTTGGGGGGGGTGGCGAGAGAGGAGGTGGAAGATCGAAGAGAGGTGAGATCAGCTGAGGAAAGTTCGTGGAGGAAGAGCTGGACAGAGCAGACAGAAGAGCTTGAGAGTCAGAGAGAAGGCTGGGGTAAGAGAGGTGACAATAGGAGAAGGGTTGAAGAGAGAGAGGAATAGAAGAGAGAGGGGGGGAGGGGGGGAAGAGGTTGCGATGGTGAGGAGAGAGGCGAAAGAGGAGGAAAAGCTTGGAACGTAAGAGAGAGAGGCTTCGTAGAGTCAGGCAGGCAGTAGAGAGAGGTTTGGACGAAAGTGAGGCTGGACAGGAGAGATGGCTTGGACGAGAGTCAGTTAGGAGAGGAGAGAGAGGCTTGAGACGAGATTGAGGCTGGACGAAGAGAGAGGGCTTGGACGAGAATCAGGTGAAAGGAGAGAGAGGCTTGGGAAAGAGTCAGGCAGACAGAGAGAGAGGCTTGGGACGAGAGTAGGCAGAAGGAGAGAGAGGCTAGGAAAGAGATTAGGATGAGAGAGAAAGCTTGGGAGAGAGTCAGCAGACAGGAGGGAGGCTTGGACGAGAGTCAGGAGAAGAAAAGCAGGACGAGAGAAGGTAGAGAGAAGAGAGCTTGGGACGAGAGTCAGGCAGGACAGGAGAGAGCTTGGACGAGATTCAGGTTAACAGGAGAGAGAGGCTGGGACGAGAGTCATGTCAGGCGGACAGAGAGAGAGGCTTGGGAAGGAGTTAGGTATAGGAAGAGAGAGGTTTGGGACGAGGTCAGGCAGACAGAGAGAGAGGCTTGGGACGAAGTGTGCAGGACAGAGAGAGAGGCTTCGGACTAAAATCAGGCAGGACAGGAGAGAGAGGCTTGGGACGAGAGTCAGATAGACAAAAAGTAGAGAGAGTGCAGGGACGAGGAGATAGGACAGACGGGTAGAGAGAAGAAGGCTTGCGACGAATAGGCAGTACAGGAAGAGAGAGGCTTGGGACGAATCAGGTCAAAGGAGAGAGGTCAGGAGAGCAGGCAGACAGGAGAGAAATTGACGAGGTCAGGAGAGAAGAAAAGGGCTGGACAGAGTTAGGCGGACACGAGAGAGAGCTTGGAACGAGAGTCATGGTAGGAGAAGAGAGAGGTCTGGACGAGAGTCAGGTGGACAGAGAGAGAGGTTTGGAGAGAGTCAGGCAGACAGGAGAAAGAGCTTGGGACAAGTCAGGGGGACAGAGAGGAGGCTTAGACAGAGTTCAGGAGGACAGAGAAAGAGGCTTGGGACGAGAGTCAGTCAGGCAGGAGAGAAGGTTGGGACGAGAGTCAGGCATGGGAACAGAGGAGAGGCTTGGGACGAGAGTTAGTAGGAAGAGAGGTCATGGGACGAGAGTCAGGCAGACATGAGAGAGGCTTGGACGAGGTGGCAGGACAGAGAGAGAGGCTTGGACGTAAAAGTCAACAGGACGGAGAGAGAGGCTTGGACAGGTCAGGATAGCAATAGAGAGAGGCGGGACGAGAGTCAGGCAGGACAGGAAGAGCTTCGGAACAGGCATACAGGAGAGAAGGCTTGGACGAGAGTCAGGCAGAGAGACAGAAAGCTAGGGATAGAATGAGGCTGTCAGGAAGAAGGCTGGCGAGAGTAGGCAGGACAAGGAGAGCGAGGCTTGGACTAGAGTTGGTAGAGATGGAGAGAGAGGCTTAGGACGAGAGTCAGGCAGGACAGGAGAGAGAGATTTGGGAAGAGTGTCCGGCCGAAAAGGAGAGAGATGCTTGGGAATAGTCAGGCATGACAGGAGAGAGAGGCTTGGGACGAGAGTCAGGTAGGAGAGGATAGAGAGGCTTGTGACGAGAGTCAGTCAGGACAGGAGAGAGAGGCTTAGGACGAGAGTCAGGTAGGAGAAAAGAGAGAGGCTTGGGACGAGAGTTAGAGAGGACAGGAGAAAGAGGCTTAGTCAGGAGAGGGAGGCTTGAGATGAAAGTCAGGCTGAACAGAAAAGAGATGCTTGGGACTAGAGTCAGGCAAGGCCGGAGAGAGAGGCTTGGGACGAGAGTAAGGCTGGACAGGAGAGGGAGGCTTAGGACGAGTGTCAGGCCGGGCAGTAGAGAGAGGCTTGGGTCGAGAGTCAGGCAGGACAAGAGAGAGAGGCTTCGGAAGCGAGTTAGGTAGGAGAGGAGAGAGAGGTTTGGGACGAGAGTCAGGCGGGACAGGAGAGAGAGGCTTCGGACGAGAATCAGGCAGGACAGGAGAGAGAGGCTTTGGAGTAGAGTCAGGCAGGACAGGAGAGAGAGGCTTGGGACGAGAGTCAACACAGACAGAAGAGAGAGGTATGGGACAAGAGTCAGGCTGGACAGGAGAGAGAGGCTTGGGACAAGAGTTAGGACGGACAGGAGAGAGAAGCTTTGGAAGAGAGTCAGATAGGAGAAGAGAGAGGGTTTTGAGACGAGAGCCAGGCAGGAAATGAGAGAGGGTCTTGGGAAGAGATTCAGTCAGGACAGGAGAAAAAGACTTGGTACGAGAATCAGGTAGGAGAAGAGAGAGAGGCTTGGGACGAGAGTTAGAGAGGACAGGAGAAAGAGGCTTAGGAGAAGAGACAGGCAGGACAGGAGAGAGAGCCTTGGGACGAGATTCAAGAAGGACAGGAGAGGGAGGATTGGGACGAGAGTAAGGCTGAACAGGAGAGAGAGCTTGGGACGAGAGTCAGGTAGGACAGGAGAGAGAGGCTTGTGACGAGAGTCAGGCAGAACATGAGAGAGAGGCTTGGGATGAGAATGAGACTGGACAGGAGAGAGAGGCTGGGGACGACAGTCAGGCTGGACAGGAGAGAGAGCCTTTGGACGAGAGTCAGGTAGTCCAGGAAAGAGAGGCTTTGGACAAGAGTCTGGCATGACAGTAGAAAGAGGATTGCGACGAGAGTCAGGCAGGACAGTAGAGAGAGGTTTGGGACGAAAGTGAGGCTGGACAGGAGAGAGAAGCTTGGGACGAGAGTCAGTTAGGAGAGGAGATAGAGGCTTGAGACGAGATTGAGGGTGGAGAAGAAACAGAGTCTTGGGACGAGAATCAGGCTGGAAAGGAAAGAGAGGCTTATGACAAGAGTCAGGCCGAAAATCAGAGAGAGTTTTGGGTCAAGAGTGAGGCATGACAGGAGAGAGAGTCTTGGGAAGAGAGTGAGGTAGGAGAGGAGAGAAAGGCTTGGGACGAGAGTCAGCCATGACAGGAGAGAGAGGCCTGCGACGAGAGTCAGGCAGGAAAGGAGAAAGAGGCTTGATACGAGAGTCAGGTAGGAGAAGAGAAAGAGGTTTGGGACGAGAGTCAGGCAGTACAGGAGAGAGAGTTTTTAGACGAGATTCAGGCTTAACAGAAGAGAGAGGCTTAGGACGAGAGTCATGCTGGACGGGAGAGAGGCTAGGGACGAGAGTCAGGTAGGAGAGGAGAGAGAGTCTTCTGACGAGAGACAGGCTGGATAGGAGAGAGAGCGTTGGGATGAGAGTCAAGCTGAACAGGAGAGAGAGGCTTGGGACAAGAGTCAGTTATGATAAGAGAGAGAAGCTCGGGACGAGAGTGAGGCTGGAAAGGAGAGAGAGGATTGGGACGAGAGTCAGGCTGGACAGAGAGAGAGGCTTGTGACGAGAGTCAAGTAGGAGAAAGAGAGAGGCTTCGGACAAGAGTCAGGCATGATAAGAGACAGAAGCTTGGGACGAGAGTTAGGCTGGAAAGGAGAGAGAAGCTTGGGACGAGAGTCAGCTCGGGCAGGAGAGACAGGTTTGGGACGAGAGTCAGGCAGGACAGGAGAGAGAATCTTGGGAAGAGAGTTAGGTATCAGTGAAGAGAGAGGTTTGGGACGAGATTCAGGCAGACAAGAGAGAGAGGCTTGTGACGAGAGTGTGGCAGGACAGAAGAGAGAGGCTTCGGACGAAAATCAGGCAGGACAGGAGAGAGAGGCTTGGGACGAGTGTCAGGATAGACATTAGAGAGAGGCAGGGGACGAGAGTCAGGCAGGACAGGATAGAAAAGCTTGCGACGAACACAGGCAGTACAGGAGAGAAAGGATTGGGACGAGAGTCAGGCAGGGCAGGAGAGAGAGACTTGGGAAGAGTGTCCTGCCGAAAAGAAGAGAGATGCTTGTGAATAGAGTCAGGCATGACAGGAGAGAGAGGCTTGGGACGAGAGTCAGGTAGGAGAAAAGAGAAAGGCCTGGGACGAGAGTTAGGCTGGTCAGGAGAGGGAGGCTTGAGATGAAAGTCAGGCTGAACAGGAAAGAGATACTTGGGACTAGAGTCAGGCAAGGCCGGAGAGAGAGGCTTGGGACGAGAGTGTGGCTGGACAGGACAGGGAGGCTTAGGACGAGTGTCAGGCGGTGCAGTAGATAAAGGCTTGGGTCGAGAGTCAGGCAGGACAAGAGAGAGAGGCTTGGGAAGCGAGTTAGGTAGGAGAGGAGAGAGAGGTTTGGGACGACTGTCAGGCGGGACAGGAGAGAGAGGCTTAGGACGAGAGTCAGGCAGGACAGGAGAGAGAGGCTTGGGACGAGAGTCAGCACAGACAGAAGAGAGAGGTATGGGACGAGAGTCAGGCTGGACAGGAGAGAGAGGTTTGGGACACGAGTCGGATAGGACATGAGAGAGAGGCTTGGGACGAGAGAGAGGCAGGACAGTAGAGAGAGGCTTGGGACGAGAGTCAGGTAGGAAAGGAGAGAGGGTCATAGGAAGAGAGTCAGATAGGACAGGAGAGAAATACTTGGGACGAGAGTCAGGTAGGAGAAGAGAAAGAGGCTTGGGACAAGAGTTAAGACAGACACTAGAGAGAAGCTTTGGAAGAGAGTCAGGTAGGGGAAGAGAGAGGGTTTTGGGACTAGAGTCAGGCAGGAAATGAGAGAGGGTCTTGGGAAGAGAGTCAGGCAGGACAGGAGAAAAAAACTTGCAGCGGGAATCAGGTAGGAAAAGAGAGAGAGGTTTGGGAATGGAGTTAGAGAGGACAGGAGAAAGAGGCTTAGGAGAAGAGTCAGGCAGGACATGAGAGAGAGGCTTGGTACGAGAGTCAGGTAGGAGGTGAGAGAGAGGCGTGAGACGAGAGTCAGGCTGGACAGGGGAGACAGGCTTGCCTCGAGAGTCAGACAGGATGGGAGAGAGAGGATTGGGACGAGAGTCAAGCAGGACAGGAGAAGGAGGATTGGGACGAGAGTTAGGCTGAATAGAAGAGAGAGGCTTGGGACGAGAGTCAGGCAAGGCCAGGAGAGTAAGGCTTGGGACGAGAGTCAGGCAGTACAGGAGAGAGAGGCTTGGGACGAGAGTCATACAGGACAGGAGAGGGAGGCTTATGAGGAATTTCAGGCTGGACAGGTGTGAAAAGCTTCGGACGAGAGTCAGCCCGGGCAAGAAAGAGAGGCTTGGGACGAGAGTCAGGCAAGACAGGAAGGAGAGGCTTGGGAAGAGAGTTAGGTATCAGAGGAGAGAGAGGCTTGGGACGAGAGTCAGGGAGGACAGGAGAGAGAGGCTTAAAACGAGAGTCAGGCAGGACAGAAGAGAGAGTCTTCGGACGAGAATCAGGCAGGACAGGAGAGAGAGCCTTAGGACGAGAGTTAGGGATGACAGGAGAAAGTGGCTTAGGAGAAGGACAGGACAGAGAGGCTTGGAACGACAGTCAGGCTGGAAATGAGAGAGGGTCTTGGGTCGAGAGTGAGGCATGACAGGAGAGAGAGGCTTAGGACGACTGTGAGGTAGGAGAGGAGAGAAAGGCTTGGGACGAGAGTCAGGCATGACAGGAGAGAGAGGCTTGCGACGAGAGTCAGGCAGGACAGGAGAGAGAGGATTGGGACGAGAGTCAGGTGCGAGAAGGGAGAGAGGCTTTGGAAGAGACTCACGCAGGACAGGAGAGAGATTTTTTAGACGAGAGTCAGGAAGGACAGGAGAGAGAGGCTTGGGGCGAGAGTCAGGAAGGACAGGAGAGAGGCTTTGGACAAGAGACTGGCATGACAGTAGAGCGTGGCTTGCGTAGAGAGTCAGGCAGGACATTAGAGAGACGCTTCGGACGAAAGTGAGGCTTGACAGGAGAGAGAGGCTTGGGACGAGAGTCAGGCAGGAGAGGAGAGAGCGGCTTGAGACAAGATTGAGGCTGGACCGAAGAGAGAGGCTTGGGACGAGAATCAGGATGGAAAGGAGAGAGTGGCTGGGGAGGAGAATCATGCATGACTGGAGAGAGAGGCTTTTGACGAGAGTCAGATAAGAGAGGAGGCAGAGTCTTGGGACGAGAGTCAGGATGGACAGGAGAGAGAGGCTTGGGAAGAGAGTAAGACTAGAAAATAGAGAGAGGCTTGGGACAAGAGTCATGCAGGACAGGAGAGAGATGCTTGGGACGAGATTCAGCCTGGACAGGAGAGAGAGGCCAGGGACGAGAGTCAGGAAGAGAGAGGAGAGAGTCTTGGACGAGAGCATGCTGGAATAGGAGAGAGGCTTGGGAGATAGTCAGGCTGACTGGAAAGAGAGGCTTGGACAAGAATCAGGCAAGATAAGAGAGAGATCTTGGACGAGAGTGAGGCTGGAAAGAGAAGAAAGCTTAGGATGAGAGTCAGGCGACAGGAGGAGGAGATTGAGATTGGACGAGATAAGAAGGCAGGACGAGAGGAGGTTGGGACGAGAGTAAGGCTGAACAGGATAGAGAGCTTGGGACGAGAGTCAGGTAGGACAGGAGAGAGAGGTCTTGTGACGAGGGTCAGGCAGAACATGAGAGAGAGGCTTTGGATGAGAATGAGACTGGACAGGAGAGAGAGGGTGGGGACGACAGTTAGGCTGGACAGGAGAGAGAAGCTTAGGACGAGAGTCAGGTAGTCCAGGAGAGAGAGGCTTTGGACAAGAGTCTGGCATGACAGTAGAGAGAGGATTGCGACGAGAGTCAGGCAGGACAGTATAGAGAGGTTTGGGACGAAAGTGAGGCTGGACAGGAGAGAGAGGCTTGGGACGAGAGTCGGTTAGGAGAGGAGAGAGAGGCTTGAGACGAGATTAAGGGTGGAGAAGAGACAGAGTCTTGGGACGAGAATCAGGCTGGAAAGGAGAAAGAGCCTTGTGACAAGAGTCAGGACGAAAATGCGACAGAGTTTTGAGTCGAGAGTGAGGCATGACAGGAGAGAGAGGCTTAGGAAGAGAGTGAGGTAGGAGAGGAGAGAAAGGCTTGGGACGAGAGTCAGCCATGACAGGAGAGAGAGGCCTGCGACGAGAGTCAGGCAGGAGAGGAGAAAGAGGCTTGGGACGAGAGTGAGGTAGGAGAAGAGAATGAGGCTTGGGACGAGAGTCAGGCAGGACAGGAGAGAGAGTTTTTAGACGGGATTCAGGCTTAACATGTCATGCTGGACAGGTGAGAGGCTAGGGACGAGAGTCAGGTAGGAGGGGAGAGAGAGTCTTCTGACGAGAGACAGGCTGGATAGGAGAGAGAGGCTTGGGATGAGAGTCAAGCTGAATAGGAGAGAAAGGCTTGGGACAAGAGTCAGTTATGATAAGAGAGAGAGGCTAGGGACGAGAGTGAAGCTGTAAAGGAGAGAGAGGATTGGCACGAGAGTCAGACTGGACAGGAGAGGGAGGCTTGTGATGAGAGTCAGGTAGGAGAGAGAGAGGCTTCGGACAAGTGTCAGGCATGATAAGAGACAGAAGCTTGGGACGAGAGTGAGGCTATAAAGGTGAGAGAGGATTGGGACGAGAGTCAGGTTGGCCAGGAGAGAGAGGCTTGGGACGAGAGTAAAGAAGGACAGGAGAGGGAGGATTTTGACGATATTAAGGCTGAAAAGGAGAGAGAGGCTTGGGACGAGAGTCAGGTAGGACAGGAGATAGAGGCTTTTGACGAGAGTCAGGAAGGGCAGGAGAGAGAGGCTTGGGATGAGAATGAGTCAGGACAGGAGAGACAGGCTGGGGGCGAGAGTCAGGTTGGACAGGAGATAGAGGCTTGGGACGAGAGTCAGGCAGTACAGGAGAGAGAGGTTTGGGACGAGAGTCAGGCAGGACAGGAGATGGAGGCTTATAACGAGTTTCAGGCTGGAGAGGAGGGAAAACCTTGGGACGAGTCAGGCAGGGCAGGAAAGAGAGGCTTGGGACTAGAATCAGGAAGGACAGGAGAGAGAGGCTTAGGAAGAGAGTTAGGTATGAGAGGAGAGAGAGGCTTGGGACGAGAGTCAGGCAGGACAGAGAGGATTGGGACGAGAGTCAGGCAGGACAGGAGAGGGAGGCTTATGACGAGTTTCAGGCTGGAGAGGAGAGAGAAGCCAGGGACGACAGTCAGGCCGGGCAGGAGAGAGAGGCTTGGGACGAGAGTCAGGCAGGACAGGAGAGGGAGGCTTATGACGAGTTTCAGGCTGGAGAGGAGATAGAAGCTAGGGACGACAGTCAGGCCGGGCAGGAGAGAGAAGCTTGGGACGAGAGTTAGGCCGGGCAGGAGAGAGAGGCTTGGGACGAGAGTCGGGTAGGAGAGGAGAGAGAGTCTTCGGACGAGAGTCAGGCTGGATAGGAGAGAGGCTTGAGATGATAGTCATGCTGAACAGGAAAGAGAGGCTTAGGACAAGAATCAGGCTTGATAGGAGAGAGATGCTTGGGACGAGAGTGAGGCTGAAAAGGAGAGAGAGGCTTTTTACGAGAGTCAGGTAGGAGAGGAGAGAGCGGCTTGATAAGGGAGTCAAGCTGGACAGGACAGAGAGACTTGTGACGAGAGTCAGGTAGGAGGGGAGAGAGAGGCTTGGGACGAGAGTCAGGCTATACAGGAGAGAGGGGCTTGCGACGAGGGTCAGACAGGACAGGAGAGAGAGGCTTGGGACGAGAGTTAAGCAGGACAGGAGAGGGAGGATTGGGACGAGAGTAAGGCTGAACAGAAGAGAAATGCTTGGGACGAGAGTAAGGTGTGACAGGAGATAGAGGCTTGTGAAGAGAGTCAGGCAGAGCAGGCGAGAGAAGCTTGGGATGAGAATGAGGCTGGACAGGAGAGAGAAGCTGGGGACAAGAGTCAGGCTGGAAAGGATAGAGAGGCTTGGGACGATAGTCAGGCAGTACGGGAGAGAGATGTTTGCGACGAGAGTCAAGCAGGACAAGAGAGATACGCTTGGGACGAGTCAGGTAGGAGAAGAGAGAGAGGCTTGGGAAGAGAGTCAGGCAGGAGAGGAGAGAGTTTTTAAACGAGAGTCCGGCAGGACAGGAGAGAGAGGCTTGGGGCGAGAGTCAGGCAGGACAGAAGAGAGAGGCTTTGGACAAGAGTCTGCCATGACAGGAGAGAGAGGCTTGCGTAGAGAGTCAGGCAGGACAGGAGAGAGAGGCTTCGGACGAAAGTGAGGCTGGATTGGAGAGAGAAGCTTGGGACGAGAGTCAGGTAGGAGAGGAGAGAGCGGCTTGAGACGAGATTGAAGCTGGACCGGAGAGAGAGGCTTGGGACGAGAATCAGGATGGATAGGAGAGAGATGCTTGGGAGGAGAATCAGGCATGACAGGAGAGAGAGGCTTGGGACGAGAGTCAGGCCGAAAATGAGAGAGGGGCTTGGGTCGAGAGTGAGGCATGACACTAGAGAGAGGATTTGGACGAGAGTGAGGTAGGAGAGGAGAGAGAGGCTTGGGACGAGAGTCATGCATGACAGGAGAGAGAGGCTTGCGACGAGAGTCAGGCCGGATAGGAGAAAGAGGCTTGGGACGAAAGTCAGGTATGAAATGAGAGAGAGGCTTGGGACGAGAGTCAGTAAGGACAGGAGAGAGTTCTTAGACGAGAGTCAGGCAGGACAGGAGAGAGAGGCTTGGGACGAGAGTCAGGCAGGACAAGAGAGAGAGAGGCTTTGGACGAGAGTCGGGCATGACTAGAGAGATAGGTTTTTGACGAGAGTGAGGTAGGAGAGGGGAGCGAGGCTTGGTACGAGAGTCAGGCATGACAGGAGAGAGAGGATGCGACGAGAGTCAGGCAGGACAGGAGAGAGACGCTTGGGACGAGATTCAGGTAGGAGAAGAGAGAGAGGCTTGGGAAGAGAGTCAGGCAGGACATTAGAGAGAGTTTTTAAACGAGAGTCAGGCAGGACATGAGAGAGAGAGTCTTGTGGCGAGAGTCAGGCAGGACAGGAGAAAGAGGCTTTGGACAAGAGTCTGGCATGACAGTAGAGAGAGGCTTGCGTAGAGAGTCAGACAGGAGAGGAGAGAGAATCTTCGGACGAAAGTGAGGCTGGACAGGAGAGAGAGGCTTGGGACGAGAGTCAAGTAGGAGAGGAAAGAGCTGCTTGAGACGAGATTGAGGCTGGACCGGAGAGAGAGGCTTCGGACGAGAATCAGGATGGAAAGGAGAGAGAAGCTTGGGAGGAAAATCAGGCATGGCAAGAGAGAGAAGCTTGGGACGAGAGTCAGGATGGACAGGAGAGAGAGGCTTGGGAATTGAGTCAGGCTACACAGGAGAGAGGGGTTTGGAACGAAAGTCAGGCAGGACAGGAGAGTAAGGTTTGGGACGATAGTAAGGTTAGAAAGGAGAGAGGGGCTTGGGACGAGAGTCAGGCAGGTCAGGAGAGAGAGGCTTGGGACGAGATTCAGGCTGGACAGGAGAGAGAGGCTAGGGACGAGAGTTAGGTAGGAGAGGAGATAGAGCCTTGGGACGAGAGTTAGGCTGGATAGGAGAGAGAGGCTGAGGTCGAGAGTCAGGTTGGACAGGAGAGAGAGGCTTGGGACGAGAGTTAGGTAGGAAAGGATAGAGGGTCTTAGGAAGAGAGTCAGGCTGGACAGGAGAGAGAGGCTTGGGACGAGACTAAGGCTGGACAGGAGAGAGAGGCAGAGGTCGAGAGTCAGGTTCGACAGGAGAGAGAGGCTTGGGACGAGAGTTAGGCAGGAAAGGAGAGAGGGTCTTAGGAAGAGAGTCAGGCAGGACAGGACAGAAACACTTGGGACGAGAGTCAGGTAGGAGAAGAAAAAGGCTTGGGACAAGAGGTAGGACGGACAGGAGATAGAAGCTTTGGAAGAGAGTCAGGTAGGAGAAGAGAGAGTGTTTTGGGACGAGAGTCAGGCAGGACAGGAGAGAGAGGCTTGGGACGAGATGCAGATAGGAAATGAGAGAGGTTCTTGGGAAGAGAGTCAGGCAGGACATGAGAGAAAGACTTAGGACGAGAGCCCGGTAGGAGAAGAGAATGAGGATTGGAACGAGAGTTAGAGAGGACAGGACAAAGAGTCTTAGGAGAAGAGTCAGGCAGGACAGGAGAGGGAAGATTGGGACCAGAGTAAGGCTGAACAGGAGAGAGAGCTTGAAACGAGCCAGGTAGGACAGGAGATAGAGGCTTGTGACGAGAGTCAGGCAGAGCACGAGAGAGAGGCTTGGGATGAGAATGAGGCTGGGCAGGAGAGAGAGGCTGGGGACGACAGTCAGGCTGGACAGTAGAGAGAGGCTTGGGACGAGAGTCAGGCAGTATAGGAGATAGAGGCTTTGGACAAGAGTCTGCCATGACAGTAGAGAGAGGCTTGCGACGAGAGTCAGGCAGGACAGTAGAGAGAGGTTTGGGACGAAAGTGAGCCTGGACAGGAGAAAGAGGCTTGGAACGAGAGGCAGTTAGGAGAGGAGAGACAGGTTTGAGACGAGATTGAGGCTGGAGAAGAGAGAGAGGCTTCGGACAAGAGTCAGGCCGAAAATGAGAGAGGGGCTTGGATCGAGAGTGAGGCATGACAGGAGAAAGAGGCTTGGGAAGAGAGTGAGGTAGGAGAGGAGAGAAAGGCTTGGGACGAGAGTCAGCCATGGCAGGAGAGAGAGGCTTGCGACAAGAGTCAGGCAGGAGAGGAGAAAGGTTCTTGGGACGATAGTCAGGTAGGTGAAGAGAGAGAGGCTTGGGACGAGAGTCAGGCAGGACAGGGGAGAGAGTTTTTAGACGAGATTCAGTCTTAACAGGAGAGAGAGGCTTGGGACGAGAGTCAGGTAGGAGGTTAGAGAGAGTCTTGGGACGAGAGTCAGACTGAATAGGAAAGAGAACCTTGGGATGAAAGTAAAGTTGAACAGGAAAGAGAGGCTTGGGACAAGAGTCAGGCATGATAGGAGAGAGAAGCTTGGGACGAAAGTGAGGCTGGAAAGGAGAGAGAGGCTTGGGACGACAGTCATGCTGGACAGGAGAGAGAGGCTTGTGACGAGAGTCAGGTAAGAGGGGAGAAGGAGGCTTCGGACTAGAGTCAGGCTGAACAGGAGAGAGAGGCTTGCGACGAGAGTCAGACAGGACATTAGAGAGAGGCTTGGGACGAGAGTCAAGAAGGACAGGAGAGGGAGGATTGGGACGAGATTAAGGCTGCAAAGGAGAGAGAGGCTTGGAGGAGAGTCAGGTAGGACAGGAGACAGAGGCTTGTGACGAGAGTCAGGCAGGGCAGGAGAGACAGGCTTGGGATGAGAATGAGCCAGTACAGGAGAGACAGGCTGGGGGCGAGAGTCACGCTCGACAGGAGAGAGAGGCTTGGGACGAAAGTCAGGCAGGACAAGAGAGAGAGACTTAGGAAGAGACTTAGGTATGAGAGGAGAGAGAGGCTTGGGAGGGGAGTCAGGCAGGACAGGAGAGAGAGGATTGGGACGAGAGTCAGGCAGGACAGGAGAGGGAGGCTTATGACGAGTTTCAGGCTGGAGAGGAGAGAGAAGCTAGGGACGACAGTCAGGCCGGGCAGGAGAGAGAAGCTTAGGACGAGAGGCAGGCAGGACAGGAGAGACAGGATTAGGACGAGAGTCAGGCAGGATAGGAGAAGGGGGCTTATGTCGAGTTTCAGGCTGGAGAGGAGAGAGAAGCTTGGGACGAGAGTCAGGCTGGACAGGAGAGAGAGGCTTGGGACGAGAGTCAGGTAGGAGAAGAGAGAGAGTCTTGGGACGAGAGTTATGCTGGATAGGAGAGAGGCTTGGGATGATAGTCAGGCTGAACATGAAAGAGAAGCTTGGGACAAGAGTGAGGCATGATAGGAGAGAGATGCTTAGGACGAGATTGAGGCTGGAAATGAGAGAGAGGCTTGGGACGAGAGTCAGGATGGACAGGAGAGAGAGGCTTGGGACGAGAGTCTGGTAGTAGGGGAGAGAGAGGCTTGGTACGAGAGTCAGGCTGGACAGGAGAGAGGGGCTTCCGACGAGAGTCAGACATGACAGGAGAGAGAGTCATGGGACGAGAGTCAAGCAAGACAGGAGAGGGAGGATTGAGACGAGAGTAAAGGTGATCAGAAGAGAAAAGCGTGGGACGCGAGTCAGGTAGGACAGGAGATAGAGGCTTGTGAAGAGAGTCATGCAGGGGTGGAGAGAGAGGCTTGGGATGAGAATGAGGCGGGACAGGAGAGAGAGGATGGCGACGAGAGTCATGCTGGACAGGAAAGAGAGGCTCGGGACGAGAGTCAGGCAGTACAGGAGAGAGAGAGGCTTGGGAAGAGAGTCATGCAGGATAGGAGAGAGAGGCTTATGACGAGTTTCAGTCTGGACAGGTGAGAGAAGCTTCGGACGAGAGTCAGCATGGGCAAGAGAGAGAGGCTTGGGACGAGCGTCAGGCAGGACAGGAGAGAGAGTTTTCGGAAGAGAGTTAGGTATAAGAAGAGAGAGAGGCTTGGGACGAGAGTCAGGCAGGACAGGAGAGAGAGGCTTAAGACGAGAGTTAGGGATGACAGGAGAAAGAGGCTTAGAAGAGTCAGGCAGGACAGGAGAGAGAGAGGCTTGGGACGAGAGCCAGGCCGAAAATAAGAGAGGGGCTTGGGTCGCGAGTGAGGCATTACAAGAGAGAGAGGCTTGAGACGAGAGTGAGGTAGGAGAGGAGAAAGAGGCTTGAGACGAGAGTCAGGTACGAAAAGAGAGAGAAGCTTGGGACGAGAGTCGGGCAGGACAGGAAAGAGAGTTCTTACACGAGAGTCAGGCAGGACAGGAGAGAGAAGCTTGGGACAAGAGTCAGGAAGGACAGGAGAGAGAGGGTTTGGACGAGAGTCGGGCATGACAAGAGAGAAAGGTTTTGGACGAGTGAGGTAGGAGAGGAGAAAGAGGCTTGGGACGAGACTCAGGAATGACAGGAGAGACAGGCCTGCAACGAGAGTCAGGCAGGATAGGAGAGGAACGCTAGGGACGAGAGTCACGTAGGAGAAGAGAGAGAAGCTTGGAAAGAGAGTCATGCAGGAGAGGAGTTAGAGTTTTTAAACGAGAGTCAGGCAGGACAGGAAAGAGAGTGTTGGGCGAGAGTCTGGCAGGACAGGAGAGAGGCTTTGGACAAGAGTCTGGCATGACAGTAGAGAGAGGCTTGCGTAGAGAGTCTGGCAGGACAGGAGAGAGAGGCTTCGGACGAGAGTCAGGCAGTACAGGAGACAGAGGCTTGGGACGAGAGTCAGGCAGGACAGGAGAGAGAGGCCTGGGAAGAGAGTTAGGTATCAGTGAAGAGAGAGGCTTGGGACGAGAGTCAGGCAGACACGAGAGAGAGGCTTAAGACGAGAGTTAGGCAGGGCAGAAGAGAGAGTCTTCGAACGAGAATCAGGCAGGACAGGAGAGAGAGGCTTGGGACGAGAGTCAGCACAGACAGGAGAGAGAGGCAGGGGACGAGAGTCAGCAGGACAGGATGAAAAAGCTTACGACGAACTCAGGCAGTACAGGAGAGAAAGGCTTGGGACGAGAGTCAGGAAGGGCAGGAGACAAAAGCTTGGGATGAGAATAAGGCTTGACAGGAGAGTGAGGCTGGGGACGAGAGTCTGGTAAGCCTGGAGAGAGAGGCTTAGGACGAGAGTCAGACAGGAAAGGAGAGAGAGAGACTTGGGAAGAGTGTCCGGCCGAAATGAAGACAGATGCGTAGAACGAGAGTCAGGCATGACAGGAGAGAGAGGCTTGGGACGAGAGTCAGGTAGGACAAGATAGAGAGGCTTGGGACGAGAGCCAGT
This sequence comes from Panulirus ornatus, assembly GCF_036320965.1. Lineage (NCBI taxonomy): Eukaryota > Metazoa > Arthropoda > Malacostraca > Decapoda > Palinuridae > Panulirus > Panulirus ornatus. The sequence goes on from NC_092225.1 coordinate 35,545,711, forward strand.
CAGAACACTAGAGAGAGGCTTAGGACGAGAGTCAGGTAGGAGAAAAGAGAAGGGCTTGGGACGAGATATAAGCTGGACAGGAGAGGGAGGCTAGAGATGAGAGTCAGGCTGAACAGGAAAGAGATGCTTGGGACGAGAGTAAGGCATGACCGGAGAGAGGGGCTTGAGACGAGAGTGAGGCTGGACAGGAGAGGGACGCTTAGGACGAGAGTCAGTCCGGGCAGGAGAGAGAGGCTTCGGTCGAGAATCAGGCAGGCCAAGAGAGAGAGGCTTGAGAAGTGAGTTAGGTAGGAGAGGAGAGAGAGGCTTGGGACGAGAGTCACACAGGACAGGAGAGAGAGACTTGGGACGAGAGTCAGGCAGGACAGAAGAGAGAGGCTTGGGACTAGAGTCAGGCAGGACAGGAGAGAGAGGCTTGGGACGAAAGTCAGGCTGGACGGGAGAGAGAGGCTTGGGGCGAGAGTCGGGTAGGAGAGGAGAGAAAGGCTTGGGACGAGAGACAGGCTGGACAGGAGAGAGTGGGACGAGAGTCAGGTAGGGGAAGAGAGAGAGGCTTGTGACGAAAGTTAGAAAGGACAGGAGAAAGAGGCTTATGAGAAGAGTCAGGCCGGACAGGAGAGAGAAACTTGGGACGAGAGTCAAGCAGGACAGGAGAGGGAGGATTGGGACGAGAGTAAGGCTGAACAGGAGAGAGAGCTTGGGACGAGAGTCATGCTGGACAAGAGAGAGAGGCTTGGGATGAGAATCAGACTGGACAGGAGAGAGAGGCTGGGGACGACAGTCAGGCTGGACAGGAGAGAGAGGCTTGGGACGAGAGTCAGGCAGTACAGGAGAGAGAGGCTTTGGACAAGAGTCTGGCATGACAGTAGATAGAGGTTTGCGACGAGAGTCAGGCAGGACAGTAGAGAGAGGTTTGGGACGAAAGTGAGGCTGGACAGGAGAGAGAGGCTTTGGACAAGAGCCAGTTAGGAGAGGAGAGAGAGGCTTGAGACGAGATTGAGGCTGGAGAAGAGAGAGAGGCTTGGGACGAGAATCAGGCTGGAAATGAGAGAAAGGCTTGGGACAAGAGTCAAGCCGAAAATGAGAGAGAGGTTTGGGTCGAGAGTGAGGCATGACAGGAGAGAGAGCCTTGGGAAGAGAGAGAGGTACGAGAGGAGAGAAAAGCTTGGGACGAAAGTCAGCCATGACTCTACTGAGAAAGGCTTGTGACGAGAGTCAGGCAAGAGAGGAGAATGATGCTTGGGACCAGAGTCAGGTAGGAGAAGAGAGGCTTGGGACGAGAGTCAGGCAGGATAGGAGAGAGAGGATTGGGACGAGAGTCAGGCAGCAAGGGAGAGGGAGGCTTATGATGAGTTTCAGGCTGGAGAGAAGACAGAAGCTTGGGACGAGAGTCAGACCGGGCAGGATAGAGAAGCTTGGGACGAGAGTCAGGAAGGGCAGGAGAGAGAGGATTGGGACGAGAGTCAGGCAGGACAATAGAGGGAGGCTCATGACGAGTTACAAGCTGGCGAGTAGAAAGAAGCTTGGGACGAGAGTCAGGCCGGGCAGGAGAGAGAGGCTTGGGACGAGAGTCAGGTAGGAGAGGAGAGAGAGTCTTGGGACGAGAGTCAGGCTGGATAGGAGAGAGGCTTGGGATGATAGTCAGGCTGAACAGGAAGGAGAGGCTTGGGACAAGAGTGGGGCATGATAGGAGAGAGATGCTTGGGACGAGAGTGAGGCTGGAAAGGAGAGAGAATCTTTGGACGAGAGTCAGGTAGGAGAGGAAAGAGTGGCTTTAGACGAGAGTTAGGCTGGAAAGGAGAGAGAGGCTTAGGACGAGAGACAGGTAGGAGGGGAGAGAGAGGCTTGAGACGAGAGTCTGCCTGGATAGGAGAGTGGATCTTGCGACGAGAGTCAGACAGGACAAGAGAGAAAGGCTTGGGAAAAGAGTCAAGCTGGACAGGAGAGAGAGGATTGGGACGAAAGTAAGGCTGAACACAAGAGAAAGGCTTGGGACGAGAATCAGGTAGGACAGGAGATAGAGGCTTGAAAAGAGAGCCAGGCAGGGCAGGAGACAGAGGCTTGTGATGAGAATGAGGGTGGACAGGAGAGAGAGAGGCTGGCGACAAGAGTCAGGCTGGAAAGGAGAGATAGGCTTGGGACGAGAGTCAGACAGTACAGGAGAGAGAGGCTTAGGACGAGAGTCATGCAGGACAGGAGAGGGAGGCTTATGACGAGTTTCAGACTGGACAGGTGAGAGAAGCTTCGGACGAAAGTCAGCCCGGGCAAGAGAAAGAGGCTTGGGACGAGAGTCAGGCAGGACTGGAGAGAGAGGCTTGGGAAGAGTTAGGTATGATAGGAGAGAGAGGCTTGGGAGGAGAGTCAGGCAGGACAGGAGAGAGAGGCTTGGGACGAGAGCCAGGCAGTACAGGAGAGAGAGGCTTGGGACGAGAGTCATGGAGGACAGGAGAGGGAGGCTTATGACGAGTTTCAGGCTGGACAGGTGAGAGAAGCTTCGGACGAAAGTCAGCCCGGGCAAGAGAGAGAGGCTTGGGTCGAGAGTGAGGCATGACAGGAGAGAGAGGCTTGTGACGAGAGTGGGGTAGGAGAGGAGAGAAAGCCTTGGGACGAGAGTTAGGGATGACAGGAGAAAGAGGCTTAGGAGAAGAATGAGGCAGGACAGCAGAGAGTGGCTTGGGACGAGAGTCAGGCCGAAAATGAGGGAGGGGCTTGCGTCGAGAGTCAGGCAGGACAGGAGAGAGAGGCTTGGGACGAGAATCAGGCATGACAGGAGAAATAGGCTTGCGACGAGAGTCAGGCAGGATAGGAGAAAGAAGCTTGGGACGAGAGTGAGGTACAAAAAGAGAGACAGGACTGAGACGAGAGTCAGGCAGGACAGGAGAGAAAGCTCTTACACGAGAGTCTGGCAGGACAGGAAAGAGAGGCTTGGGACGAGAGTCAGGCAGGACAGGAGAGAGAGAGGCTTTGGACAAGAGTCGGGCATGAGAAGAGAGAAAGGTTTTGGACGAGAGTGAGGTAGGAGAGGAGAGAAAGGCTTGGGACGAGAGTCAGATAGGAGAAGAGAGAGAGGCTTGGGAAGAGAGTCAGGCAGGAGAGGAGAGAGAGTTTTTAAACGAGAGTCAGGCACGACAGGAGAGAGAGGCTTGGGGCGAGAGTCAGGCAGGACAGGAGAGATTGGCTTTGTAGAAGAGTCTGGCATGACACAAGAGAGAAGCTTGCGTAGAGAGTCAGGCAGGACAGGAGAGAGAGGCTTCGGACGAAAGTGAGGCTGGACAGGAGAGAGAGGCTTTGGACGAGAATCAGGATGGAAAGGAGAGAGCGGCTTGGGAGGAGAATCAGGCATGACAGGAGAGAGAGGCTTGGGACCAGAGTCAGGTAAGAGAGGAAGGAGAGGCTTGGGACGAGAACCAGGATGGACAGGAGAGAGAGGCTTGGAAAGAGAGTCAGGCTAGACAGGAGAGAGAGGTTTGGAACGAGTGTCAGGCAGGACAAGAGAGGAAGGCTTGGGACGAGAGTAAAACAGGACAGGAGAGAGAGGTTTGGGACGAGAGTAAGGCTAGAAAGGAGATAGGGTCTTGGGACGAGAGTCAGCCAGGACAGGAGAGAGAGGCTTGTGATGAGATTGAGGGTGGACAGGAGAGAGAGTGGCTGGGGACGAGAGTCAGGCTGGAAAGGAGAGATAGGCTTGGGACGAGAGTCAGGCAGTACAGGAGAGAGAGCCTTGGGACGAGAGTCATGCAGGACAGGAGAGGGAGGCTTATGACGAGTTTCAGGCTAGACAGGTGAGAGAAGCTTCGGACGAAAGTCAGACCGGGCAAGAGAGAGAGGCTTGGGAGGAGAGTCAGGCAGGACAGGAGAGAGAGGCTTAAGACGAGAGTCAGGCAGGACAGAAGAGAGAGGCTTGGGACGAGAATCAGACAGGACAGGAGAGAGAGGCTTAGTACGAGAGTTAGGGATGACAGGAGAAAGAGGCTTAGTAGAATAGTGAGGCAGGACAGGTAAGAGAAGCTTGGGACGATAGTCAGGCCGAAAATGAGAGAGAGCTTGGGTCGAGAGTGAGACATAACAGGAGAGAGAGCCTTGGGAAGAGAGAGAGGTACGAGAGGAGAGAAAAGCTTGGGACGAAAGTCAGCCATGACTCTACTGAGAAAGGCTTGCGACGAGAGTCAGGCAAGAGAGGAGAATGATGCTTGGGACCAGAGTCAGGTAGGAGAAGAGAGAGAGGCTTGGGACGAGAGTCAGGCAGGACAGGAGACAGAGGATTGGGACGAGAGTCAGGCAGCAAGGGAGAGGGAGGCTTATGATGAGTTTCAGGCTGGAGAGGAGACAGAAGCTTGGGGCGAGAGTCAGGCCGGGTAGGATAGAGAGGCTTGGGACGAGAGTCAGGCAGGACAGAGAGAGAGGATTGGGACGAGAGTCAGGCAGGACAAGAGAGGGAGGCTCATGACGAGTTACAGGCTGGCGAGTAGAAAGAAGCTTGGGACGAGAGTCAGGCCGGGCAGGAGAGAGAGGCTTGGGACGAGAGTCAAGTAGGAGAGGAGAGAGAGTCTTGGGACGAGAGTCAGGCTGGATAGGAGAGAGGCTTGGGATGATAGTCAGGCTGAACAGGAAGGAGAGGCTTGGGACAAGAGTGAGGCATGATAGGAGAGAGATGCTTGGGACGAGAGTGAGCTGGAAAGGAGAGAGAGGCTTTGGACGAGAGTCAGGTAGGAGAGGAAAGAGCGGCTTTAGACGAGAGTCAGGCTGGAAAGGAGAGAGAGGCTTGGGATGAGAGACAGGTAGGAGGGGAGAGAGAGGCTTGAGACGAGAGTCTGCCTGGATAGGAGAGTGGGTCTTGCGACGAGAGTCAGACAGGACAGGAGAGAAAGGCTTGGGAAAAGAGTCAAGCTGGACAGGAGAGAGAGGATTGGGACGAAAGAAAGGCTTGGGACGAGAATCAGGTAGGACAGGAGATAGAGACTTGAAAAGAGAGTCAGGCAGGGCAGGAGAGAGAGGCTTGTGATGAGAATGAGGGTGGACAGGAGAGAGAGAGGCTGGGGACGAGAGTCAGGCTAGAAAGGAGAGATAGGCTTGGGACGAGAGTCAGGCCGTACAGGAGAGAGAGGCTTGGAAGGAGAGTCATGCAGGACAGGAGAGGGAGGCTTATGACGAGTTTCAGACTGGACAGGTGAGAGAAGCTTCGGACGGAAGTCAGCCCGGGCAAGAGAGAGAGGATTGGGACAAGAGTCAGACAGGACAGGAGAGAGAGGCTTGGGAGGTGTTAGGTATGAGATGAGAGAGAGGCTTGGGAGGAGTTAGGTATGAGATGAGAGAGAGGCTTGGGAGAAGAGTCAGGCAGGACAGGAGAGAGAGACTTAAGACGAACGTCAGGCAGGACAGAAGAGAGAGTCTTGGGACGAGAATCAGGCAAGACAGGAGAGAGAGGCTTAGTACGAGAATTAGGGATGACAGGAGAAAGAGGCTTAGCAGAATAGTGGGGCAGGACAGGAGAGAGAAGCTTGGGACGAGAGTCACGCCGAAAATGAGAGAGGGGCTTGGGTCGAGAGTGAGGCATGACAGGAGAGAGAGGCTTGTGACGAGAGTGAGGTAGGAGAGGAGAGAAAGCCTTGGGACGAGAGTTAGGGATGACAGGAGAAAGAGGCTTAGGAGAAGAATGAGGCAGGACAGCAGAGAGTGGCTTGGGACGAGAGTCAGGCCAAAAATGAGAGAGGGGCTTGCGTCGAGAGTCAGGCAGGACAGGAGAGAGAGGCTTCGGACGAAAGTGAGGCTGGAAGGGAGAGAGAAGCTTGGGACGAGAGTCAGGTAGGAGAGGAGAGACCGGCTTGAGACGAGATTGAGGCTGGACCGGAGAGAGAGAGTCTTGGGACGAGAATCTGGATGGAAAGGAGAGAGCGGCTTGGGAGGAGAATCAGGCATGACAGGAGATAAATGCTTGGGACCAGAGTCAGGTAAGAGAGGAGGCTAGACAGGAGAGAGAGCTTTGGAACGAAAGTCAGGCAGGACAGGAGAGTAAGGCTTGGGACGAGAGTAAGGCTAGAAAGGAGATGGGGTCATGGGACGAGAGTCAGCCAGGACAGGAGAGAGAGGCTTGTGATGAGAATGAGGGTGGATAGGAGAGAGAGAGGCTGGGGACAAGAGTCAGGCTGGAATGGAGAGATAGGCTTGGGACGAGAGTCAGGCAGTACAGGAGAGAGAGGCTTGGAACGAGAGTCATGCAGGACAAGAGAGGGAGGCTTATAACGAGTTTCAGGCTGGACAGGTGAGAGAAGCTTCGGACGAAAGTCAGCACGGGCAAGGGAGGCTTGGGAGGAAAGTCCGGCAGGACAGGAGAGAGAGGCTTAAGACGAGAGTCAGGCAGGACAGAAGAGAGAGTCTTGGGACGAGAATCAAGCAGGGCAGGAGAGAGAGGCTTAGCACGAGAGTTAGGGATGACAGGAGAAAGAGGCTTAGTAGAATAGTGAGGCAGGACAGGAGAGAGAAGATTGGGACGAGAGTCAGCCGGAAATGAGAGAGGGCTTGGGTCGAGAGTAAGGCATGACAGGAGAGAGAGGCTTGTGACGAGAGTGAGGTAGGAGAGGAGAGAAAGCCTTGGGACGAGAGTTAGGGATGACAGGAGAAAGAGGCTTAGGAGAAGAATGAGGCAGGACAGCAGAGAGTGGCTTGGGACGAGAGTCAGGCCGAAAATGAGAGAGGGGCTTGGGTCCAGAGTCAGGCAGGACAGGAGAGAGAGGCTTGGGACGAGAATCAGGCATGACAGGAGAGAGAGGCTTGCGACGAGAGTTAGGCAGGATAGGAGAAAGAGGCTTGGGACGAGAGTGAGGTACAAAAAGAGAGAGAGGCTTGGGACGAGAGTCAAGCAGGACAGGAGAGACAGCTCTTACACGAGAGTCAGGCAGGACAGGAGAGAGAGGCTTGGGACGAGAGTCAGGCAGGACAGGAGAGAGAGAGGCTTTGGACAAGAGTCGGGCATGAGAAGAGAGAAAGGTTTTGGACGAGAGTGAGGTAGGAGAGGAGAGAGAGGCTTGGGACGAGAGTCAGGCATGACAGGAGAGTGAGGCTTGCGACGAGAGTCATTGAGAGATACGCTCGGGACGAGAATCAGGTAGGAGAAGAGAGAGAGGCTTGGGAAGAGAGTCAGGCAGGAGAGAGTTTTTAAACGAGAGTCAGGCAGGACAGGAGAGAGAGGCTTGGGGCGAGAGTCAGGCATGACACTAGAGAGAAGCTTGCGTAGAGAGTCAGGCAGGACAGGAGAAAGAGGCTTCGGACGAAAGTGAGGCTGGACAGGAGAGAGAGGCTTGGGACGAGAGTCAGGTAGGAGAGGAGAGACCGGCTTGAGACGAGATTGAGGCTGGACCAGAGAGAGAGGCATGGGACGAGAATCAGGATGGAAAGGAGAGAGCGGCTTGGGAGGAGAATCAGGCATGGCAGGAGAGAGAGGCTTGGGACGAGATTCAGGTAAGAGACGAGAGAGAGGCTTGGGACGAGAACCAGGATGGACAGGAGAGAGAGGCTTCGAAAGAGAGTTAGGCTAGACAGGGGAGAGAGATTTGGAACGAGAGTCAGGCAGGACAGGAGAGTTAGGCTTGGGACGAGAGTAAGGCTAGAAAGGAGATAGGGTCTTGGGACGAGAGTCAGCCAGGACAGGAGAGAGAGGCTTGGTACAAGATTCAGGCTGGACAGGAGAGAGAGGCTAGGGACGAGAGTCAGGTAGGAGAGGAGAGAGAGTCTTGGGACGAGAGTCAGGCTGGATAAGAGAGAGGCTTGGGATGATAGTCAGGCTGAACGGGAAAGAGAGGCTTGGGGAAAGAGTCAGGCAACATAGGAGAGAGATGCTTGGGACGAGAGTGATGCTGGAAACGAGAGAAAGGCTTAGGACAAGAGTCAGGCAGACAGGAGAGAGAGGCTTGGGACGAGAGTCAGGTAGGAGGGGAAAGAGAGGCTTAGGACGAGATTCAGGCTGGACAGGAGAGAGGCTTGCGACGAGAGTCAGACAAGACAGGAGAGAGAGGCTTGGGACGAGAGTCAAGCAGGACAGGAGAAGGAGGATTGGGACGAGAGTAAGGCTGAACAGAAGAGAGAGGCTTGGGACGAGAGTCAGGGAGGACTGGAGATAGAGGCTTGTGACGAGAGTCAGGCAGGGCAGGAGAGAGAGGTTGGGGATGAGAATAAGACTGGACAGGAGAGAGAGGCTGGGGACGAGAGTCAGGTTGGACAGGAGAGAGAGGCTTGGGATGAGAGTCAGGCAGTGCAGGAGAGAGAGGTTTGGGACGAGAGTCAGGCAGGACAGGAGAGGGAGGCTTATGACGAGTTTCAGGCTGGACAGGAGAGAGAAGCTTAGGACGAGAGTCAGCTCGGGTAGGAGAGAGGGTTTTGAGACGAGATTCAGGCAGGACAGGAGAGAGAGGCTTGGGAAGAGAGTTAGGTATCAGAGAAGAGAGAGGCTTGGGGACGAGAGTCATGCAGACAGGAGAGACAGGCTTAAGATGAGAGTCAACCATGAAAGAAGAGAGAGGCTTCGGAGGAGAATCAGACAGGACAGGAGAGAAAGGCTTGGGACGACAGTTAGGACAGACAGGAGAGAGAGGCAAGGGACGTGAGTCAGGCAGGACAGGATAAAAAAGCTTTCGACAAACTCAGGCAGTACATGAGAGAAAGGCTTGGGACGAGAGTCAGGCTGGGCAGGAGACAAAAGCTTAGGATGAAAATGAGGCTGGACAGGAGAGAGAGGCTGGGGACGAGAGTCAGGCAGGACAGGAGAGCGAGGCTTGAGATGAGAGGCTGGTAAGACTGGAGAGAGAGGCTTAGGACGAGAGTCAAGCAGGACAGGAAAGAAAGACTTGGGAAGAGTGTCCGTCCGAAATGAAGAGAGAGGCTTGGGACGAGAGTCAGGCATGACAGGAGAGAGAGGCTTGGGACGAGAGCCAGGTAGGACAAGATAGAGAGGCCTGGGACGAGAGTCAGTCAGGACAGGAGAGAGAGGCTTAGGACGAGAGTCAGGTAGGAGAAAAGAGAAGGGCTTGGGACTAGATATAGGCTGGACAGGAGAGGGAGGCTTGAGATTAGAGTCAGGCTAAACAGGAAACAGATCCTTGGGACAAGAGTCAGGCATGACCGGAGAGAGAGGCTTGGGACGAGAATGAGGCTATACAGGAGACAGAGGCTTAGGACGAGAGTCAGGCCGTGCAGGAGAGAGTCTTGGGTCGAGAGTCAGGCAGGACAAGAGAGAGAGGCTTGGGAAGCGAGTTAGGTAAGAGAGGAGAGAGAGGCTTCGGACAAGAGTCAGACAGGACAGGAGAGAGAGGCTTTGGACGAGAGTCAGGCAGGACAGGAGAAAGAGGCTTGGGACTAGAGGTCAGGCAGGACTGGAGAGAGAGCCTTGGGACGAGAGTCAGCACAGACAGGAGAGAGAGGAATGGGACGAGTGTCAGGCTGGACAGGAGAGAGTGAATAGGGACGAGAGTCGGGTATGAGAGGAGAGAGAGGCTTGGGACAAGAGACAGGTAGGACAGGAGAGAGAGGCTTGGGACGAGAGTCAGGTAGGAAAGGAGAGAGGGCTTAGGAAGAGAGTCAGGCAGGACAGGAGAGAAAGACCTGGGACGAGAATCAGGTATGAGAAGAGAAAGAGGCTTGGGACAAGAGTTAGGCCGGACAGAAGAGAGAAGCTTTGGAAAAGAGTCAGGTAGGAGAAGAGAGAGGGTTTTGGGACGAGAGTCAGACAGGACAGGAGAGAGAGGCTTGGGACGAGATTCAGATAGGAAATGAGAGATGGTCTTGGCAAGAGAGTCAGGCAGGACAGGAGAGAAAGACTTGGGACGAGAGTCAGTTAGGAGAAGAGAGAGAGAGGCTTAGGACGAGAGTTAGAGAGGACAGGAGAAATAGGTTTAGGAGATGAGTCAGGCAGAACAAGAGAAAGAGGCTTGGGACGAGAGTCAAGCAGGACAGGAGAGGGAGGATTGGGACGAGAGTCTGGAAGGACAGGTGAGGGAGGCATATAAAGAGTTTCAGGCCGGAGAGGAGAGAGAAGCATGGGACGAGAGTCAGGCAGGACAGGAGAGGGAGGCTTAGGACGAGAGTCAGGCCGAAAATGATTGACCTGCTTAGGTCGAGAGTGAGGCATGACAGGAGAGAGAGGCTTGGGACGAGAGTGAGGTAGTAGAAGAAAGGCTTTGGACGAGAGTGAGGAAGTAGAGGAGAGAAAGGGTTGGGACGAGTGTAAGGCATGACAGGAGAGTGAGGTTTGCGACGAGAGTCAGGCAGGATAAGAGAAAGAGGTTTCGGACGAGATTCAGGTACGAGAAGAGAGAGAGGCTTAGGACGAGAGTCAGGCAGGACAGGAGAAAGAGGCTTGGGACGAGAGTGAGGTAGAAATGGAGAGAAAGGCTTGGGACGAGTGTCAGGCATAACAGGAGAGAGAGGCTTAAGACGAGAGTCAGGCAGGATAGGAGGAAGAGGCTTGGGACGAGAGTCAAGTACGAGAAGAGAGAGAGGCTTGGGACGAGAGTAAGGCAGGACAGGAGAGAGAGTTTTTAGACAAGAGTCAGGCAGGACAGGAGATAGAGGCTTGGGACGAGAGTCATTCAGCACAGGAGAGAGAGTCTTGGGACGAGAATCAGGCAGGATAGGAGAGGGAGGCTTATGACGAGTTTCAAGTTGGACAGGAGAGAGAAGCTTGGGACGAGAGTCAGCTCGGGCAGCAAAGAGAGGTTTGGGACGAGATTCAGGCATGACAGGAGAGAGAGGCTTGGGAAAAGAGTTAGGTGTCAGAGAAAAGAAAGGCTTGGGACGAGAGTCAGAAAGACAGGAGAGAGAGGCTTAAGACGAGAGTCAGGCAGGACAGAAGAGAGAGGCGTCGGACGAGTATTAGGCAGGACAGGAGAGAGAGGCTTGGGACGAGAGTCAGGGCAGAGAGGAGAGAGAGGCAGGTGAAGAGAGTCAGGTAGGACAAGATAGACAACCTTGCGATGAACACAGGCAGTACAGGAGAGAAAGGCTTGGGACGAGAGTCAGGTAGGGCAGGAGACAAAAGCTTAGGATAGAAATGAGGCTGGGCAGAAGAGAGAGGCTGGGGACGAAAGTCAGGCAGGACAGGGGAGCGAGGTTTGGGACGAGAGTCTGGTAAGACTGGAGAGAGAGGCTTAGGACGAGAGTCAGGCAGAAGAGGAGAGAGAGACGTGGGAAGGGTGTCCGGCCGAAATCAAGAGAGAGGCTTGGAGGGAGAGTCAAGCATGACAGGAGAGAGAGGCTTGGGACGAGAGTCAGGTAGGACAGGATAGAGAGGCTTGGGACGAGAGTCAGTCAGGACAGGAGAGAGAGACTTAGGACGAGAGTCAGGTAGGAGAAAAGAGAAGGGCATGGGACGAGATTTAGGCTTTACAGGAGAGAGAGAGGCTGGAGATGAGAGTCAGGCTGAACAGGAAAGAGATGCTTGGGACGAGAGTCAGGCATTACCGGAGAGAGAGGCTTGGGACGAGAGTGAGGCTGGACAGGAGAGAGAGGCTTAGGACGAAAGTCAGGCCGTGCAGGAGAGAGAGGCTTGGGACGAGAGTCAGGCATGACCGGAGAGAGAGTCTTGGGACGAGAGTGAGGCTGGACAGGAGAGATTGCCTTAGGACGAGAGTCAGGCCGGTCAGGTAAAAGAGGCTTGGGTCGAGAGTCAGGCAGGACAGGAGAGAGAGGCTTGGGAAGCTAGTTATGTAGGAGAGGAGAGAGAGGCTTGGGACGAGAGTCAGGCAGGACAGGAGAGAGACTCTTGGGACGAGAGTCAGGCAGGACAGGAGAGAGAGACTTGGGACTAGAGACAGGCAGGACAGGAGAGAGAGGCTTGGGACAAGAGTCAGCACAGCCAGGAGAGAGAGGTATGGGAAGAGAGTCAGGCTGGGCAGGAGAGAGAGGCTTGGGATGAGAGTCGGGTAGGAGAGGAGAGAGAGGCTTGGGACGAGAGACAGGCAGGACACGAGAGAGAGGCTTGGGACGAGAGTCAGGTAGCAAAGGAGAGAGGGCTTAGGAAGAGAGTCAGGCTGGACAGGAGAGAAGGACTTGGGACGAGAGTCAGGTAGGATAAGAGAAAGAGGCTTGGGACAAGAGTTAGGCCGGACAGGAGAGAGAAGCTTTGGAAGAGATGCCTGACTCTCGTCCCAAGCATCTCTCTCCTGTCCTGCCTATCTCTCATCCCAAGTCTCTCTCTCCTGTCCTGCCTGAATATCGTCCCAAGCCTCTCTCTCCTGTCGTGCCAGACTCTCGTCCCCAGCCTCTCTCTCCTGTCCAGTCTGACTCTCGTTCCAAGCCCCTCTCTCCTCTCCTGTCTGACTGTCGTCCCAAGCCTCTCTCTCCTGTCCTGACTGACTCAACTCAAGCCTCTCTCTCCTCTCATGCCTGACTCTCGTACCAACCGTCTATCTCCTGTCCAGCCTGACTTTCGTTCCAGGCCTCTTTCTCCTGTCCTGCATAACTCTCGTCCGAAGCCTCTCCCTCCTGTCCAGCCTGACTCTCGTCCCAAGACTCTCCCTCCTGTCCTACCTGACTCACGTCCGAAGACCCTCTCTCCTTCCCTGCATGATTCTCGTACCAAGCCTCTCTCTCCTGTCCTGACTGACTTTCATCTCAACTCCCTCTCTCCTACCCTGCTTGACTCTCGTCCGAAGCCTCTCTCATGTCGAGCCTGAATCTCGTCCCAAGCCTCTCTCTCCTGTCCTGCCTGACTCTTGTCCCAAGCCTCTCTCTCATGTCCTGCCTGACTCTCGTCCCAAGCCTCTTTCTCCGGTCCTGCCCGACTCTCGTCCCAAGCCTCTCTCTCCTGTCCTGCCTGATTCTCGTCCCAAGCTTCGCTTTCCTGTCCTGCCTGACACTCGTTCCAGGACTCTATCTCCTGTCCTACCTGATTCTCGTCCTAACACTCTCTCTCCTGTCCTGCCTGACTCTCGTCCCAAGCCTCTCTCTCCTACACTGCCTGACCGTCGTCTCAAGCCTCTCTCTCCTGTCCTGCCTGACTCTCTCGTCACGCCTTTCTCTCCTGTCCTGCTTGACTCTCGTCCCAATTTTTTCACCCCTGTCCTGCCTGACTCTAGTCCCAAGCCTCTCTCTCCTATCCTGCCTGACTCTCGTCCCATGCCTCTCTCTTCTGTCTTGCCTAATTCTCGTCCCATGCCTCTCTCTCCCGTCCTTCCTGACTCTCGTCCAAAGCCTCTCTATCATGTCCTGCCTGACTGTCATCCAAAGCTTATCTCTCTTGTCCTGCTTGACTCTCGTCCCAACCCTCTCTCTCCTACCAATCCTGACTCTCGCTCCAAGCTCTCTTTCCTGGCATGTCTGACTCTCGTCTCATGAATATCTCCTCCTGTCATTCCTCACTCTCGTCCCAAGCTTCTCTCTCCTGTCCTGCCTGACTCTCCTCCGAAGACTCTCTCTCCTGTGCTGCCTGACTCTCGTCCGAAGCCTCTATCTCCTCTCCAGGTCTAACTCTCGTCCCAAGCCTCTCTCTCATGTCCTGCCTGACTCCTGTCCCAAGCTTCTCTCTTTTGTCCTGCTTGACTCTCCTCCCAAGCCTCTTTCTCCTACTTGCCTGACTCTCGTCCATAGCCCTTCTCTATAGTCCTGCCTGACTCTCGTCCCAAGCCTCCTTCTTCTGTCCTGCCTGACTCTCGTCCCAAGCCAATTTCTCCTGTAATGCCTGAATATTATCCGAAGCCCCTCTCTCCTACCCTGCATGATTCTCGTTCCAAGCCTCTCTTTTCTATCCTGCCTTACTCTCGTCCCAAGCCCCTCTCTCCTACCCTTCCTGACTCTCGTCCCAAATCTCTCTCCTGTCGACCTCGACTCTCGTCCCAAGCCTGTCTCTCCTAATCGCCTGACTCTCGTTCCAAGCCCTTCTCTCCTACCCTTCCTGACTCTCGTCCCAAGCCTCTCTCTCCTGTTCTGCCGGACTCTACTCCCAAGCCTCTCTCTCTTGTCCTGCCTGACTGTCGTCCCAAGCTTCTCATTCCTGTCTTGCCTGAGTCTCGTCCCAAACCTCCCTCTCTTGTCCTGGCTGACTCTCGTCCCCAGCATCTCTCTCCTGTCCTGACAGACTATCGTCCCAAGCCTCTCTCTCCTGTCCTGCTTGACTCTCGTCCCAAGGCTCTCTCTCCTGTTCTGCCTGACTCTCGTCCCAAGCCTCTTTCTCCTACTTGCCTGACTCTCGTCCTAAGCCCTTCTCTCCTACCCGGCCTGACTCTCGTCCCAAGCCTCTCTCTCCTCTCCTGCCTGACTCTCGTCCCAAGCCTCTCTCTCCTCTCCTGCCTGACTCTCGTCCCAGTCCTCTCTCTCCTGTCCTGACTGACTCTCGTCCCAAGCCTCTTTCTCCTAATTACCTGACTCTCGTTCCAAGCGCTTCTCTCCTACCCTTAATGACTCTCGTCCCAAGCCTCTCTCTCCTGCCCTGCCTGACTGTCGTCCTAAGCCTCTCTCACCTGTCCTGCTTCACACTCGTCCCAAGCGTCTATCTCCTCTCTTGCCTGACTCTTGTCCCAAGCCCCTTTCTCCTGTCCTGCGCGACTGTCATCCCAAGCCTCTCTCTCCTGTCCTGCCTGACTCTCATCCCAAATCTCTCTCTCCTCTCCTGCCTGATTCAAGACCCAAGCCTCTCTCTCCTTTCGTGCCTGACTCTCTCCTCAATCCTCTCTCTCCTATCCTGCCTGACTATCGTCCCAAGTCTCTCTCTCCTATCCTGCCTGACTATAGTCCCAAGCCTCTCTCTCCTGCCCTGCCTGACTCTCGTCCCAAGCCTGTCTCTCCTGTCCTGACTGACTCTCGTTCAAAGCTTTTCTCTCCTATCTTGCCTGACACTAGTCCCAGGCCTCTATCTCCTATCCTGTCTGACTTTCGTCCAAAGCCTCTCTCTACTGTTCTGCCTGACTCTCGTCGCAAACCTCTGTCTCCTGTTCTGCCTTACTCTCCTCCCAAGCCTCTCTCTCTTGTCCTGCCTGACTGTCGTCCCAAGTCTCTCACTCCTGTCTAACCTGACTCTCGTCCCAAACCTCCCTTTCTTGTCCTGGCTGACTCTCGTCCCCAGCCTCTCTCTCCTATCCTGCCTGACTCTTGTCCCAAGCCTCTCTCTCCTGCCCTGCCTGACTCTCGTTCCAAGCCTCTTTCTCCTACTTGCCTGACTCTCGTCCCAAGCCCTTCCATCCTACCCTGCCTTACTCTCGTCCCAAGCCTCTCTCTCCCGTCCTAACTGACTCTCACCTCAAGCCTGTCTCTCCTCTCATACCTGACTCTCGTACCAACCCTCTCTCTCCTGTCCTGCCTGACTCTCGTCCGAGGCCTATTTCTCCTGTCCTGCAAAACTCTCGTCCCAAGCCTCTCTCTCCTTTCCTACCTGACTCTCTTCCCAAGCCACTCTCTCCTGTCTTGCCTGACTCTCGTCCCAAACCTCCTTCTATTGTCCTGGCTGACTCGTCCAAAGCCTCTCTCTCCTGTCCTGCCTGACTCTCGTTCCAAGCCTCTCTCTCTCCTGTCCTGCTTGACTCTCGTCCAAAGCCTCTCTTTCCTGTCCAGCCTGACTCTCGTCCCAAGACTCTCCCTCCTGTCCTGCCTGACTCACGTCCGAAGCCCCTCTCTCCTTCCCTGCATGATACTCGTACCAAGCCTCTTTCTCCTGTCCTGCCTGACTTTCATCTCAACTCCCTCTCTCCTACCCTGCTTGACTCTCGTCCGAAGCCTCTCTCATGTCGAGGCTGACTCTCGTCCCAAGCCTCTCTCTCCTGTCCTGCTTGACTCTTGTCCCAAGCCTCTCTTTCCTGTCCTGCCTGACTCTCATCCCAAACCTCTTTCGCCGGTCCTGCCTGACTCTCGTCCCAAGCCTCTCTCTCCTACACTGCCTGACCGTCGTCTCAAGCCTCTCTCTCCTGTCCTGCCTGACTCTCTCGTCCAGCCTCTCTCTCCTGTCCTGCTTGACTCTCGTCCCAATCTTTTCACCCCTGTCCTGCCTGAGTCTAGTCCCAAACCTCTCTCTCCTGTCCTGCCTAACTCTCGTCCCATGCCTCTCTCTCCTGTCCTTCCTGCCTCTCGTCCAAAGCCTCTTTATCGTGTCCTGCCTGACTGTCATCCAAAGCTTATCTCTCTTGTCCTGCTTGACTCTCGTCCCAACCCCCTCTCTCCTACCAAGCCTGACTCTCGCCCCAAGATCTCTTTCCTGGCCTGCCTGACTCTCGCACCATGAATCTCTCTCCTGTTATTCCTAACTGTCTTCCTAAGCTCCTCTCTCCTGTCCTGCCTGACTCTCCTCCCAAGACTCTCTCTCCTGTGCTGGATGACTCTCGTCCGGAGCCTCTATCTCCTCTCCCGTCTAACTCCTGTCCCAAGCCTCTCTCTCGTGTCCTGCCTGACTCCTGTCCCAAGCTTCTCTCTCTCGTCCTGCTTGACTCTCCTCCCAAGCCTCTCTCCTACTTGCCTGACTCTCGTCCATAGCCCTTCTCTCCTACCCTGCCTGACTCTCGTCCCAAACCTCTCTCTTCAGTCCTGCCTGACTCTCGTCACAAGCCTCCCTCTCCTGTCCTGCCTGACTCTCGTCCCAAGCCAATCTCTCCTGTACTACCTGAATATTGTCCGAAGCCCCTCTCTCCTACCCTGCATGATTCTCGTTCCAAGCCTCTCTTTTCTGTCCTGCCTTACTCTCGTCCCAAGCCCCTCTCTCCTACCCGGCCTGACTCTCGTCCCAAGCCTGTCCCTCCTAATTACCTGACTCTCGTTCCAGGCCCTTCTCTCCTACCCTTCCTGACTCTCGTCCCAAGCCTCTCTCTCCTGTCCTCCCTGACTGTCGTCGGAAGCCTCTCTCTCCTGTTCTGCTGGACTTTACTCCCAAGCCTCTCTCTCCTGTCCTGCCTTACTCTCGTCCCAAGGTTCTCTCTCCTGTCCTGCCTGACTCTCGTCATAAGCCTCTTTCTCCTACTTGCCTGACTCTCGTCCCAAGCCCTTCTCTCCTACCCGGCCTGACTCTCGTCCCAAGCCTCTCTCTCCTTTCATGCCTGACTCTCTTCCCAAGCCTCTCTCTCCTCTCCTACCTGACTCTCGTCCCAGTCCTCTCTCTCCTGTCCTGACTGACTCTCGTCCCAAGCCTCTTTCTCCTAATTGCCTGACTCTCGTTCCAAGCGCTTCTCTCCTACCCTTAATGACTCTCGTCCCAAGCCTCTCTCTCCTGCCCTGCCTGACTGTCGTCCTAAGCCTCTCTCTCCTGTCCTGCCTCACACTCGTCCCAAGCGTCTATCTCCTCTCTTGCCTGACTCTTGTCCCAAGTCTCTCTCTCCGGTCCTCCCTGACTCTCGTCCCAAGCCTCTCTCTCCTGTCCTCCCTGACTCTCGTCCCAAGCCCCTTTCTCCTGTCCTGCGCGACTGTCATCCCAAGCCTCTCTCTCCTGTCCTGCCGGACTCTCATCCCAAACCTCTCCCTCCTCTCCTGCCTGATTCAAGTCCCAAGCCTCTCTCTCCTTTCGTGCCTGACTCTCTCCTCAATCCTCTCTCTCCTATCCTGCCTGACTATCGTCCCAAGTCTCTCTCTCCTGTCCTGCCTGACTATAGTCCCAAGCCTCTCTCTCCTGCCTTGCCTGACTCTCGTCCCAAGCCTGTCTCTCCTGTCCTGACTGACTCTCGTTCAAAGCTTTTCTCTCCTATCTTGCCTGACACTAGTCCCAGGCCTCTATCTCCTGTCCTGTCTGACTCTCGTCCAAAACCTCTCTCTCCTGTCCTGCCTGACTCTCGTCGCAAACCTCTGTCTCCTGTTCTGCCTTACTCTCCTCCCAAGCCTCTCTCTCTTGTCCTGCCTGACTGTCGTCCCAAGTCTCTCACTCCTGTCTAACCTGACTCTCGTCCCAAACCTCCCTCTCTTGTCCTGGCTGACTCTCGTCCCCAGCCTCTCTCTCCTATCCTGCCTGACTCTTGTCCCAAGCCTCTCTCTCCTGTCCTGCCTGACTCTCGTTCCAAGCCTCTTTCTCATTCTTGCCTGATTCTCGTCCCAAGCCCTTCCATCCTACCCTGCCTTACTCTCGTCCCAAGCCTTTCTCACCTGTCCTGCCAGACTCTCG
The DNA here is from genome assembly GCF_036320965.1 of Panulirus ornatus. Classification (NCBI taxonomy): domain Eukaryota; kingdom Metazoa; phylum Arthropoda; class Malacostraca; order Decapoda; family Palinuridae; genus Panulirus; species Panulirus ornatus. Next base: position 35,563,763 of record NC_092225.1, read on the forward strand.
TCCGAAGTCTCTCTCTCCTCTCCTGCCTGACTCTCGTCCCAAGCCGCTCTCTCCCGTCCTGACTGACTCTCACCTCAAGCCTGTCTCTCTTCTCATACCTGACTCTCGTACCAACCCTCTCTCTCCTGTCCTGCCTGACTCTCGTCCGAGGCCTCTTTCTCCTTTCCTGCATAACTCTAGTTCCAAGCCTCTCTCTCCTTTCCTACCTGACTCTCTTCCCAAGCCTCTCTCTCCTGTCTTGCCTGACTCTCGTCCCAGACTCTCCTCCCAAACCTCCTTCTATTGTCCTGGCTGACTCTCGTCCCAAGCCTCTCTCTCCTGTCCTGCCTGAATCTCGTTCCAAGCCTCTCTCTCTCCTGTCCTACTTGACTCTCGTCCCAGGCCTCTCTTTCCTGTCCTGCCTGAGTCTCGTCCCAAGCCTCTCTCTCCTGTCCTTCCTCACTCTCGTCCCAAGCCTCTCTCTTCTGCCCTCCCTGAGTCTCGTCCCAAGCCTCTCTCTCCTACCCTGCCTGACTGTCGTCGAAAGCCTCCCTCTCCTGTCCAGCCTAACTCTCTAGTCAAGCCTCTCTCGCCTGTCCTGCCTGACTCTCGTCCCAAGTCTCTCTCTCCTGTCCTACCTGACTATCGTCCCATGCCTCTCTCTCCTGTTCTGCCTGATTCTCCTTCCAAGCCTCTCTCTCTTGTCCTGCCTGACTCTCGTCCCAAGCATCTCTCTCCTGTCCTGCCTAACTCTCGTCCAAAGTCTCTCTCTCCTTTCCTGCCTGACTATCATCTCAAGCCTCTCTCTCCTGTCGTGCAGACTCTCGTCCCAGCCTCTCTCTCCTGTCCAGTCTGACTCTCGTTCGAAGCCCCTCTCTCCTCTCCTGTTTGACTGTCGTCCCAAGCCTCTCTCTCCTGTCCTGACTGAATCACCTCAAGCCTCTCTCTCCTCTCATACCTGACTCTCGTACCAACCCTCTATCTCCTGTCCTGCCTGACTCTCGTCCCAGGCCTCTTTCTCCTGTCCTGCATAACTCTCTTCCGAAGTCTCTCTCTCCTGTCCTGTCTGACTCTAGTCCCAAGCCCCTCTCTCCTGTCCTGCCTGTCTCCTGTCACAAGCTTCTCTCTCTTGTCCTGCTTGACTCTCGTCCCAAGGCTCTATCTCCTACTAAACTGACTCTCGTCCATAGACCTTCTCTCCTACCCTGCCTGACTCTCGTCCCAAGCCTCTCTGTCCTGTCCTGCCCGAGTCTCGTCCCAATGGTCTCTCTCCTCTCCTGCCTGACTCTCGTCCCAGTCCTCTCTATCCTCTCCTAACTGACTCTCGTCCCAAGCTTGTCTCTCCTAATTGCCTGACTCTCATTCCAAGCCCCTCTCTCCGACCCTTCGTGACTCTCGTCCCAAGCCTCTCTCTCCTGTCCTGCATGACTGTCATCCGGAGCCTCTCTCTCCTGTCCTGCCTGTCTCTCGTCCCAAACATCTATCTCCTCTCTTGCCTGACTATCGTCCCAAGTCTCTCTCTCCGGTCCTGCCTGACTCTCGTTCGAAGCCTCTCTCCTCTCGAGCCTGACTCTCGTCCCAAGCCTCTTTCCTGTCCTGCCTGATTCTTGTCCCAAGCCTCTCTCTCCTCTCCTACCTGACTCTCGTCCCGAGCCTCTCTGTCTGGTCATTCCTGACTCTCGTCCCAAGCCTCTATCTCCTATCCTGCCTGACTCTCGTTCCAAGCCTCTCTTTCCTGTCGTGCCTGACACTCGTTCCAGGACTCTATCTCCTCTCCTGCCTGACTCTCGCCCTAACACTCTCTCTCCTGTCCTGCCTGACTATCGTACCAAGCCTCTCTCTCCTGTCCTGCCTGACTGTCGTCCGAAGCTTCTCTCTCCTGTCCAGGCTGACTCTCGTCCCAAGCTTTTCTCTCCTATCTTGTCTGACACTAGTCCCAAGCCTCTATCTCCTGTCCTGCCTGACTCTCGTCCAAAGCCTCTCTCTCCTGTTCTGCCTGACTCTCGTCCCATGCCTCTCTCTCCTGTTCTGCCTGACTCTCCTCCCAAGACTCTCTCTCTTGTCCTGCCTGAGTCTCGTCCCCAGTCTCTCCCTCCTGTCCTGCCTGACTCTCGTCCCAAGCCCCTCTCTCCTGCCCTGACTGACTCTCGTCCCAAGCCTCTCTCTCTTGTCCTGCCTGACTCTCGCCCCAAGCCTCTGACTCCTACATGCCTGCCTCTCGTTCCAAGCCCTTCTCTCCTACCCTACCTGACACTCGACCCAAGCCTCTCTCTCCTGCCCTACCTGACTCTCGTCCCAAGCCTCTCTCTCCTCTCCTGACAGACTCCCGTCCCAGTCCTCTCTCTCCTGTCCTGACTGACTCTCGTCCCAGGCATCTTCCTCCTAATTGCCTGACTCTCGTTCCAAGCCCTTCTCTCCTACCCTTCCTGACTCTCGTCCCAAGCCTCTCTCTCCTGCCCTGCCTGACTGTCGTCCTAAGCCTCTGTCTCCTGTCCTGCCTCACACTCGTCCCAAGCGTCTATCTCCTCTCTTGCCTGACTCTTGTCCCAAGTCTCTCTCTCCGGTCCTCCCTGACTCTCGTCCCAAGCCTCTCTCTCCTGTCCTCCCTGACTCTCGTACCAAGCCTCTTTCTCCTGTCCTGCCTGACTGTCATCCCAAGCCTCTCTCTCCTGTCCTGCCTGACACTCATCCGAAATCTCTCTCTCCTCTCCTGCCTGATTCATGTCCCAAGCCTCTCTCTCCTTTCGTAACTGACTCTCTCCTCAGTCCTCTCTCTCCTATCCTGCCTGACTCTCGTCCCAAGTCTCTCTCTCCAGTCCGGCCTGACTATCGTCACAAGCATTTCTCTCCTGTCCTGACTGACTCTCGTCCCAAGCTTTTCTCTCCTATCTTGCCTGACACTAGTCCTAGACCTCTATCTCCTGTCCTGCCTGACTTTCGTCCGAAGCCTCTCTCTCGTGTCCTGCGTGACTCTTCTCCCAAACCTCCCTCTCCTGTTCTGCCTGACTCTCCTCTCAAGCCTCTCTCTCTTGTCCTGCCTGACTGTCGTCCCAAGCCTCTCACTCCTGTCTAACCTGACTCTCGTCACAAGCTTTTCTCTCCTATCTTGCCTGACACCAGTCCCAGGCCTCTATCTCCTGTCCTGCCTGACTCTCGTCCAAAGCCTCTCTCTCCTGTTCTGCCTGACTCTCGTCCCATGCCTCTATATCCTGTTCTGCCTGACTCTCCTCCCAAGCCTCTCTCTCTTGTCCTGCCTGAGTCTCGTCCCCAGCCTCCTGCCTGACTCTCGGCCCAAGCCTCTCTCTCCTGCCCTGACTGACTCTCGTTCCAAGCCTCTCTCTCCTGTCCTGCCTGACTCTCGCCCCAAGCCTCTTACTCCTACATGCCTGCCTCTCGTTCCAAGCCCTTCTCTCCTACCCTACCTGACACTCGACCCAAGCCTCTCTCTCCTGCCCTGCCTGACTCTCGTCCCAAGCCAATCTCTCCTCTCCTGACAGACTCCCGTCCCAGTCCTCTCTCTCCTGTCCTGACTGACTCTCGTCCCAAGCCTCTTTCTCCTAATTGCCTGACTCTCGTTCCAAGCCCTTCTCTCCTACCCTTAATGACTCTCGTCCCAAGCCTCTCTCTCCTGTCCTGCCTGACTCTCGTCCTAAGCCTCTCTCTCCTGTCCTGCCTCACACTCGTCCCAAACCTCTATCTCCTTTCTTGCCTGACTCTCTGTCCCAAGTCCTCTCTCTCCGGTCCTCCCTGACTCTCGTCCCAAGCCTCTCTCTCCTGTCCTCCCTGACTGTCATCCCAAGCCTCTCTCTTCTGTCCTGCCTGACACTCATCCGAAATCTCTCTCTCCTCTCCTGCCTTATTCATGTCCCAAGCCTCTCTCTCCTTTCGTACCTGACTCTCTCCTCAATCCTCTCTCTCCTATCCTGCCTGACTCTCGTCCCAAGTCTCTCTCTCCTGTCCTGCCTTACTATCGTCACAAGCATTTCTCTCCTGTCCTGCCTGACTCTCGTCTCAAGTATTTCTCTCCTGTCCTGACTGACTCTCGTTCCAAGCTTTTCTCTCCTATCTTGCCTGACACTAGTCCTAGACCTCTATCTCCTGTCCTGCCTGACTCTCGTCCGAAGCCTCTCTCTCGTGTCCTGCCTGACTCTCGTCCCAAACCTCCCTCTCCTATTCTGCCTGACTCTCCTCCCAAGCCTCTCTCTCTTGTCCTGCCTGACTGTCGTCCCAAGCCTCTCACTCCTGTCTAACCTGACTCTCGTCCCAAACCTCCCTCTCTTGTCCTGGATGACTCTCGTCCCCAGCCTCTCTCTCCTGTCCTGCTTGACTCTCGTCCCAAACCTCTCTCTCCAGTCCTGCCTAACTCTCATCCCAAACCTCTCTCTCCTGTCTTGCCTGACTCTCGTCCCAAGCCTCTTTCTCCTACCAAGCCTGATTCTCGTCTCAAGCCTCTCTCTCCTGTCGTGCCTGACTCTCTCCTCAAGCCTCTCTCTCCTACCCTGCCTGACTCTAGTCCGAAGTCTCTCTCTCCTCTCCTGCCTGACTCTCGTCCCAACCCTCTCTCTCCTGTCCTGACTGACTCTCACCTCAAGCCTCTCTCTCCTCTCATACCTGACTCTCGTACCAACCCTCTCTCTCCTATCCTGCCTGACTCTCGTCCCAGTCCTCTTTCTCCTGTCCTGCATAACTCTCGTCCAAAGACTCTCTCTCCTTTCCTGTCTGACTCTGTTGCCAACCCTCTCTCTCCTGTCCTGGCTGACTCTCGTCCCAAACCTCTCTCCCCTGTCTTGCCTAACTGTCGTCCCAAGCCTCTCTCTCCTGTCTTGCCTGACTCTCGTCCCAAACTTCCCTCTCTTGTCCTGGCTGACTCTCGTCCCAAGCCTCTCTCTCCTGTCCTGCCTGACTCTCGTCCCAAGCCTCTCTCCTGTCTGCTTGACTCTCGTCACAGGCCTCTCTTTCCTTTCCTGCCTCACTCTCGTAACAAGCCTTTCTCTCCTGTCCTTCCTGACTCTCGTTCCAAGCCTCTCTCTTCTGCCCTCCCTGACTCTCGTCCCAAGCCTCTCTTTCTTACCCTGCCTCACTGTCGTCGAAAGCCTCCCTCTCCTGTCCTGCCTAACTCTCTAGTCAAGCCTCTCTCGCCTGTCCTGCCTGACTCTCGTCCCAAGCCTCTCTCTCCTATCATGCCTGACTCTCGTCCCAAGCCTCTCTCTCCTATCATGCCTGACTCTCGTCTGAAACCTCTCTCTCCTGTCCTTCCTGGCTCTCTCCTCAAGCCTCTCTCTCCTATCCTGCCAAACTCTCGTCACAGGTGTCTCTCTCCTGTCCTGCTTGACTCTCGTCCCAGGTCTCTCTCTCCTGTCCTGCCTGACTCTCGTCCCAAGCCTCTCTCTCCTGTCCTGCCTGACTCTCGCCCCAAGCCTCTTACTCCTACATGCCTGCCTCTCGTCCCAAGCCCTTCTCTCCTACCCTGCCTGACACTCGACCCAAGCCTCTCTCTCCTGCCCTGCCTGACTCATGTCTCAAGCCTCTCTCTCCTCTCCTGACAGACTCCCGTCCCAGTCCTCTCTCTCCTGTCCTGACTGACTCTCGTCCCAGGCATCTTTTCTCCTAATTGCCTGACTCTCGTTTCAAGCCCTTCTCTCCTACCCCTCCTGACTCTCGTCCCAAGCCTCTCTCTCCTGCCCTGCCTGACTGTCGTCCTAAGCCTCTCTCTCCTGTCCTGCCTCACACTCGTCCCAAGCGTCTATCTCCTCTCTTGCCTGACTCTTGTCCCAAGTCTCTCTCTCCGGTCCTCCCTGACTCTCGTCCCAAGCCTCTCTCTCCTGTCCTCCCTGACTCTCGTCCCAAGCCTCTTTCTCCTGTCCTGCCTGACTGTCATCCCAAGCCTCTCTCTCCTGTCCTGCCTGACACTCATCCGAAATCTCTCTCTCCTCTCCTGCCTGATTCATGTCCCAAGCCTCTCTCTCCTTTCGTACCTGACTCTCTCCTCAATCCTCTCTCTCCTATCCTGCCTGACTCTCGTCCCAAGTCTCTCTCTCCAGTCCTGCCTAACTATCGTCACAAGCATTTCTCTCCTGTCCTGCCTGACTCTCGTCCCAAGCCTCTCTCTCCTGTCCTGACTGACTCTCATCCCAAGCCTCTATTTCCTATCCGCCTCAAACTAGTCCTAGGCATCTATCTCTTGTCCTGCCTGACTTTCGTCCGAAGCCTCTCTCTCGTGTCCTGCCTTGACTTCGTCCCAAGCCTCTCACTCCTGCTAACTGACTCTCGTCCCAAACCTCCTCTCTTGTCCTGCTGACTCTCGTCCCAGCCTCTCTCTCCTGTCACTCTGACTCTCGTTCTCCTGTCTGCCTGACTCTCGTCCAAGCCTCTCTCCTTCCTGCCTGACATCTCGTCCCAAGCCTCTCTCTCCTGCCCTGCTGACTCTGTCCCAAGCCTCTCTCTCCTTCTGCTGACTCTCGTCCCAGCCTCTCTCTCCTGTCCTGCTGACTCTCGTCCCAGCTCTTCTCCTATGCCTGACTCTCGTCCAAGCCTTCTCTCCTGCCTCCTGACTCTCGTCCCAAGCCTCTCTCTCCTGCCCTGCCTGACTTCGTCCAAGCTCTCTCTCTCTGTCCTGCCTCACACTCGTCCCAAGCCTCTTCTTTCTGCCTGACTTGTCCAAGCTCTCTCTCCTGCCTGCTGATTCGTCCCAAGCCTCTCTCTCCTGTCTGCCTGACTCTCTCCCAAGCCTCTTCTCCTGTCCTGCCTGACTCTCGTCCCAAGCCTCTCTCTCCTGTCCTGCTGACTCTGTCCAAACTCTCTCTCCTCTCCTGCCTGATCTGTCCCAGCCTCTCTCTTCTCCTGACTCTCCAAGTCTCTCTTCCTGTCCTGCCTGACTCTCGTCCCAAGCTCTCTCTCTCCTGTCCTGCCTGACTCTCGTCCAAGCTTCTCTCCTGTCCTGCCTGACTCTCGTCCAAGCCTCTTCTCCTGTCCTGCCTGACTCTCGTCCCAAGCCTCTCTCTCCTGTCCTGCCTGACATCGTCCAAGCTCTCTCTCCTGTCCTGCCTGACTCTCGTCCAAGCCTCTCTCTGTCCTGCCTGACTCTCGTCCCAAGCCTCTCTCTCCTGTCCTGCTGACTCTCGTCCAAGCCTCTCTCTCCTGTCCTGCCTGACTTCGTCCCAAGCCTCATCTCCTGTCCTGCCTGACTCTCGTCCCAAGTCTTTCTTCCTATCTGCCTGACACTCGTCTAGACCCCTTCTCTCTATCTGCCTGACACTAGTCCTAGACCTCTCTCTCGTGTCCTGCCTGACTCTCGTCCCAAAACTCCCTCTCCTATTCTGCCTGACTCTCCTCCCAAGCCTCTCTCTCTTGTCCTGCCTGACTGTCGTCCCAAGCCTCTCACTCCTGTCTAACCTGACTCTCGTCCCAAACCTCCCTCTCTTGTCCTGGATGACTCTCGTCCCCAGCCTCTCTCTCCTGTCCTGCTTGACTCTCGTCCCAAACCTCTCTCTCCAGTCCTGCCTAACTCTCATCCCAAACCTCTCTCTCCTGTCTTGCCTGACTCTCGTCCCAAGCCTCTTTCTCCTACCAAGCCTGATTCTCGTCTCAAGCCTCTCTCTCCTGTCGTGCCTGACTCTCTCCTCAAGCCTCTCTCTCCTACCCTGCCTGACTCTAGTCCGAAGCCTCTCTCTCCTCTCATACCTGACTCTCGTACCAACCCTCTCTCTCCTATCCTGCCTAACTCTCGTCCCAAGTGTCTCTCTCCTACCCTGCATGATTCTCGTACCAAGTCTCTCTCTCCTGTCCTGGCTGACTCTCGTCCCAAGCCTCTCTCTCCTGTCTTGCCTGACTGTCGTCCCAAGACTCTCTCTCCTGTCTTGGCTGAATCTCGTCCCAAGCCTCCTTCTCTTATCCTGGCTGACTCTCGTCCCAAGCCTCTCTCTCCTGTCCTGCCTGACTCTCGTCCCAGGCCTCTCTCTCCTGTCCTGCCTGACTCTCGTCCCAAGCCTCTCTCTCCTGTCCTTCCTGACTCTCGTCCCAAGCCTCTCTCTTCTGTCCTCCCTGACTCTCGTCCCAAGCCTCTCTCACCTACCCTGCCTGACTGTCATCGAAAGTCTCCCTCTCATGTACTGCCTAACTCTCTAGTCAAGCCTCTTTCTCCTGTCCTGCCTGACTCTCGTCCCAATCCTCTCTCTCCTGTTCTGCCTTTCTCTCCTACCAAGCCTCTCTCTCTTATCCTGCCTGACTTTCGTCCCAAGCCGCTCTCTCCTGTCCTGCCTCACTCTAGTCCCAAGTCTCCCTCTCTTGTCCTGCGTGACTATCGTCCCAAGCCTCACTCTCCTGTCCAGTCTGACTCTCGTCCCAAGCCAATATCTCCTCTCCTGCCTGACTGTCATCCCAAGCCTCCCTCTCCTGTCCTGACTGACTCTCACCTCAAACCTCTCTCTCCTCTCATGCCTGACTCTCGTACCAACCCTCTATCTCCTGTCCTGCCTGACTCTCGTCCCAGGCCTCTTTCTTCTTCTCCTGCATAACTCTTCCCAAGACTCGCTCTCCTGTCCAGCCTGACTCTCGTCCCAAGACTCTCCCTCCTGTCCTGCCTGACTCTCGTCCGAAGCCCCTCTCTCCTACCCTGCATGATTCGCGTACCAAGCCTCTCTCTCCTGTCCTGCCTGACTCTCATCCCAACTCCCTCTCTCCTACCCTCCTTGACTCTCGTCCGAAGCCTCTCTCATGTCGAGCCTGACTCTCGACCCAAGCCTCTCTCTCCGGTCCTGCCTGACTCTCGTCCAAAGCCTTTCTCTCCTGTCCTGCCTGACTCTCGTCACAAGCCTCTCTTTCCTCTCCTGCCTGACATTCGTTCCAGGACTCTATCTCCTGTCCTGCCTCTATCTCCTGTCCTAACACTCTCTCTCCTGTCCTGCCTGACTCTCGTCCAAAGCCTCTCTCTCCTACACTGCCTGACTCTTCAAAAGCCTCTCTCTCCTGTCCTGCCTGACTCTCTCGTCAAGCCTCTCTCTCCTGTCCTGCTTGACTCTCGTCCCAAGCTTTTCTCCCCTGTCCTGCCTGACTCTAGTCCTAAGCCTCTCTTTCCTACAGTGCCAAACTCTCGTCCCATGCCTCTCTCTTCTGTCCTGCTTGACTCTCGTCCCAAGCTTTTTTCCCCTGCCCTGCCTGACTCTAGTCCTGCCTGACTGTCGTACCAAGCTTATCTCTCTTGTCCTGCTTGACTCTCGTCCCAACCCCCTCTCTCCTACCAGGCCTGACTCTCGTCCCAAGCTCTCTTTCCAGGCCTGCCTGACTCTCGACCCATGAATCTCTCTCCTGTCATGCCTGACTCTCGTCGAAAGCTTCTCTCTCCTGTCCTGCCTGACTCTCCTACCAAGCCTCTCTCTCCTGTCCTGCCTGACTCTCGTCCCAAGACTCTCTCTCATGTCCTGCCTGACTCTCGTCCGAAGCCTCTATCTCCTCTCCCGTCTGACTCTCGTCACAAGCCTCTCTCTCCTGTCCTGCCTGACTCCTGTCCCATGCTTCTCTCTCTTGACCTGCCTGACTCTCGTCCTAAGCCTCTTTCTCCTACCCTGCCTGACTCTCGTCCATAGCCCTTCCCTCCTACCCTGCCTGACTCTCGTCCCAAGCCTCTCTCTCCTGTCCTGCCGGACTCTCGTCCCAAGCCTCCCTCTCCTGTCCTGCCTGACTCTCGTCCCAAGCCAATCTCTCCTGTACTGCCTGAATATTGTCCGAAGCCCCTCTCTCCTACCCTGCATGATTCTCGTTCCAAGCCTCTCTTTTCTGTCCTGCCTTACTCTCGTCCCAAGCCCCTCTCTCCTACCCTGCCTGACTCTCGTCCCAAGCCTCTCTACTGTCGACCTTGACTCTCGTCCCAAGCCATTCTCTCTTCTCCTGCCTGACTCTCGTCCCAGTCCTATCTCTCCTGTCCTGACTGACTCTCGTCCCAAGTCTCTCTCTCCGGTCCTGCCTCACTCTCGTTCCAAGCCTCTTTCTCCTGTCCTCCCTGACTCTGGTCTCAAGCCTATTTCTCCTGTCCTGCCTGACTGTCATCCCAAGCCTCTCTCTCCTGTCCTGCCTGACTGTCATCCCAAACCTATCTCTCCTCCCCTGCCTGATTCTCGTCACAAGCCTCTCTCTTCTGTCGTGCCTGACTCTCTCCCCAAGCCTCTCTCTCCAATCCTGCCTGACTCTTGACTCTTGTCCCATGTCTCTCTCTCCTGTACTGCTTAACTGTCATCCCAAGCCTCTCTCTACTGTCCTGCCTGACTCTCGTCCCAACTCACTCTCTCCTACCCTGCTTGATTCTCGTCCGAAGCCTCTCTCCTGTCGAGCCTGACTCTCGTCCCAAGCCTCTCTCTCCTGTCCTGCCTGACTATTGTCCCAAGCCTCTCTCTCCTGTCCTGCCTGACTCTCGTCCCAGACATCTCTCTCCGGTCCTGCCGGATTTTCGGTCAAAGCCTCTCTCTCCTGTCCATCTTGACTCTCGTCCCAAGCTTCTCTTTCCTGTCCTGTCTGACACTCGTCCCAGGACTCTATCTCCTCTCCTGCCTGACTCTCGTCCTAACACTCTCTCTCCTCTCCTGCCTGACTCTCGTCCCAAGCATCTGTCTCTTACCCTGCCTGATCGTCGTCCCAAGCCTCTCTCTCCTGTCCTGCCTTACTCTCTCGTCAAGCGTCTCTCTGATGTCCTGCCTGACTCTCGTCCCAAGCTTTTCTCCCCTGTCCTGCTAGACTCTAGTCCAAAGCCTCTCTCTCCTGTCCTGCCTGACTCTCGTCCCATGCCTCTCTCTTCTATCCTGCCTGACTCTCCTCCAATACCTCTCTCCCCTGTACTGCCTGACTCTCGTCCCAAGCCTCTCTCTCCTGTCCTGCCTGACACTCGTCCCAAGCCTATCTCTCTTGTCCTGCTTGACTCTCATCCCAAGCCCCTCTCTCCTACCCAGCCTGACTCTCGTCCCAAGCTCTCGTTCCAGGGCTGCCTGATTCTCGTCCCATGACTCTCTCTCCTGTCATGCCTGACTTTCGTCCCAAGCTTCTCTCTCCTGTCCTGCCTGACTCTAGTCCCAGTCCTCTCTCTCCTGTCCTGCATGACTCTCGTTCCAAGCCTCTCTCTCCTGTCCTGCCTGACTCTCGTCCCAAGCCTCTCGTTACTGTCCTGCTTGACTCTCGTCCACAAGCCTCTCTCTCCCATCCTGAGTGACACAGTCCCAAGCCTCCCTATCTTCTTCTGCCTGACTCTCGTCCTATGTTTCTCTCTCTCCTGTCCTGCCTGACTACCCTGACAAGCATCTCTCTCTGTCCTGCCCGACTCTCGTCACTCTCGTCCCAAGTCTCTCTCTCCTGTCCTGTCTGACTCTCGTCTCAAGCCTCTCTCTCCTGTCCTGCCTGACTCCTGTTCCAAGCTTGTCTCTTTTGTCCTGCTTGACTCTCGTCCCAAGCCTCTATCTCCTACTAGACTGACTCTCGTCCATAACCCTTCTCTTCTACCCTGCCTGACTCTCGTCCCATGCCTTACTCTCCTGTTCCACCTGACTCTCGTCCCAAGCCTCTCTCTCCTGTCCTGCCTGACTCTCGTCCCAGCCAATCTCTCCTGTACTGCCTTGAATATCGTTCGAAGCCCCTCTTTCCTAGCCTGCATGATTCTCGTCCCAAACCTCTCTTTTCTGTCCTGCCTTACTCTCGTCCCAAGCCCCTCTCTCCTACCCTGCCTGACTCTCGTCCCAAGCCTCTCTCCTGCCGAAATTGACTCTCGTCCAAAGCCTCTCTCCTTTCCTGCCTGACTCTCGTCCAAGTCCTCTCTCTCCTGTCCTGACTGACTTTCGTCCCAAGCCTCTTTCTCCTAATTGCCTGACTCTCGTTCCAAGCCCTTCTCTCCTACCCTTCCTAACTCTCGTCCGAAGCCTGTCTCTCCTGTCCTGCCTGACTCTCTTCCTAAGCCTCTCTCTTCTGTCCTGCCTGACTCTCGTCCCAAACGTTTATCTCCTCTCTTGCCTGACTCTCGTCCCAAGCCTCTCTCTCCTGTCCTACTTGACTCTCATCCCAAGCCTCTTTCTCCTGTCCTGCCTGACTGTCATACCAAGCCTCTCTCTCCTGTCCTGCCTGACTATTGTCCCAAGACTCTCTCTCCTGTCCTGCCTGACTCCCGTCCCAAGCTTCTCTCTCCTGTCCTGACTGACTCTCGTCCCAAGCTTTTCTCTCCTATCTTGCCTGATACTAGTCCAAAGCCTCTCTCTCTAGCCTTGCCTGACTCTCGTCCCAAGCCTCTCACTCCTGTGTTGCCTCACTCTCGTCCCAAACCACCCTCTCTTGTCCTGGCTGACTCTCGTCCCAGGCCTCTCTCTCCTGTCCTGCCTGACTCTCGTCCCAAGCCTCTCTCTCCTGTCCTACCTGACTCTTATCCCAAGCCTCTCTCTCATGTCCTGCTTGACTCTCGTCCCAAGCGTCTATCTCCTCTCTTGCCTGACTCTCGTCCCAAGTCTCTCCTCCGGTCCTGCCTGACTCTCGTCCCAATCCTCTTTCTCCTGTCCTCCCTGACTCTGGTCTCAAGCCTATTTCTCCTGTCCTGCCTGACTGTCATCCCAAGCCTCTCTCTCCTGTCCTGCCTGATTCTCGTCCCAAACCTATCTCTCCTCTCCTGCCTGATTCTCGTCACAAGCCTCTCTCTCCTGTCGTGCCTGACTCTCTCCTCAAGCCTCTCTCTCCAATCCTGCCTGACTCTTGTCCCAAGCCAATCTCTCCTGCACTGCCTTGAATATCGTTCGAAGCCCCTCTTTCCTAGCCTTCATTATTCTCGTCCCAAACCTCTCTTTTCCGTCCTGCCTTACTCTCGTCCCAAGCCAATCTCTCCTACCCTGCCTGACTCTCGTCCCCACCCTCTCTCCTGTCGAACTTGACTCGCGTACCAAGCCTCTCTCTCCTTTCCTGCCTGACTCTCGTCCCAGTCCTCTCTCTCCTGTCCTGACTGACTCTCGTCCCAAGCCTCTTTCTCCTAATTACCTGACTCTCGTTCCAAGCCCTTCTCTCCTACCCTTCCTGACTCTCGTCCGAAGCCTGTTTCTCCTGTCCTGCCTGACTCTCTTCCTAAGCTTCTCTCTTCTGTCCTGCCTGACTCTCGTCCCAAACGTTTATCTCCTCTCTTGCCTGACTCTCGTCCCAAGTCTCTCTCTCCTGTCCTGCCTGACTCTCATCCCAAGCCTCTTTCTCCTGTCCTGCTTGACTGTCATACCAAGCCTCTCACTCCTGTCCTGCCTGACTCTCGTCCCAAACCTCTCTCTCCTCTCCTGCCTGAATCTCGTCCGAAGCCTCTCTCTCATGTCGTGTTTGACTCTCTCCTCAAGCCTTTCTCTCCTATCCTGCCTAACTCTCGTCCCAAGTCTCTCTCTCCTGTCCTGCCTGACTATCGTCCCAAGCCTCTCTCTCCTGTCCTGCCTGACTCTCGTCCCAAGCTTCTCTCTCCTGTCCTGACTGACTCTCGTCCCAAGCTTTTCGCTCCTATCTTGCCTGACACTAGTCCCAGGCCTCTATCTTCTGTCCTGCCTGACTCTCGTCCCAAGCCTCTCTCTCCTGTTCTGCCTGACTCTCGTCCCATGCCTCCCTCTCCTGTTCTGCCTGACTCTCCTCCCAAGCCTCTCTCTCCTGACCTGCCTGAGTCTCGTCCCCAGCCTCTCCCTCCTGTCCTGCCTGACTCTCGTCCCAAGCCTCTCTCTCCTGCCCTGCCTGACTCTCGTCCAAAGCCTCTTTCTCCTATCCTGCCTGACTCTCGCACCAAGCCTCTTCCTCCTCCATGCCTGCCTCTCGTCCCAAGCCCTTCTCTCCTACCCTGCCTGACACTCGACCCAAGCCTCTCTCTCCTGCCCTGACTGACTCTCGTCCCAAGCCTCTCTCCTCTCTCCTACCAGACTCCCGTCCCAGTCCTCTCTCTCCTGTCCTGACTGACTCTCGTCCCAAGTATCTTTCTCCTAATTGCCTGACTCTCGTTCCAAGCCCTTCTCTAATACCCTTCCTGACTCTCGTCCCAAGCCTCTCTCTCTTGCCCTGCCTGACTGTCGTCCTAAGCCTCTCTTTCCTGTCCTGCCTCACACTCGTCCAAAGCGTCTATCTCCTCTCTTGCCTGACTCTTGTCCCAAGTCTCTCTCTCCGGTCCTCCCTGACTCTCGTCCCAAGCCTCTCTCTCCTGTCCTCCCTGACGCTCGTCCCAAGCTTCTCTTTCCTGTCTTGAATGACTTTCGTCCCAATCCTCTCTCTCTCGTGTCCTGCTTGACTCTCGTCCCAGGCCTCTCTCTCCTGTCCTGCCTGACTCTCGTCCGAAGCCTCTCTCTTCTCTCCCCCCTGACTCTCGTCCCAAGCCTCTTTCTCCTACCCTGCCTGACTGTCGTCGAAAGTCTCCCTCTCATGTACTGCCTAACTCTCTAGTCAAGCCTCTTTCTCCTGTCCTGCCTGACTCTCGTCCCAATCCTCTCTCTTCTGTCCTGCCTGACTATCGTCCCATGCCTCTCTCTCCTGTTCTGCCTTTCTCTCCTACCAAGCCTCTCTCTTTTGTCCTACCTGACTTTCGCCCCAATCCGGTCTCTCCTGTCCTGCCTGACTCTCGGCCTAAGCCTCTCTCTCTTGTCCTCCCTGACTATCGTCCCAAGCCTCTCTCTCCTTTCCAGTCTGACTCTCGTCCCAAGCCAATATCTCCTCTCCTGCCTGACTGTCATCCCAAGCCTCTCTCTCCTGTCCTAACTAACTCTCACCTCAAGTATCTCTCTCCTCTCATGCCTGACTCTGGTACCAACCCTCTATCTCCTGTCCTGCCTGTCTCTCGTCCCAGGCCTCTTTCTTCTCCTGCATAACTCTCTTTCCAAGCCTCGCTCTCCTGTCCAGCCTGACTCTCGTCCCAAGACTTTCCCTCCTGTCCTGCCTGACTCTCGTCCGAAGCCCCTCTCTCCTACCCTGCATGATTCTCGTACCAAGCCTCTCTCTCCTATCATGCCTGACTCTCATCCCAACTCCCTCTCTCCTACCCTGCTTGACTCTCGTCCGAAGCCTCTCTCATGTCGAGCCTGACTCTCTTCCCAAGCCTCGCTCTCCTGTCCAGCCTGACTCTCGTCCCAAGACTTTCCCTCCTGTCCTGCCTGACTCTCGTCCGAAGCCCCTCTCTCCTACACTACATGATTCTCGTACCAAGCCTCTCTCTCCTATCATGCCTGACTCTCATCCCAACTCCCTCTCTCCTACCCTGCTTGACTCTCGTCCGACGCCTCTCTCATGTCGAGCCTGACTCTCGTCCCAAGCCTCTTTCTCCTACCCTGCCTGACTGTCGTCGAAAGTCTCCCTCTCATGTACTGCCTAACTCTCTAGTCAAGCCTCTTTCTCCTGTCCTGCCTGACTCTCGTCCCAATCCTCTCTCTTTTGTCCTGCCTGACTATCGTCCCATGCCTCTCTCTCCTGTTCTGCCTTTCTCTCCTACCAAGCCTCTCTCTTTTGTCCTACCTGACTTTCGCCCCAAGCCGGTCTCTCCTGTCCTGCCTGACTCTCGTCCTAAGCCTCTCTCTCTTGTCCTCCCTGACTATCGTCCCAAGCCTCTCTCTCTTGTCCAGTCTGACTCTCGTCCCAAGCCAATATCTCCTCTCCTGCCTGACTGTCATCCCAAGCCTCTCTCTCCTGTCCTAACTAACTCTCACCTCAAGTATCTCTCTCGTCTCATGCCTGACTCTGGTACCAACCCTCTGTCTCCTGTCCTGCCTGTCTCACGTCCCAGTCCTCTTTCTTCTTCTCCTGCATAACTCTCTTTCCAAGCCTCGCTCTCCTGTCCAGCCTGACTCTCGTCCCAAGACTTTCCCTCCTGTCCTGCCTGACTCTCGTCCGAAGCCCCTCTCTCCTACCCTGCATGATTCTCGTACCAAGCCTCTCTCTCCTATCATGCCTGACTCTCATCCCAACTCCCTCTCTCCTACCCTGCTTGACTCTCGTCCGAAGCCTCTCTCATGTCGAGCCTGACTCTCTTCCCAAGCCTCGCTCTCCTGTCCAGCCTGACTCTCGTCCCAAGACTTTCCCTCCTGTCCTGCCTGACTCTCGTCCGAAGCCCCTCTCTCCTACCCTGCATGATTCTCGTACCAAGCCTCTCTCTCCTATCATGCCTCACTCTCATCCCAACTCCCTCTCTCCTACCCTGCTTGACTCTCGTCCGAAGCCTCTCTCATGTCGAGCCTGACTCGTCACAAGCCTCTCTCTCCGGTCATGCCTGACTCTCGTCCCAAGCCTTTCTCTCCTGTCCTGCCTGACTCTCGTCCCAAGACTCTCTTTCCTCTCCTGCCTGACATTCGTTCCAGGACTCTATCTCCTGTCCTGCCTGACTCTCGTCCTAACACTCTCTCTCCTGTCCTGCCTGACTTTCGTCCCAAGCCTCTCTCTCCTACACTGCCTGACTGTCGTCAAAAGCCTCTCTCTCCTGTCCTGCCTGACTCTCTCGTCAAGCCTCTCTCTCCTGTCCTGCTTAACTCTCGTCCCAAGCTTTTCTCCCCTGTCCTGCCTGACTTTAGTCCCAAGCCTCTCTCTCCTTTCATGCCTGACTCTCGTCCCATGCCTCTCTCTTCTGTCCTGCTTGACTCTCGTCCCAAGCTTTTCTCCCCTACCCTGCCTAACTCTAGTCCCAAGCCTCTCTCTCCTGTCCTGCCTGACTCTCATCCAAAGCATCTCTATCATGTCTTGCCTGACTGGCGTACCAAGCCTATCTCTCTTGTCCTGCTTGACTCTCGTCCCAACTCCCTCTCTCCTACCAAGTCTGACTCTCGTCCAAAGCTCTCTTTCCAGGCCTGCCTGACTCTCGACCCATGATTCTCTCTCCTGTCATGCCTGATTCTCGTCCCATGCTTCTCTCTCCTGTCATGCCTGACTCTCCTCCCAAGCCTCTCTCTCCTGTCCTCCCTGACTCTCGTCCCAAGACTCTCTCTCATGTCCTGCCTGACTCTCGTCCGAAGACCCTATCTCCTCTCCCGTCTGACTCTGTCACAAGCCTCTCTCTCCTGTCCTGCCTGACTCCTGTCCCATGCTTCTCTCTCTTCACATTCCTGACTCTCGTCCTAAGCCTCTTTCTCCTACCCTGCCTGACTCTCGTCCATAGCCCTTCTCTCCTACCCTGCCTGACTCTCGTCTCAAGCCTCTCTCTATCCTGTCCTGCCTGACCCTCGTCCCAAGCCTCCCTCTCCTGTCCTGCCTGACTCTCGTCCCAAGCCAATCTCTCCTGTACTGCCTGAATATTGTCCGAAACCCCTCTCTCCTACCCTGCATGATTCTCGTTCCAAGCCTCTCTTTTCTGTCCTCCCTTACTCTCGTCCCAAGCCCCTCTTTCCTACCCTGCCTGACTCTCGTCCCAAACCTCTCTCCTGTCGACCTTGACTCTCGTCCCAAGCCATTCTCTCCTCTCCTGCCTGACTCTCGCCCCAGTCCTATCTCTCCTGTCCTGACTGACTCTCGTCCCAAGCCTATCTCTCCTAATTGCCTGACTCTCGTTCCAAGCTCTTCTCTCCTACCCTTCCTGACTCTCGTCCCAAGCCTCTGTCTCCTGTCCTTCCTGACTGTCGTCCGAAGCCTCTCTCACTTGTCCTGCCTGACTCTCGTCCCAAGCGTCTATCTCCTCTCTTGCCTGACTCTCGTCCCAAGTCTCTCTCTCCGGTCCTGCCTAACTCTCGTCCCAAGCCTCTTTCTCCTGTCCTCCCTGACTCTGGTCTCAAGACTATTTCTCCTGTCCTGCCTGACTGCCATCCCAAGACTTTCTCTCCTGTCCTGCCTGACTCTCGTCACAAACCTATCTCTCCTCTCCTGCCTGATTCTCGTCAAAAGCCTCTGTCTCCTGTCGTGCCTGACTCTCTCCTCAAGCCTCTCTCTCCAATCCTGCCTGACACTTGTCCCATGTCTCTCTCTCCTGTCCTGTTTGACTGTCATCCCAAGCCTCTCTCTACTGTCCTGCCCGACTCTCGTCCCAACTCACTCTCTCCTACCCTGCCTGATTCTCGTCCGAAGCCTCTCTCCTGTCGAGCCTGACGCTCGTCCCAAGCCTCTCTCTCCTGTCCTGCCTGACTCTTGTCCCAAGCCAATCTCTCCTGCACTTCCTTGAATATCGTTCGAAGCCCCTCTTTCCTAGCCTGCATGGTTCTCGTCCCATACCTCTCTTTTCTGTCCTGCCTTACTCTCGTCCCAGGCCCTTCTCTCCTACCCTGCCTGACTCTCGTCCCAAGCCTCTCTCCTGTCGAACTTGACTCTCGTCCCAAGCCTCTCTCTCCTTTCCTGCCTTACTCTCGTCCCAGTCCTCATTCTCCTGTCCTGACTGGCTCTCGTCCAACGCCTCGTTCTCCTAATTGCCTGACTCTCGTTCCAAGCACTTCTCTCCTACCATTCCTGACTCTCGTCCGAAGCCTGTCTCTCCTGTCCTGCCTGACTCTCGTCCCAAACGTTTATCTCTTCTCTTGCCTGACTCTCGTCCCAAGCCTCTCTCTGCTGTCCTGCCTGACTCTCGTCCCAAGCCTCTTTCTCCTGTCCTGCTTGACTGTCATACCAAGCCTCTCACTCCTGTCCTGCCTGACTCTCGTCCCAAACCTCTCTCTCCTCTCCTGCCTGATTCTCGTTCGAAACCTCTCTCTCATGTCGTTCTTGACTCTCTCCTCAAGCCTTTCTCTCCTATCCTGCCTGACTCTCGTCCCAAGCCTCTCTCTGCTGTCCTGCCTGACTCTCGTCCCAAGCCTCTTTCTCCTGTCCTGCTTGACTGTCATACCAAGCCTCTCACTCCTGTCCTGCCTGACTCTCGTCCCAAACCTCTCTATCCTCTCCTGCCTGATTCTCGTTCGAAACCTCTCTCTCATGTCGTTCTTGACTCTCTCCTCAAGCTTTTCTCTCCTATCCTGCCTGACTCTCGTCCCAAGCCTCTCTCTCCTGTCCTGCCTGACTCTCTTCACAGGCTTCTCTCTCCTGTCCTGACTGACTCTCGTCCCAAGCTTTTCTCTCCTATCTTGCTTGACACTAGTCCCAGGCCTCTATCTTCTGTCCTGCCTGACTCTCGTCTCAAGCCTCTCTCTCCTGTTCTGCCTGACTCTCGCCCATGCCTCTCTCTCCTGTTCTGCCTGACTCTCCTCAAAAGCCTCTCTCTCTTGTCCTGCCTGAGTCTCGTCCCCAGCATATCCCTCCGCTCCTGCCTGACTCTCGTCCCCAGCCTCTCTCTCCAGCCCTTCCTGACTCTAGTCACAAGCCTCTCTCTCCCTCCTCCATGCCTGCCTCTCGTCCCAAGCCCTTCTCTCCTACCCTGCCTGACACTCGACCCAAGTCTCTCTCTCCTGCCCTGACTGACTCTCGTCCCAAGCCTCTCTCTTCTCTCCTGCCAGACTCCCGTCCGAGATCTCTCTCTCCTGTCCTTACTGACTCTCGTCCCAAGCATCTTTCTCCTAATTGCCTGACTCTCGTTCCAAGCCCTTCTCTAATACCCTTCCTGACTCTCGTCCCAAGCCTCTCTCTCTTGCCCTGCCTGACTGTCGTCCTAAGCCTCTCTTTCCTGTCCTGCCTCACACTCGTCCCAAGCGTCTATCTCCTCTCTTGCCTGACTCTTGTCCCAAGTCTCTCTCTCCGGTCCTGCCTAACTCTCGTCCCAAGCCTCTTTCTCCTGTCCTCCCTGACACTTGTCCCAAGCCTCTCTCTCCTGTCCTGCCTGACTCTCGTCCCAAGCCTCTCTCTCTCCTGTCCTGCTTGACTCTCGTCCCAGGCCTCTCTCTCCTGTCTTGCCTGACTCTCGTCCTAAGCCTCTCTCTCCTGTCCGTCCTGACTCTCGTCCCAAGCCTCTCTCTTCTGTCCTCCTTGACTCTCGTCCCAAGCCTCTCTCTCCTACCCTGCCTGACTGTCGTCGAAAGCCTCCCTCTCATGTACTGCCTAACTCTCTAGTCAAGCCTCTTTCTCCTGTCCTGCCTGACTCTCGTCCCAATCCTCTCTCTCCTGTCCTGCCTGACTCTCGCCCCATGCCTCTCTCTCCTGTTCTGCCTTTCTCTCCTCCCAAGACTCTCTCTCTTGTCCTGCCTGACTTTCGTCCCAAGCCGCTCTCTCCTGTCCTGCCTGACTCTCGTCCCAAGTCCCTCTCTCTTGTCCTGCCTGACTATCGTCCCAAGCCTCTCTCTCCTGTCCAGTCTGATCGTCCAAAGCCAATATCTCCTCTCCTGCCTGACTGTCATCCCAAGCCTCTCTATCCTGTCCTGACTGACTCTCACCTCAAGCCTCTCTCTCCTCTCATGCCTGACTCTCGTACCAACCCTCTATCTCCTGTCCTGCCTGTCTCTAGTCCCAGGACTCTTTCTTCTTCTCCTGCATAACTCTCTTCCCAAACCTCGCTCTCCTGTCCAGCCTGACTCTCGTCCCAAGACTCTCCCTCCTGTCCTGCCTGACTCTCGTCCGAAGCCCCTCTCTCCTACCCTGCATGATTCTAGTACCAAGCATCTCTCTCCTGTCCTTCCTGACTCTCATCCCAACTCCCTCTCTACTACCCTGCTTGACTCTCGTCGGAAGCCTTTCTCATGTCGAGCCTGACTCTCGTCCCAAGCCTCTCTCTCCGGTCCTGCCTCACTCTCGTCCCAAGCCTCTCTTTCCTCTCCTGCCTGACATTCGTTCCAGGACTCTATCTCTTATCCTGCCTGACTCTCGTCCTAACACTTTCTCTCCTGTCCTGCCTGACTCGCCCCAAGCCTCCCTCTCCTACATTGCCTGACTGTCGTCAAAAGCCTCTCTCTCCTATCCTGCCTGACTCTCTCGTCAAGCCTCTCTCTCCTGTCCTGCTTGACTCTCGTCCCAAGCTTTTCTCCCATGTCATGCCTGACTCTAGTCCCAAAACTCTCTCTCCTCTCATGCCTGACTCTGGTCCCCTGTCTCTCTCTTCTGTCCTGCTTGACTCTCGTCCCAAGCTTTTCTCCCCTGCCCTGCCTGACTCTAGTCCCAAGCCTCTCCCTCCTGTCCTGCCTGACTCTCGTCCAAACCCTCTCTATCATGTCATGCCTGAATGTCGTACCAAGCCTATCTCTCTTGTCCTGCTTGACTCTCGTCCCAACCCCCTCTCTCCTACCAAGCCTGACTCTCGTCCAAAGCTCTCTTTCCAGGCCTGCCTGACTCTTAACCCATGAATCTCTCTCCTGTCATGCCTGACTCTCGTCCTAAGCTTCTCTCTCCTGTCCTGCCTGACTCTCCTCCCAAGCCTCTCTCTCCTGTCCTGCCTGACTCTCGTACCAAGACTCTCTCTCATGTCCTGCCTGACTCTCGTCCGAAGCCCCTATCTCCTACCCTGCAAGATTCTCGTTCCAAGCCTCTCTTTTCTGTCCTGCCTTACTCTCGTCCCAAGCCCCTCTCTCCTACCCTGCCTGACTCTCGTCCCAAACCTCTCTCCTGTCGACCTTGACTCTCGTCCCAAGCCATTCTCTCCTCTCCTGCCTGACTCTCGTCCCAGTCCTATCTCTCCTGTCCTGACTGACTCTCGTCCCAAGCCTGTCTCTCTTAATTGCCTGACTCTCGTTCCAAGCCCTTCTCTCCTACCCTTCCTGACTCTCGTTCCAAGCCTCTGTCTCCTGTCCTTCCTGACTGTCGTCTGAAGCCTCTCTCTCTTGTCCTGCCTGACTCTCGTCCCAAGCGTCTATCTCCTCTCTTGCTTGACTCTCGTCCCAAGTCTCTCTCTCCGGTCCTGCCTCACTCTCGTCCCAAGCCTCTTTCTGCTGTCCTCCCTGACTCTGGTCTCAAGCCTATTTCTCCTGTCCTGCCTGACTGTCATCCCAAGCCTCTCTCTCCTGTCCTGCCTGACTCTCGTCCCAAAACTATCTCTCCTCTCCTGCCTGATTCTCGTCACAAGCCTCTCTCTCCTGTCGTGCCTGACTCTCTCCACAAGCCTTTCTCTCCAATCCTGCCTGACTCTCTCCTCAAGCCTCTCTCTCCAATCCTGCCTGACTCTTGTCCCATGTCTCTCTCTCCTGTCCTGCTTGACTGTCATCCCAAGCCTCTCTCTACTGTCCTGCCTGACTCTCGTACCAACTCACTCTCTCCTACCCTGCCTGTTTCTCGTCCGAAGCCTCTCTCCTGTCGAGCCTGACTCTCGTCCCAAGCCTCTCTCTCCTGTCCTGCCTGACTCTTGTCCCAAGCCTCTCTCTCCTGTCCTGCCTGAATCTCGTCCCAGACATCTCTCTCCGGTCCTGCCTGATTTTCGGCCCAAGCCTCTCTCTCCTGTCAATCCTGACTCTCGTCCCAAGCTTCTCTTTCCTGTCCTGCTTGACACTCGTCACAGGACTCTATCTCCTCTCCTGCCTGACTCTCGTCCTTACCCTCTCTCTCCTCTCCTGCCTGACTCTCGTCCCAAGCATCTCTCTCCTACCCTGCCTGACCGTCGTCCCAAGCCTCTCTCTCCTGTCCTGCCTGACTCTCGTCTCAAGCTTTTCTCCCCTGTCCTGCCTGACTCTAGTCCCAAGCCTCTCTCTCCTGTCCTGCCTGACTCTCGTCCCATGCCTCTCTCTTCTGTCCTGCCTGACTCTCGTCCAATGCCTCTCTCTCCTGTACTGCCTAACTCTCGTCCCAAGCCTCTCTCTCCTGTCATACCTGACTCTCGTCCCAAGCCTATCTCTCTTGTCCTGCTTGACTCTCATCCCAAGCCCCTCTCTCCTTCCCAGCCTGACTCTCCTCCCAAGCTCTCTTTCCAGGGCTGCCTGACTCTCGTCCGATGACTCTCTCCTGTCATGCCTGACTTTCGTCCCAAGCTTCTCTCTCCTGTCCTGCCTGACTCTAGTCCCAAGCCTCTCTCTGCTGTTATGCTTGACTCTCGTCCCAAGCCTCTCTCTCCTTCCTGCTTGACTCTCGTCCCCAAGCATCTCTCCCATCCTGAGTGACACTGTCAAAAGCCTCACGCTCTTCTTCTGCCTGACTCTCGTCCCATGTTTCTCTCACTCCTGTCCTGCCTGAATCTCCTCCCAAACCTCTCCCTCTTGTCCTGTCTAACTCTCGTCCCAGGTCTCTCTCTTGTGTCCTGCTTGACTCTCGTCCCAAGTGTCTCTCTCCTGTCCTGTTTGACTCTCGTCCCAAGCCTCTCTCTCCTGTCCTGCCTGACTTATGTCCCAAGCTTGTCTCTCTTGTCCTGCTTGACTCTCGTCCCAAGCCTCTATCTCCTACTAGACTGACTCTCGTCCATAGCCCTTCTCTCCTACCCTGCCTGACTCTCGTCCCAAGCCTCACTCTCCTGTTCTACCTGACTCTCGTCCCAAGCCTCCCTCTCCTGTCCTGCCTGACTCTTGTCCCAAGATAATATCTCCTGCACTGACTTGAATATCGTTCGAAGCCCCTCTTTCCTAGCCTGAATGATTCTCGTCCCAAACCTCTCTTTTCTGTCCTGCCTTACTCATGTCCCAAGCCCCTCTCTCCTACCCTGCCTGACTCTCGTCCCAAGCCTCTCTGCTGTCGAACTTGACTCTCGTCCCAAGCCTCTCTGCTGTCGAACTTGGCGCTCGTCCCAAGCCTCTCTCTCCTTTCGTGCTTGACTCTCGTCACAGTCCTCTCTCTCCTGTCCTGACTGACTCTCGTCCCAAGCCTTTCTCCTAATTGCGTGACTCTTGTTCCAAGCCCTTCTCTCCTACACTTCCTGACTCTCGTCCCAAGCCTCTCTCTCCTGTCCTGCCTGACTCTCGTCCCAAGTCTCTCTCTCCTGTCCTGCCTGACTATCGTCCCAAGACTCTCTCTCCTGTCCTGCCTAACTCTCGTCCCAATCTTCTCTCTCCTGTCCTGACTGACTCTCGTCCCAAGCTTTTCTCTCCTATCTTGCCTGACACTAGTCCCAGTCCTCTATCTTCTGTCCTGCCTGACTCTCGTCCCAAGCCTCTCTCTCCTGTTCTGCCTGACTCTCGTACCATGCCTCTCCCTTCTGTTCTGCCTGACTCTCCTCCCAAGCCTCTATCTGTTCTCCTGCCTGAGTCTCGTCCCCAGCCTCTCACTCCTGTCCTGCCTGACTCTCGTCACAAGCCTCTCTCTCCGGCCCTGCCTGACTCTCGTCCAAAGCCTCTCTCTCCTGTCCTGCCTGACTCTCGCCCCAAGCCTCTTACTCCTACATGCCTGCCTATCGTCCCAAGCCCTTCTCTCCTACCCTGCCTGACACTCGACCCAAGCCTCTCTCTCCTGCACTGCCTGACTCTCGTCCCAAGCCTCTCTCTCCTCTCCTGCCAGACTCCCGTCCCAGTCCTCTTTCTCCTGTCCTGCCTGACTCTCGTCCCAAGCATCTTTCTCCTAATTGCCTGACTATCGTCCCAAGACTCTCTCTCCTGTCCTGCCTAACTCTCGTCCCAATCTTCTCTCTCCTGTCCTTACTGACTCTCGTCCCAAGCTTTTCTCTCCTATCTTGCCTGACACTAGTCCCAGTCCTCTATCTTCTGTCCTGCCTGACTCTCATCCTAAGCCTCTCTCTCCTGTCCTGCCTGACACTCATCCGATATCTCTCTCTCCTCTCCTGCCTTATTCATGTCCCAAGCCTCTTTCTCCTTTCGTGCCTGACTCTCTCCTCAATCCTCTCTCTCCTATCCTGCCTGACTCTCGTCCCAAGTCTCTCTCTCCAGTCCTGCCTGACTATCGTAACAAGCATTTCTCTCCTGTCCTGCCTGACTCTCGTCCCAAGCCTCTCTCTCCTGTCCTGACTGACTCTCGTCCCAAGCTTTTCTCTCCTATCTTGCCTGACACTAGTGCTAGGCCTCTATATCCTGTCCTACCTGACTTTCGTCCGAAGCCTCTCTCTCGTGTCCTGCCTGACTCTCGTCCCAAACCTCCCTCTCCTGTTCTGCCTAACTCTCCTCCCAAGCCTCTCTCTCTTGTCCTGCCTGACTGTCGTCCCAAGCCTCTCACTCCTGTCTAACCTGACTCTCGTCCCAAACCCCCCTCTCTTGTCCTGGCTGACTCTCGTCCCCAGCCTCTCTCTCCTGTCCTGCTTGACTCTCGTCCCAAGCCTCTCTCTCCAGTCCTGCCTGACTATCATCCCAAACCTCTCTCTCCTGTCCTGCCTGACTATCGTCCAAAGCCTCTTTCTCCTACCCTGCCTGACTCTCATCGCAAGCCTCTCTCTCCTGTCGTGCCTGACTCTCTCCTCAAGCCTGTCTCTCCTATTCTGCCTGACTCTCGTCCGAAGTCTCTCTCTCCTCTCCTGCCTGACTCCCGTCCCAAGCCTCTCTCTTCTGTCCTGACTGACTCTCACCTCAAGCCTCTCTTTCCTCTCATACCTGACTCTCGTACCACCCCTCTCTCTCCTGTCCTGCCTGACTCTCAGTCCCAGTCCTCTTTCCCCTGTCCTGCATAACTCTCGTCCCAAACCTCTCTCTCCTTTCTTGCCTGACTCTCTTCCCAACCCTCTCTCTCCTGTCCTGCCTGACTCTCGTCCCAAACCTTTCTCCCCTGTCTTGCCTGAGGGTCGTCCCAAGCCTCTCTCTCCTGTCTTGCCTGACTCTCGTCCCAAACTTCCCTCTCTTGTCCTGGCTGACTCTCGTCCCCAGCCTCTCTCTCCTGTCCTGCTTGACTCTCGTCCCAAGCCTCTTTCTCCTACCTTGCCTGACTCTCGTCTCAAGCCTCTCTCTCCTGTCGTGCCTGACTCTCTCCTCAAGCCTCTCTCTCCTATCCTGCCTGACTCTCGTCCGAAGTCTCTCTCTCCTCTCCTGCCTGACTCTCGTCCCAAGCCTCTCTCTCCTGTCCTGCATGACTCTCACCTCAAGCCTCTCTCTCCTCTCATACCTGACTCTCGTACCAACCCTCTCTCTCCTGTCCTGCCTGACTCTCGTCCCAGTCCTCTTTCTCCTGTCCTGCATAATTCTCGTCCCAAGCCTCTCTGTCCTTTCCTGCCTGACTCTCTTCCCAACCCTCTCTCTCCTGTCCTGGCTGACTCTGGTACCAAACCTTTCTCCCCTTCTTGCCTGAGGGTCGTCCCAAGCCTCTCTCTCCTGTCTTGCCTGACTCTCGTCCCAAAACTTCAATCTCTTGTCCTGGCTGACTCTCGTCCCAAACCTCTCTCTCCTGTCTTGCCTGACTCTCGTCCTAGTCCTCTTTATCCTGTCCTGCATAACTCTCGTCCCAAGCCTCTCTCTCATTTCCTGCCTGACTCTCTTCCCAACCCTCTCTCTCCTGTCCCGTCTGACTCTCGTCCCATGTCTCTCTCTCCTGTTCTGCCTGACTCTCGTCCCACGCCTCTCTCTCCAGGTTCTGCCTGACTCTCCTCCCAAGCCTCTTTCTCTTGTCCTGCCTGACTCTCGTCACAAGCCTTTCTCTCATGTCCTTCCTGACTCTCGTCACAAGTCTCTTTCGCCTGTCCTGCATAACTCTCGTCCCAAGCCACACTCTCCTGTCCAGCCTAACTCTCGTCCCAAGACTCTCACTCCTGTCCTGCCTAACTCACGTCAAAAACCCCTCTCTCATACCCTGCATGATTCTCGTACCAAGCCTCTCTCTCCTGTCCTGCCTGACTCTCGTGCTAAAACTCTCTCTCCTGTCCTGCCTGACTCTCGTCCCAAGCCTCTCTCTCCTCCACTGCCTGACTGTCGTCAAAATCCTCTCTCTCCTGTCCTGCCTGACTCTCTCGTCAAGCCTCTCTCTCCTGTCCTGCTTGACTCTCGTCCCAAGCTTTTCTCCCCTGTCCTGCCTGACTCTAGTCCCAAGCTTCTCTCTCCTTTCCTGCCTGACTCTCGTCCCATGCCTCTCTCTTCTGTCCTGCTTGACTCTCGTCCCATGACTCTCTCTCCTGTACTGCCTGACTCTCGTCCAGAGACTCTCTATCATGTCCTTCCTGACTCTCGTCCCAAGCCTATCTCTCTTGTCCTGTTTGACTCTCGTACCAAGCCACTCTCTCCTACCAAGCCTGACTCTCGTCCCAAGCTCTCTTTCCAGGCCTGCCTGACTCTCGTCCCATGAATATCTCTCCTGTCATGCCTGACTCTCGTCCCAAACTTCTCTCTCCTGTCCTGCCTGACTCTCCTCCCAAGCCTCTCTCTCCTGACCTGCCTGACTCTCGTCCCAAGACTCTCTCTCATGTCCTGCCTGACTCTCGTCCGAAGCCTCTATCTCCTCTCCCGTCTGACTCTCGTCACAAGACTCTCTCTCCTGTCCTGCCTGACTCCTGTCCCATGCTTCTCTCTCTTGATCTGCCTGACTCTCGTCCCAAACCTCTTTCTCCTACTTGCCTGACTCTAGTCCATAGCCCTTCCCTCCTACTCCCGCCTGACTCTCGTCCCAAGCCTCTCTCTCCTGCCCTGCCTGACTCTCGTCCCAAGCCTCCCTTTCATGTCCTGCCTGACTCTCGTCCCAAGCCAATCTCTCCTGTACTGCCTGAATATTGTCCGAAGCCCCTCTCTCCTACCCTGCAAGATTCTCGTTCCAAGCCTGTCTTTTCTGTCCTGCCTTACTCTCGTCCCAAGCCCCTCTTTCCTACCCTGCCTGACTCTCGTCCCAAACCTCTCTCATGTCGACCTTGACTCTCGTCCCAAGGTATTCTCTCCTCTCCTGCCTGACTCTCTTCCCAGTCCTATCTCTCCTGTCCTGACTGACTCTCGTTCCAAGCTCTTCTCTCCTACCCTTCCTGACTCTCGTCCCAAGCCTCTGGCTCCTGTCCTTCCTGACTGTCGGCGGAAGCCTCTCTTTCTTTTCCTGCCTGACTCTCGTGCCAAGCGTCTATCTCCTCTCTTGCCTGACTCTCGTCCCAAGTCACTCTCTCCGGTCCTGCCTGACTCTCGTAACAAGCATCTTTCTCCTGTCCTCCCTGACTCTGGTCTTAAGTCTATTTCTCCTGTCCTGCCTGACTGTCATCCCAAGCCTCTCTCTCCTGTCCTGCCTGACTCTCGTCCCAAACCTATCTCTCCTCTCCTGCCTGATTCTCGTCACAAGCCTCTCTCTCCTGTCGTGCCTGACTCTCTCCTCAAGCCTCTCTCTCCAATCCTACCTGACTCTTATCCCATGTCTCTCTCTCCTGTCCTGCTTGACTGTCATCCCAAGCCTCTCTCTACTGTCCTGCCTGACTCTCGTCCCAAATCACTCTCTCCTACCCTGCCTGATTCTCGTCCGAAGCCTCTCTCCTGTCGAGCCTAACTCTCGTCCGAAGCCTCTCTCTCGTGTCCTGCCTGACTCTCGTCCCAAGTCTCTTTCTCCTGTCCTGCATGACTATCGTCCCAAGCCTCTCTCTCGTGTCCTGCCTGACTCTCGTCCCAAGCCTCTCTCTCCTGTTCTGCCTGACTCTCGTCCAACGCCTCTCTCTCCTGTTCTGCCTGACTCTCCCCCCAAGCCTCTATCTCTTGTCCTGCCTGAGTCTCGTCCCCAGCCTCTCCCTCCTGTCCTGCCTGACTCTCGTCCCAAGCCTCTCTCTCCTTCCCTGCCTGACTCTCGTCCCAAGCCTCTCTCTCCTGTCCTGCCTGACTCTCGCCCCAAGCCTCTTACTCCTACATGCCTGCCTCTCGTCCCAAGCCCTTCTCTCCTACCCCGCCTGACACTCGACCCAAGCCTCTCTCTCTTGCCATGCCTGACTCTCGTCCAAAGCCTCTCTCTCCTCTCCTGCCAGACTCCCGTCCCAGTCCTCTCTCTCCTGTCGTGACTGACTCTCGTCCAAAGCATCTTTCTCCTAATTGCCTGACTCTCGTTCCAAGCCCTTCTCTCCTACCCTTCCTGACTCTCGTCCCAAGCCTCTCTCTCTTACCCTGCCTGACATTTGTCCTAAGCCTCTCTCTCCTGTCCTGCCTCACACTCGTCCCAAGCGTCTATCTCCTCTCTTGCCTGACTCTTGTCCCAAGTCTCTCTCTCCGGTCCTGCCTGACTCTCGTCCCAAGCCTCTCTCTCCTGTCCTACCTCACTCTCGTCCCAAGCCTCTTTCTCCTGTCCTGCCTGACTCTCATCCCAAGCCTCTCTCTCCTGTCCTGCCTGACACTCATCCGAAATCTCTCTCTCCTCTCCTGCCTGATTCATGTCCCAAGCCTCTCTCTCCTTTCGTGCCTGACTCTCTCCTCAATCCTCTCTCTCCTATCCTGCCTGACTCTCATCCCAAGACTCTCTCTCCAGTCCTGCCTGACTATCGTCACAAGCATTTCTCTCCTGTCCTGCCTGACTCTCGTCCCAAGCCTCTCTCTCCTGTCCTGACTGTTTCTCCTCAAGCCTCCTCTCCTTGCCTGACTCTCGTCCCAAGCTCTCTCTCATGTCCTGCCTGACTCTGTCCAAGCCTCTTCTCCTCTTCCGTCTGACTCTCGTCCACAGCCATCTCTCCTGTCCTGCCTGACTCCGTCCCATGCTTCTCTCTCTTGACCTGCCTGACTCTCGTCCCAAGCCTCTTTCTCCTACTTGCTGAACTTGTCCATAGCCCTTCTCTCCTATCCTGCCTGATTCTCGTTCCAACCCTCTCGTTTCTGTCCTGCCTTACTCTCGTCCCAAGCCTCTCTCCTACCCTGCCTGACCTCGTCCCAAGCCTTTCTCCTGTCACGACTCTCGTCCAAGCTCTCTTCCATTTCCTGCCTGACTCTCGTCCCAGACCTCTCTCTCCTGTCCTGACTGACTCTCGTCCCAAGCCTTTCTCTCTTCTGCCTGAACTCGTTCCAAGCCTTCTCTCCTTACTTCCTGACTCTCGTCCAGAGCCTCTCTCCTTACCTACCTGACTCTCGTACCAACCCTCTCTCTCCTGTCCCTGCCTGACTCTCGTCCCCAGTCCTCTTTCTCTGTCCTGCCTAACTCTCGTCCCAAGCCTCTCTCTCCTTTCCCTGCCTGACTTTCTTCTCAACCCTCTCTCTCTGTCCTGGCCTGAGCTTCTCGTCCCAAACCTCTTCTCCCCTGTCTTGCCTGAGGGTCGTCCAAGCCTCTCTCTCCTGTCTTGCCTGACTCTCGTCCAAACTTCCTCTCTCGTCCTGGCCTGACTCTCGTCCCACAGCCTCTCTCTCCTGTCCCTGCCTGACTCTCGTCCCAAGCCTCTCTCTCCTGTCCTGTCCTACTTTTCTCCAAACCTCTCTCTCCTGTCCCTGCCCTGACTCTCGTCCAGACTCTATCTCCTCTCCTGCCTGACTCTCGTCCCAAGCCTCTCTCTCCTGTCCTGCCTGACTTCTCTCCTCAAGCCTCTCTCTCCTCTCCTACCTGACTCTCGTCCCAACCTCTTCTCCTGTCCTGCCTGACTCTCGTCCCAGGCCTCTCTCTCCTGTCCTGCATATTCTCACCTCAAGCCTCTCTTTCCTCTCATACCTGACTCTCGTACCAACCCTCTCTCTCCTGTCCTGCGTGACTCTCGTCCCAGTCCTCTTTCTCCTGTCCTGCATAACTCTCGTTCCAAGCCTCTCTCTCCTTTCCTGCCTGACTCTCTTCCCAACCCTCTCTCTCCTGTCCTGGCTGACTCTCGTCCCAAACCTTTCTCCCATGTCTTGCCTAGGGGTCGTCCCAAGCCTCTCTCTCCTGTCTTGCCTGACTCTCGTCCCAAACTTCAATCTCTTGTCCTGGCTGAGTCTCGTCCCAAGCCTCTCTCTCTCCTGTCCCGTCTGACTCTCGTCCCATGTCTCTCTCTCCTGTTCTGCCTGACTCTCGTCCCACGCCTCTCTCTCCAGGTTCTGCCTGACTCTCCTCCCAAGCCTCTCTTTCTTGTCCTGCCTGACTCTCGTCACTAGCCTTTCTCTCCTGTCCTGTCTGACTCTCGTCCCAAGTCTCTTTCGCCTGTCCTGCATAACTCTCGTCCCAAGCCACTCTCTCCTGTCCAGCCTGACTCTCGTCCCAAGACTCTCTCTCCTGTCCTGCCTAACTCACGTCAAAAACCCCTCTCTCCTACCCTGCATGATTCTCGTACCAAGCCTCTCTCTCCTGTCCTGCCTGACTCTCGTCCTAACACTCTCTCTCCTGTCCTGCCTGACTCTCGTCCCAAGCCTCTCTCTCCTACACTGCCTGACTGTCGTCAAAAGCCTCTCTCTCCTGTCCTGCCTGACTCTCTCGTCAAGCCTCTCTCTCCTGTCCTGCTTGACTCTCGTCCCAAGCTTTTCTCCCCTGTCCTGCCTGACTCTAGTCCCAAGCCTCTCTCTCCTTTCCTGCCTGACTCTCGTCCCATGCCTCTCTCTTCTGTCCTGCTTGACTCTCGTCCCATGACTCTCTCTCCTGTACTGCCTGACTCTCGTCCAAAGACTCTCTATCATGTCCTTCCTGACTCTCGTCCCAAGCCTATCTCTCTTGTCCTGCTTGACTCTCGTCCCAAGCCACTCTCTCCTACCAATCCTGACTCTCGTCCCAAGCTCTCTTTCCAGGCCTGACTGACTCTCGTCCCATGAATCTCTCTCCTGTCATGCCTGACTCTCGTCCCAAACTTCTCTCTCCAGTCCTGCCTGTCTCTCCTCCCAAGCCTCTCTCTCCTGTTCTGCCTGACTCTCGTCCCAAGACTCTCTCTCATGTCCTGCCTGACTCTCGTCCGAAGCCTCTATCTCCTCTCCCGTCTGACTCTCGTCACAAGCCTATCTCTCCTGTCCTACCTGACTCCTGTCCCATGCTTCTCTCTCTTGACCTGCCTGACTCTCGTCCCAAGCCTCTTTCTCCTACTTGCCTGACTCTAGTCCATAGCCCTTCTCTCCTATCCTGCATGATTCTCGTTCCAACCCTCTCGTTTCTGTCCTGCCTTACTCTCGTCCCAAGCCCCTCTCTCCTGACTCTCGTCCAGAGCCAATCTCTCCTGTACTGCCTTAATATTGTCCGAAGCCCCTCTCTCATACCCTGCATGATTCTCGTTCCAAGCCTCTCTTTTCTGTCCTGCCTTACTCTCGTCCCAAGCCCCTCTCTCCTACCCTGCCTGACTCTCGTCCCAAACCTCTCTCCTGTCGACCTTGACTCTCGTCCCAAGCCATTCTCTCCTCTCCTGCCTGACTCTCGTCCCAGTCCTATCTCTCCTGTCCTGACTGACTCTCGTCCCAAGCCTGTCTCTCATAATTGCCTGACTCTCGTTCCAAGCTTTTCTCTCCTACCCTTCCTGACTCTCGTTCCAAGCCTCTGTCTCCTGTCCTTCCTGACTGTCGTCCGAAGCCTCTCTTTCTTTTCCTGCCTGACTCTCGTCCCAAGCGTCTATCTCCTCTCTTGCCTGACTCTCGTCCCAAGTCTCTCTCTCCGGTCCTGCCTGACTCTCGTCCCAAGCCTCTTTCTCCTGTCCTCCCTGACTCTGGTCTCAAGCCTATTTCTCCTGTCCTGCCTGACTGTCATCCCAAGCCTCTCTCTCCTGTCCTGCCTGACTCTCGTCCCAAACCTATCTCTCCTCTCCTGCCTGATTCTCGTCACAAGCCTCTCTCTCCTGTCGTGCCTGACTCTCTCCTCAAGCCTCTCTCTCCAATCCTACCTGACTCTTATCCCATGTCTCTCTCTCCTGTCCTGCTTGACTGTCATCCCAAGCCTCTCTCTACTGTCCTGCCTGACTCTCGTCCCAACTCACTCTCTCCTACCCTGCCTGATTCTCGTCCGAAGCCTCTCTCCTGTCGAGCCTAACTCTCGTCCCAAGCCTCTCTCTCCTGTCTGCCTGACTCTCGTCCCAAGCCTCTCTCTCCTGTCCTGCCTGACTCTCGTCCCAAGCCTCTCTCTCCGGTCCTGCCTGACTCTCGTCCCAAGCCTCTCTCTCCTGTCCTGCCTGACTCTCGTCCCAAGCTTCTCTCTCCTGTCCTGCCTGACTCTCGTCCCAAGCCTCTATCTCTTGTCCTGCCTGAGTCTCGTCCCCAGCCTCTCCCTCCTGTCCTGCCTGACTCTCGTCCCAAGCCTCTCTCTCCTGTCCTGCCTGACTCTCGTCCCAAGCCTCTCTCTCCTGTCCTGCCTGACTCTCGCCCCAAGCCTCTTACTCCTACATGCCTGCCTCTCGTCCAAGCCCTTCTCTCCTACCCTGCCTGACACTCGACCCAAGCCTCTCTCTCCTGCCCTGCCTGACTCTCGTCCCAAGCCTCTCTCTCCTCTCCTGCCAGACTCCCGTCCCAGTCCTCTCTCTCCTGTCCTGACTGACTCTCGTCCCAAGCATCTTTCTCCTAATTGCCTGACTCTCGTTCCAAGCCCTTCTCTCCTACCCTTCCTGACTCTCGTCCCAAGCCTCTCTCTCCTGCCCTGCCTGACTGTCGTCCTAAGCCTCTCTCTCCTGTCCTGCCTCACACTCGTCCCAAGCGTCTATCTCCTCTCTTGCCTGACTCTTGTCCCAAGTCTCTCTCTCCGGTCCTGCCTGACTCTCGTCCCAAGCCTCTCTCTCCTGTCCTCCCTCACTCTCGTCCCAAGCCTCTTTCTCCTGTCCTGCCTGACTCTCATCCCAAGCCTCTCTCTCCTGTCCTGCCTGACACTCATCCGAAATCTCTCTCTCCTCTCCTGCCTGATTCATGTCCCAAGCCTCTCTCTCCTTTCGTGCCTGACTCTCTCCTCAATCCTCTCTCTCCTATCCTGCCTGACTCTCGTCCCAAGACTCTCTCTCCAGTCCTGCCTGACTATCGTCACAAGCATTTCTCTCCTGTCCTGCCTGACTCTCGTCCCAAGCCTCTCTCTCCTGTCCTGACTGACTCTCGTCCCAAGCTTTTCTCTCCTATCTTGCCTGACACTAGTGCTAGGCCTCTATCTCCTGTCCTGCCTGACTTTCGTCCGAAGCCTCTCTCTCGTGTCCTGCCTGACTCTCGTCCCAAACCTCCCTCTCCTGTTCTGCCTGACTCTCCTCCCAAGCCTCTCTCTCTTGTCCTGCCTGACTGTCGTCCCAAGCCTCTCACTCCTGTCTAACCTGACTCTCGTCCCAAACCCCCTCTCTTGTCCTGGCTGACTCTCGTCCCCAGCCTCTCTCTCCTGTACTGCTTGACTCTCGTCCCAAGCCTCTCTCTCCAGTCCTGCCTGACTCTCATCCTAAACCTCTCTCTCCTCTCCTGCCTGACTCTCGTCCCAAGCCTCTTTCTCCTACCCTGCCTGACTCTCGTCTCAAGCCTCTCTCTCCTATCGTGCCTGACTCTCTCCTCAAGCCTCTCTCTCCTATCCTGCCTGACTCTCGTCCGAAGTCTCTCTCTCCTCTCCTGCCTGACTCTCGGCCCTAAGCCTCTCTCTCCTGTCCTGACTGACTCTCACCTCAAGCCTCTCTTTCCTCTCATACCTCTCTCTCGTCCTTCTGCCTGACTCTCGTCCCAAGCCTCTCTCTCCTGTCCATCTTGACTCTCGTCCCAAGCTTCTCTTTCCTGTCCTGCCTGACACTCGTCCCAGGACTCTATCTCCTCTCCTGCCTGACTCTCGTCTTAACCCTCTCTCTCCTGTCCTGTCTGACTCTCGTCCCAAGCATCTCTCTACTACCCTGCCTGACCGTCGTCCCAAGCCTCTCTCTCCTGTCCTGCCTGACTCTCTCGTCAAGCGTCTCTCTGATGTCCTGCCTGGCTCTCGTCTCAAGCTTTTCTCCCCTGTCCTGCCTGACTCTAGTCCCAAGCCTCTCTTTCCTGTCCTGCCTGACTCTCGTCCCATGCCTCTCTTTTCTGTCCTGCCTGACTCTCGTCCAATGCCTCTCTCTCCTGTACTGTCTGACTCTCGTCCCAAGCCCCTCTCTCATGTCCTGCCTGACTCTCGTCCCAAGCCTATCTCTCTTGTCCTGCTTCACTCTCATCCCAAGCCCCTCTCTCCTATCCAGACTGACTCTCGTCCCAAGCTCTCGTTCCAGGGCTGCCTGACTCTCGTTCCATGACTCTCTCTCCTGTCATGCCTGACTTTCGTCCCACGCTTCTCCCTCCTGTCCTGCCTCACCGTTGTCCCAGTCCTCTCTCTCCTGTCCTGCATGACTCTCGTCCCATGCCTCTCTCTTCTGTCCTGCCTGACTCTCGTCCCAAGCTTTTCTCCCCTGTCCTGCCTGACTCTAGTCCCAAGCCTCTCTCTCCTGTCCTGCCTGACTCTCGTCCAATGCCTCTCTCTTCTGTCCTGCCTGACTCTCGTCCAATGCCTCTCTCTCCTGTACTGCCTGACTCTCGTCCCAAGCCCCTCTCTCATGTCCTGCCTGACTCTCGTCCCAAGCCTATCTCTCTTGTCCTACTTGACTCTCATCCCAAGCCCCTCTCTCCTACCCAGACTGACTCTCGTCCCAAGCTCTCGTTCCAGGGCTGCCTGACTCTCGTCCCATGACTCTCTCTCCTGTCATGCCTGACTTTCGTCCCAAGCCTCTCTCTCCTGTCCTGACTGACTCTCGTCCAAAGCCTCTCTCTCCTGTAATGCCTGACTCTCGACCCCAGCCTCTCTCTCTCCTGTCCTGCCTGACTCTCGTCCCAAGCCTATCTCTCTTGTCCTGCTTCACTCTCATCCCAAGCCCCTCTCTCCTACCCAGCCTGATTCTCCTCCGAAGCTCTCTTTCCAGGGCTGCCTGACTCTCGTTCCATGACTCTCTCTCCTGTCATGCCTGACTTTCGTCCCACACTTCTCCCTCCTGTCCTGCCTCACCGTTGTCCCAGTCCTCTCTCTCCTGTCCTGCATGACTCTCGTCCCATGCCTCTCTCTTCTGTCCTGCCTGACTCTCGTCCCAAGCTTTTCTCCCCTGTCCTGCCTGACTCTAGTCCCAAGCCTCTCTCTCCTGTCCTGCCTGACTCTCGTCCAATGCCTCTCTCTTCTGTCCTGCCTGACTCTCGTCCAATGCCTCTCTCTCCTGTACTGCCTGACTCTCGTCCCAAGCCCCTCTCTCATGTCCTGCCTGACTCTCGTCCCAAGCCTATCTCTCTTGTCCTGCTTGACTCTCATCCCAAGCCCCTCTCTCCTACCCAGACTGACTCTCGTCCCAAGCTCTCGCTCCAGGGCTGCCTGACTCTCGTTTCATGACTCTCTCTTCTGTCATGCCTGACTTTCGTCCCAAGCCTCTCTCTCCTGTACTGACTGACTCTCGTCCAAAGCCTCTCTCTCCTGTAATGCCTGACCCTCGTCCCCACCCTCTCTCTCTCCTGTCCTGCCTGACTCTCGTCCCGAGCCTCTCTCTCCTGTCCTGCTTGACTCTCGTCCCCAAGCCTCTCTCCTATCCTGAGTGACACTGTCAAAAGCCTCCCACTCTTCCTCTGCCTGACTCTCGTCCCATGTTTCTCTCTCTCCTGTCCTGCCTGACTCTCCTCCCAAGCCTCTCTCTCTTGTCCTGCCTGACTTTCGTCCCAGGCCTCTCTCTTGTGTCCTACCTGTCTCTCGTCCTAAGTCTTTCTCTCCTATCCTGTCTGACTCTCGTCCCAAGCCTCTCTCTCCTGTCCTGCTTGACTCTCGTCCCAAGCCTCTATCTAGTACTAGACTGACTCTCGTCCATAGCCCTTCTCTCCTACACTGCCTGACTCTCGTCTCATGCCTCACTCTCCTGTTCTACCTGACTCTCGTCCCAAGCCTCCCTCTCCTGTCCTGCCTAACTCTCGTCCCAAGCCATTCTCTCCTGCACTGCCTTGAATATCGTTCGAAGCCCCTCTCTCCTAGCCTGCATGATTCTCGTCCCAAACCTCTCTTTTCTGTCCTGCCTTACTCTCGTATCAAGCCCCTCTCTCCTACCCTGCCTGACTTTCGTCCCAAGCCTCTCTCCTGTCGAACTTGACTCTCGTCCCAAGCCTCTCTCTCATTTCCTGCATGACTCTCCTAACAGTCCTCTCTCTCCTGTCCTGACTGACTCTCGTCCCAAGCCTCTTTCTCCTAATTGCCTGACTCTCGTTCCAAGCCCTTCTATCCTACCCTTCCTGACTCTCGTCCGAAGCCTGTCTCTCCTGTCCCACCTGACTCTCTTCCTAAGCCTCTCTCTTCTGTCCTGCCTGACTCTCGTCCCAAACGTTTATCTCCTCTCTTGCCTGACTCTCGTCCCAAGCCTCTCTCTCCTGTCCTGCCTGACTGTCATACCAAACCTCTCTCTCCTGTCCTGCATGACTCTCGTCCTAATCCTCTCACTCCTCTCCTGCCTGGTTCTCGTCCCAAGCCTCTCTCTCATGTCGTGCCTGACTCTCTCCTCAAGCCTTTCTCTCCTATCCTGCCTGACTCTCGTCCTAAGTCTCTCTCTCCTGTCCTGCACGATTATCGTCCCAAGACTCTCTCTCCTGTCCTGCCTGACTCTCCTCCCAAGCTTTTCTCTCCTGCCCTTCCTGACTCTCGTCCCAAGCCTCTATCTCCTGCCCTTCCTGACTGTCGTCCGAAGCCTCTCTCTCTTGTCCTGCCTGACTCTCGTCCCAAACGTCTATCTCCTCTCTTGCCTGACTCTCGTCCCAAGTCTCTCTCTCCCGCCCTGCCTGACTCTCGTCCCAAGCCCCTTTCTCCTGTCCCCCCTGACTCTGGTCTCAAGCCTAGTTCTCCTGTCCTGCCTGACTGTCATCCCAAGCCTCTCTCTCCTGTACTGACTGACTCTCGTCCCAAACCTATCTCTCCTATCTTGCCTGACACTAGTCCTAGGCCTCTATCTCCTGTCCTGCCTGACTTTCGTCCGAAGCCTCTCTTTCGTGTCCTGCCTGACTCTCGTCCCAAACTTCCCTCTCCTGTTCTGCCTGACTCTCCTCCCAAGCCTCTCTCTCTTGTCTTGCCTGACTGTCGTCCCAATGCTCTCACTCCTGTCTAAACTGACTCTCGTCCCAAACCTCCCTCTCTTGTCCTGCCTGAATCTCGTCCCAAGCCTCTCTCTCCTGTCCTGCTTGACTCTCGTCCCAAGCCTCTCTCTCCAGTCCTGCCTGACTCTCATCCCAAACCTCTTTCTCCTGTCCTGCCTGACTCTCGTCCCAAGCCTCTTTCTCCTACCCTGCCTGACTCTCGTCTCAAGCCTCTCTCTCCTGTCGTGCCTGACTCTCTCCTCAAGCCTCTCTCTCCTATCCTGCCTGACTCTCGTCCGAAGTCTCTCTCTCCTCTCCTGCCTGACTCTCGTCGCAAGCCTCACTCTCCTATCCTGACTGACTCTCACCTCAAGCCTCTCTCTCCTCTCATACCTGACTATCGTACCAACCCTCTCTCTCCTGTCCTGCCTGACTCTCGTCCCAGTCCTCTTTCTCCTGTCCTGCATAGCTCTCGTCCCAAGCCTCTCTCTCCTTTCCTGCCTGACTCTTCCCAACCCTCTCTCTCCTGTCCTGGCTGACTCTCGTTCCAAACCTCTCTCCCGTGTCTTGCCTGACTGTCTTCCCAAACTTCGTTCTCTTGTCCTGGCTGACTCTCGTCCCAAGCCTCTCTCTCCTGTCCTGCCTGAATCTCGTCCCAGTCCTCTTTATCCTGTCCTGAATAACTCTCGTCCCAAGCCACTATCTCCTTTCCTGCCTGACTCTCTTCCCAAGCCTCGCTCTCCTGTCCAGCCTGACTCTCGTCCCAAGACTCTCATTCCTGTCCTGACTGACTCTCGTCCGAAGTCCCTCTCTCCTACCCTGCATGATTCTCGTACCAAGCCTATCTCTCCTGTCCTGCCTGACTCTCATCCAAACTCCCTCTCTCCTACCCTGCTTGACTCTCGTCCGAAGCCTCTCTCATGTCGAGCCTGACTCTCGTCCCAAGCCTTTCTCTCCTGTCCTGCCTGACTCTCGTCCCAAGCCTCTCTTTCCTGTCCTGCCTGACATTCGTTCTAGGACTCTATCTCCTGTCCTGCCTGACTCTCGTCCTAACACTCTCTCTCCTGTCCTGCCTGACTCTGTCCCAAGCCTCTCTCTCCTACACTGCCTGACTGTCGTCAAAATCCTCTCTCTCCTGTCCTGCCTGACTCTCTCGTCAAGCCTCTCTCTCCTGTCCTGCTTGACTCTCGTCCCAAGCCTTTCTCCCCTGTCCTGCCTGACTCTAGTCCCAAGCCTCTCTCTCCTTTCATGCCTGACTCTCGTCCCATGCCTCTCTCTTCTGTCCTGCCTAACTCTCGTCCCATGCCTCTCTCTTCTGTCCTGCCTGACTCTCGTCCAAACCCTCTCTATCATGTCCTGCCTGACTGTCGTACCAAGCCTATCTCTCTTGTCCTGCTTGACTCTCGTCCCAACCCCCTCTCTCCTATCAAGCCTGACACTCGTCCCAAGCTCTCTTTCCAGGCCTGCCTGACTCTCGTCCCATGAATCTCTCTCCTGTCATGCCTGACTCTCGTCCCAAACTTCACTCTCCAGTCCTGCCTGACTCTCGGCCCAAGACTCTCTCTCGTGTCCTGCCTGACTCTCGTCCGAAGCCTCTATCTCCTCTCCCGTCTGACTCTCGTCACAAGCCTCTCTCTCCTGTCCTGCCTGACTCCTCTCCCATGCTTCTCTCTCTTGACCTGCCTGACTCTCGTCCCAAGCCTCTTTCTCCTACTTGCCTGACTCTCGTCCATAGCCCTTCTCTCCTACCCTTCCTGACTCTCGTCCCAAGCCTCTCTCTCCTGTCCTGCCTGACTCTCGTCCCAAGCCTCCGTCTCCTGTCCTGCCTGACTCTCGTCTCAAGCCAATCTCTCCTGTACTGCCTGAATATTGTCCGAAGCCCCTCTCTCCTACCCTACATGATTCTCGTTACAAGCCTCTCTCTCCTGTCCTGTCTGACTCTCGTCCCAAGCCCCTCTCTCCTACCCTGCCTGACTCTCGTCCCAAACCTCTCTCCTGTCGACCTTGACTCTCGTCCCAAGCCATTCTCTCCTCTCCTGCCTGACTCTCGTCCCAGTCCTATCTCTCCTGTCCTGACTGACTCTCGTACCAAGCCTGTCTCTCCTAATTTCCTGACTCTCGTTCCAAGCCCTTCTCTCCTACCCTTCCTGACTCTCGTTCCAAGCCTCTGTCTCCTGCCCTTCCTGACTGTCGTCCGAAGCCTCTCTATCTTTTCCTGCCTGACTCTCGTCCCAAGCGTCTATCTCCTCTCTTGCCTGACTCTCGTCCCAAGTCTCTCTCTCTGGTCCTGCCTGACTCTCGTCCCAAGCCTCTTTCTCCTGTCCCACCTGACTCTGGTCTCAAGCCTGTTTCTCCTGTCCTGCCTGACTGTCATCCCAAGCCTCTCTCTCCTGTACTGACTGACTCTCGTCCCAAACCTATCTATCATATCTTGCCTGACACTAGTCCTAGGCCTCTATCTCCTGTCCTGCCTGACTTTCGTCCGAAGCCTCTCTTTCGTGTCCTGCCTGACTCTCGTCCCAAACTTCCCTCTCCTGTTCTACCTGACTCTCCTCCCAAGCCTCTCTCTCTTGTCTTGCCTGACTGTCGTCCCAATGCTCTCACTCCTGTCTAACCTGACTCTCGTCCCAAACCTCCCTCTCTTGTCCTAGCTGAATCTCGTCCCCAGCCTCTCTCTCCTGTCCTGCTTGACTCTCGTCCTAAGCCTCTCTCTCCAGTCCTGCCTGACTGTCATCCCAAACCTCTTTCTCCTGTCCTGCCTGACTCTCGTCCCAAGCCTCTTTCTCCTACCCTGCCTGACTCTCGTCTCAAGCCTCTCTCTCCTGTCGTGCCTGACTCTCTCCTCAAGCCTCTCTCTCCTATCCTGCCTGACTCTCGTCCGAAGTCTCTCTCTCCTCTCCTGCCTGACTCTCACCTCAAGACTCTCTCTCCTGTCCTGACTGACTCTCACCTCAAGCCTCTCTCTCCTCTCATACCTGACTATCGTACCAACCCTCTCTCTCCTGTCCTGCCTGACTCTCGTCCCAGTCCTCTTTCTCCTGTCCTGCATAACTCTCGTCCCAAGCCTCTCTCTTCTTTCCTGCCTTACTCTTCTCAACCCTCTCTCTCCTGTCCTGGCTGACTCTCGTTCCAAACCTCTCTCCCCTGTCTTGCCTGACTTTCTGCCCAAACTCCCCTCTCTTGTTCTGGCTGACTCTCGTCCCAAGCCTCTCTCTCCTGTCCTGCCTGACTCTCGTCCCAGTCCTCTTTATCCTGTCCTGCATAACTCTCGTCCCAAGCCACTCTCTCCTTTCCTGCCTGACTCTCTTCCCAAGCCTCGCTCTCCCGTCCAGCCTGACTCGCGTCCCAAGACTCTCCCTCCTGTCCTGACTGACTCTCGTCCGAAGCCCCTCTCTCCTACCCTGCATGATTCTCGTACCAAGCCTCTCTCTCCTGTCCTGCCTGACTCTCGTCCCAAGCCTCTCTTTCCTGTCCTGCCTGACATTCGTTCCAGGACTCTATCTCCTGTCCTGCCTGAGTCTCGTCCTAACACTCTCTCTCCTGTCCTGCCTGACTCTCGTCCAAAGCCTCTCTCTCCTACACTGCCTGACTGTCGTCAAAATCCTCTCTCTCCTGTCCTGCCTGACTCTCTCGTCAAGCCTCTCTCTCCTGTCCTGCTTGACTCTCGTCCCAAGCCTTCCTCCCCTGTCCTGCCTGACTCTAGTCCCAAGCCTCTCTCTCCTTTCATGCATGACTCTCGTCCCATGCCTCTCTCTTCTGTACTGCCTAACTCTCGTCCCATGCCTCTCTCTTCTGTCCTGCCTGACTCTCGTCCAAAGCCTCTCTATCATGTCCTGCCTGACTGTCGTACCAAGCCTATCTCTCTTGTCCTGCTTGACTCTCGTCCCAACCCCCTCTCTCCTACCAAGCCTGACTCTCGTCCCAAGCTCTCTTTCCAGGCCTGCCTGACTCTCGTCCCATGAATCTCTCTCCTGTCATTCCTGACTCTCGTCCCAAACTTCTCT
The DNA here is from genome assembly GCF_036320965.1 of Panulirus ornatus. Lineage (NCBI taxonomy): Eukaryota > Metazoa > Arthropoda > Malacostraca > Decapoda > Palinuridae > Panulirus > Panulirus ornatus. The sequence continues at coordinate 35,605,209 of NC_092225.1, forward strand.
CTCCAGTCCTGCCTGACTCTCGTCCCAAGACTCTCTCTCATGTCCTGCCTGACTCTCGTCCGAAGCCTCTATCTCCTCTCCCGTCTGACTCTCGTCACAAGCCTCTCTCCTGTCCTGCCTGACTCCTGTCCCATGCTTCTCTCTCTTGACCTGCCTGACTCTCGTCCTAAGCCTCTTTCTCCTACTTGCCTGACTCTCGTCCATAGCCCTTCTCTCCTACCCTGCCTGACTCTCGTCCCAAGCCTCTCTCTCCTGTCCTGCCTGACTCTCGTCCCAAGCCTCCGTCTCCTGTCCTGCCTGACTCTCGTCCCAAGCCAATCTCTCCTGTACTGCCTGAATATTGTCCGAAGCCCATCTCTCCTACACTGCATGAGTCTCGTTCCAAGCCTCTCTTTTCTGTTCTGCCTTACTCTCGTCCCAAGCCCCTCTCTCCTACCCTGCCTGACTCTCGTCCCAAACCTCTCTCCTGTCGACCTTGACTCTCGTCCCAAGCCATTCTCTCCTCTCCTGCCTGACTCTCGTCCCAGTCCTATCTCTCCTGTCCTGACTGACTCTCGTACCAAGCCTGTCTCTCCTAATTTCCTGACTCTCGTTCCAAGCCCTTCTCTCCTACCCTTCCTGACTCTCGTTCCAAGCCTCTGTCTCCTGCCCTTCCTGACTGTCGTCCGAAGCCTCTTTATCTTTTCCTGCCTGACTCTCGTCCCAAGCGTCTATCTCCTCTCTTGCCTGACTCTCGTCCCAAGTCTCTCTCTCTGGTGCAGCCTGACTCTCGTCCCAAACCTCTCTCCTGTCGACCTTGACTCTCGTCCCAAGCCATTCTCTCCTCTCCTGCCTGACTCTCGTCCCAGTCCTATCTCTCCTGTCCTGACTGACTCTCGTCCCAAGCCTGTCTCTCCTAATTGCCTGACTCTCGTTCCAAGCCCTTCTCTCCTACCCTTCCTGACTCTCGTCCCAGGCCTCTGTCTCCTGTCCTTCCTGACTGTCGTCCAATGCCTCTCTCTTTTGTCCTGCCTGACTCTCGTCCCAAGCGTCTATCTCCTCTCTTGCCTGACTCTCGTCCAAAGTCTCTCTCTCCGGTCCTGCCTGTCTCTCGTCCCAAGCCTCTTTCTCCTGTCCTCCCTGACTCTAGTCTCAAGCCTATTTCTCCTGTCCTGCCTGACTCTCATCCTAAGCCTCTCTCTCCTGTCCTGATTGACTCTCGTCCAAATTCTATCTCTCCTATCTTGCCTGACACTAGTCCTAGGCCTCTATCTCCTGTCCTGCCTGACTTTCGTCCGAAGCCTCTCTCTCGTGTCATGCCTGACTCTCGTCCCAAACCTTCCTCTCCTGTTCTACCTGACTCTCCTCCCAAGCCTCTCTCTCTTGTCCTGCCTGACTGTCGTCCCAATGCTCTCACTCCTGTCTAACCTGACTCTCGTCCCAAACCTCCCTCTCTTGTCCTGGCTGACTCTCGTCCGACTCTCGTCCCAAGTCTCCTCTCTGTCTGACTGACTCTCCCCAAACCTCTCTCCTGTCACCTGACTCTCGTCCAAGCCATTCTCTCCTTCCTGCCTGACTCTCGTCCCAGTCCTTCTCTCCTGTCCTGACTACTCTCGTCCCAAGCCTGTCTCTCCTTTGCCTGACTCTCGTTCCAAGCCCTTCTCTCCTACCTCCTGACTCTCGTCCCAAGGCCTCTGTCTCCTGTCCTTCCTGACTGTCGTCCAATTGCTCTCTCTCTTTGTCTTGCCTGACTCTCGTCCCAAGCCTTCTACTCTCTCTTGCCTGACTCTCGTCCCAAGTCTCTCTCTCCGTCCTGCCTGTCTCTCGTCCCAAGCCTCTTTCTCGCCTGTCTCCTCTCCCTGACTCTCGTCTCAAGCCTATTTCTCCTGTCCTGCCTGACTCTCTCCTAAGCCTCTCTCCCTGTCCTGACTGACTCTTGTCCAAAGTTCTCATCTCTCCTATCTTGCCTGACACTAGTCCTAGGCCTCTATCTCCTGTCCTGCCTGACTTTCGTCCGAAGCCTCTCTCTCGTGTCATGCCTGACTCTCGTCCCAAACCTTCCTCTCCTGTTCTACCTGACTCTCCTCCCAAGCCTCTCTCTCTTGTCCTGCCTGACTGTCGTCCCAATGCTCTCACTCCTGTCTAACCTGACTCTCGTCCCAAACCTCCCTCTCTTGTCCTGGCTGACTCTCGTCCCCAGCCTCTATCTCCTATCCTGCTTGACTCTCGTCCCAAGCCTCTCTCTCCAGTCCTGCCTGACTGTCATCCAAAACCTCTCTCTCCTGTCCTGCCTGACTCTCGTCCCAAGCCTCTTTCTCCTACCCTGCCTGACTCTCGTCTCAAACCTCTCTCTCCTGTCGTGCCTGACTCTCTCCTCAAGCCTCTCTCTCCTACCCTGCATGACTCTAGTCCGAAGTCTCTCTCTCCTCTCCTGCCTGACTCTCGTCCCAAGCCTCACTCTCCTGTCCTGACTGACTCTCACCTCAAGCCTCTCTCTCCTCTCATACCTGACTCTCGTACCAACCCTCTCTCTCCTGTCCTGTCTCACTCTCGTCCCAGTCCTCTTTCTCCTGTCCTTCATAACTCTCGTCCCAAGCCTCTCTCTCCTTTCCTGCCTGACTCTTCCCAACCCTCTCTCTCCAGTCCTGGCTGACTCTCGTCCCAAACCTCTCTCCCCTGTCTTGCCTGACTGTCGTCCCAAGACTCTCTCTCATGGCTTGCCTGACTCTCGTCCCAAAATTCCCTCTCTTGTCCTGGCTGACTCTCGTCCCAAGCCTCTCTCTCCTGTCCTGCCTGACTCTCGTCCCAGTCCTCTTTATCCTGTCCTGCATAACTCTCGTCCCAAGCCACTCTCTCCTTTCCTGCCTGACTCTCTTCCCAACCCTCTCTCTCCTGTGACGTCTGACTCTCGTCCCATGTCTCTCTCTCCTGTCCTGCCTGACTCTCGTCCAGAGCCAATCTCTCCTGTACTGCCTGAATATTGTCAGAGGCCCCTCTCTCCTACCCTGCATGATTCTCGTTCCAAGCCTCTCTTTTCTGTCCTGCCTTACTCTCGTCCCAAGCCCCACTCTCCTATCCTGCCTGATTCTCGTCCCAAACCTCTCTCCTGTCGACCTTGACTCTCATCCCAAGCCATTCTCTCCTCTCCTGCCTGATTCTCGTCCCAGTCCTATCTCTCCTGTCCTGACTGACTCTCGTCCCAAGCCTGTCTCTCCTAATTACCTGACTCTCGTTCCAAGCCCTTCTCTCCTACCCTTACTGACACTCGTCCGAAGCCTGTCTCTCCAGTCCTTCCTGACTGTCGTCCGAAGCCTCTCTCTCTTGTCCTGCCTGACTCTCGTGCCAAGCGTCTATCTCCTCTCTTGCCTGACTCTCGTCCCAAGTCTCTCTCTCCGGTCCTGCCTAACTCTCGTCCCAAGCCTCTCTCTCCTGTCCTCCCTGACTCTGGTCTCAAGCCTATTTCTCCTATCCTGCCTGACTGTCATCCCAAGCCTCTCTCTCTGTCCTGCCTGACTCTCGTCCCAAACCTATCTCTCCTCTCCTGCCTGATTCTCGTCACAAGCCTCTCTCTCCTGTCGTGCCTGACTCTCTCCTCAAGCCTCTCTCTCCAATCCTGCCTGACTCTTGTCCCATGTCTCTCTCTCCTGTCCTGCTTGACTGTCATCCCAAGCCTCTCTCTCCTGTCGTGCCTGACTCTCGTCCCAACTCACTCTCTCCTAACCTGCCTGATTCTGGTCCGAAGCCTCTCTCCTGTCGAGCCTCACTCTCGTCCCAAGCCTCTCTCTCCTGTCCTGCCTGACTCTTGTCCCAAGCCTCTCTCTCCTGTCCTGCCTGACTCTCGTCCCAGACATCTCTCTCCCGTCCTGCCTGATTTTCGGCCCAAGCCTCTCTCTCCTGTCCATCCTGACTCTCGTCCCAAGCTTCTCTTTCCTGTCCTGCTTGACACTCGTCCCAGGACTCTATCTCCTCTCCTGCCTGACTCTCGTCCTAACCCTCTCTCTCCTGTCCTGCCTGACTCTCGTCCCAAGCCTTTCTCTCCTGTCCTGCCTGACTCTCGTCTCAAGCCTATATCTCTTGTCCTGCTTGACTCTCATCCCAAGTCCCTCTCTCCTACACAACCTGACTCTCCTCCCAAGCTCTCTTTCCAGGGCTGCCCGACTCTCGTCCCATGACTCTCTCTCCTGTCATGCCTGACTTTCGTCCCAAGCTTCTCTCCTGTCCTGCCTGACTCTAGTCCCAGTCCTCTCTCTCCTGTCCTGCGTTTCTCTCGTTCCAAGCCTCTCTCTCCTGTCCTGACTGACTCTCGTCCAAAGCCTCTCTCTCCTGTAATGCCTGACCCTCGTCCCAAGCCTCTCTCTCGCCTGTTCTGCCTGACTCTCGTCCCAAGCCTCTCTCTCCTCTCCTGCTTGACTCTCGTCCCCAAGCCTCCCTCTCCTATCCTGAGTGACACTGTCACAAACCTCCCTCTCTACTTCTGCCTGTCTCTCGTCCCATGTTTCTCTCTCTCCTGTCCTGCCTGACTCTCCTCCCAATCCTCTCTCTCTTGTCCTGCCTGACTCTCGTCCCAGGCCTCTCTCTTGTGTCCTGCTTGACTCTCGTCCCAAGTCTCTCTCTCCTGTCCTCTCTTACTCTCGTCCCAAGCCTCTCTCTCCTGTCCTGCCTGGCTCCTGTCCCAAGCTTGTCTCTCTTGTCCTGCTTGACTCTCGTCCCAAGCCTTTATCTGCTACTAGACTGATTCTCGTCCATACCCCTTCTCTCCTAGCCTGCCTGACTCTCGTCCCAAGCCTCACCCTCCTGTTCTACCTGACTCTCGTCCCAAGCCTCCCTCTCCAGTCCTGCGTGACTCTAGTCCCAAGCCATTCTCTCCTGCACTGCCTTGAATATCGTTCGAAGCCCCTCTTTCCTAGCCTGCATGATTCTCATCCCAAACCTCTCTTTTCTGTCGTGCATTACTGTCGTCCCAAGCCCCTCTCTCCTACCCTGCCTGACTCTCGTCCCAAGCCTCTCTCCTGTCGAACTTGACTCTCGTCCCAAGCCTCTCTCTCCTTTCCTGCCAGACTCTCGTCCCAGCCTCTCTCTCCTGTCCTGGCTGACTCTCGTCCCAAGCCTCTCTCTCCTGTCCTGCCTGACTCTCGTCCCAAGCCTCTCTATCTCCTGTCCTGCTTGACTCTCGTCCCAGGCCTCTCCTTCCTTTCCTGCCTCACTCTCGTAACAAGCCTTTCTCTCCTGTCCTTCCTGAATCTCGTCCCAAGCCTCTCTTTCCTTCCCTGCCTCACTGTCGTCGAAAGCCTCCCTCTCCTGTCCTGCCTAACTCTCTAGTCAAGCCTCTCTCTCCTGTCCCGTCTGACTCTAGTCCCATGTCTCTCTCTCCTGTCCTGCCTGACTCTCGTCCCATGCCTCTCTCTCCTGTTCTGCCTGACTCTCCTCCCAAGCCTCTCTCTCTTGTCCTGCCTGACTCTCGTCACAAGCCTTTCTCTCCTGTCCTGCCTGACTCTCGTCCCAAGTCTCTCTCTCCTGTCCTGCCTGACTAACGTCCCAAGCCTCTCTCTCCTGTCGTGCCAGACTCTCGTCCCAAGCCTCTCTCTCCTGTCCAGTCTGACTCTCGTTCCAAGCCCCTCTCTCATCTCCAGCCTGACTGTCGTCCCAAGCCTCTCTCTCCTTCCTGACTGACTCACCTCAAGCCTCTGTCTCCTCTCATGCCTGATTCTCGTACCAACACTCTATCTCCTGTCCTGCCTGACTCTCGTCCCAGGCCTCTTTCTCCTGTCCTGCATAACTCTCGTCCCAAGCCACTCTCTCCTGTCCAGCCTGACTCTCGTCCCAAGACTCTCCCTCCTGTCCTGACTGACTCACGTGAAAAACCCCTCTCTCCTACCCTGCATGATTCTCGAACCAAGCCTCTATCTCCTGTCCTGCCTGACTCTCATCCCAACTCCCTCTCTCCTACCCTGCTTGACTCTCGTGTCGAGCCTAACTCTCGTCCCAAGCCTCTCTCTCCGGTCCTGCCTGACTCTCGTCCCAAGCCTTTCTCTCCTGTCCTGCCTGACTCTCGTCCCAAGCCTCTCTCTCCTGTCCTGCCTGATATTAGTTCTAGGACTCTATCTCCTCTCCTGCCTGAGTCTCGTTCCAACACTCACTCTCCTGTCCTGCCTTACTCTCGTCCCAAGCCTCTCTCTCCTATACTGGTTGACTGTCGTCAAAAGCCTCTCTCTCCTGTCCTGCCTGACTCTCTCGTCAAGCCTCTCTCTCCTGTCCTGCTTTTACTGTCGTCCCAAGCTTTTCTCCCCTGTCCTGCCTGACTCTAGTCCCAACACTCTCTCTCCTTTCCTGCCTGACACTCGTCCCATGCCTCTCTCTTCTGTCCTGCCTGACTCTCGTCCCATGCCTCTCTCTCCTGTAATGCCTGACTCTCGTCCCAAGCATCTCTCTCCTGTCCTGCCTGACTCTCGTCCCAAGCCTATCTCTCTTGTCCTGCTTGACTCTCGTCCCAAGCCACTCTCTCCTACCAAGCCGGACTCTCGTCCCAAGCTCTCTTTCCAGGTCTGCCTGACTCTCGTCCCATGAATCTCTCTCCTGTCATGCCTGACTCTCGTCCCAAACTTCTCTCTCCTGTCCTGCCTGACTCTCGTCCCAAGCCTCTCTCTCCTATACTGGTTGACTGTCGTCAAAAGCCTCTCCTGTCCTGCCTGACTCTCTCGTCAAGCCTCTCTCTTTTGTCCTGCTTGACTCTCGTCCAAAGCTTTTCTCCCCTGTCCTGCCTGACTCTAAGCCCAAGCCTCTCTCTCCTTTCCTGCCTGACTCTCGTCCCATGCCTCTCTCTTCTGTCCTGCCTGACTCTCGTCCCATGCCTCTCTCTCCTGTACTGTCTGACTCTCGTCCCAATCATCTCTCTCCTGTCCTGCCTGACTCTCGTCCCAAGCCTATCTCTCTTGTCCTGCTTGACTCTCGTCCCAAGACTCTCTCTCCTGTCCTGCCTGATATTAGTTCTAGGACTCTATCTCCTCTCCTGCCTGATATTAGTTCTAGGACTCTATTCCTCTCCTGCCTTGAGTCTCGCTTCCACACTCACTCTCCTGTATGCCTTACTCTCGTCCCAGCCTCTCTCTCCTTACTGGGTTGACTGTCGTCAAAGCCTCTCTCTCCTGTCCTGCCTCCACTTCTCGTCAAAGCCTCTTCTCACTGTCCTGCTTTTACTGTCGTCCAAGCTTTTCTCCCCTGTCCGCCTGACTCTAGTCCCTACTCTCTCTCTCCTTCTCCTGCCTGACACTCGTCCCATGCCTCTCTTTCTGTCCGCCTGGACTCTGTCCCATGCCTATCTCTCCTGTAATGCTGACTCTCGTTCCCCAAGCATCTCTCTCCTGTTCCTGCTCTGCCTCTCGTCCCAAGCCTATCTCTCTTGTCCTGCTTGACTCTCGTCCCAAGCCACTCTCTCTACCAAGCGGGACTCTCGTCCCAAGCTCTCTTTCCAGGTCTGCCTGACCTCTCGTCCTTGAATCTCTCTCCTGTCATGCCTGACTCTGTCCAAATTCTCTCTCTGTCCTGCCTGACTCTCGTCCCAAGCCCTCTCTCCTGTCCTGCTGACTCTCGTCCCAAGCCTCTCTCTCCTGTCCTGCTGACTCTCGTCCCAAGCCTCTCTCTCCTGTTCCTGCCTGACTCTCGTCCCAACCTCTCTCTCCTGTCCCGCCTGACTCTCGTCCCAGCCTCTCTCCTGTCTGCCTGATCTCGTCCCAAGCCTCTCTCTCCTGTTCTGCCTGATCTCCGTCCCAAGACCTCTTCTCTTGTCCTGCCTGACTCTCGTCCAAGCCTCTTCTCTCCTGTCCTGCCTGACTCTCGTCCCAAGCTCTCTCTCCTGTCCTGCCTGACTACGTCCCAAGCCTCTCTCTCCTTGTCCTGCCTGACTCTCGTCCCAAGCCTCTCTCTCTACCTGTCTGATCTCGTCCCAAGCCTCTCTCTCCAGTCCGCCTGACTGTCGTCCCAAGCCTCTCTCTCTCTGTCCTGACTACTCAGCCCAAGCCTCTTTCCTCTTCCTGATTCTCGCCATCCCTCTATCTCTGTCCTGCCTGACTCTCGTCCATCAGCCTCTTCTCTCCTGTCCTGCCTGACTCTCGTCCCAAGCACTCTCTCCTGTCCGCTGACTCTCGTCCCAAGCTCTCCCCCTGTCCTGCCTGATCTCACGTGAAAACCCCTCTCTCCTACCTGCTGATCTCGTACCAAGCCTCTCTCTCCTGTCCTGCCTGACTCTCATCCCAACTCCTCTCTCTCTACCTGCTGACTCTCGTCCAAGCCTCTCTCATGTCCGCCTGACTCTCGTCCCAAGCCTCTCTCTCCTGTCCTGCCTGACTCTCGTCCAAGCTTCTCTCCTGTCCTGCCTGACTCTCGTCCCAAGCCTCTCTCTCCTGTTCCGCCTGACTCTCGTCCAGACTCTTCCCTCCTGTCCTGCCTGACTCTCGTCACAACGCCTCTCTCCTACTCCTGCACTGACTCTCGTCCAAGCCTCTCTCTCCTGTCCTACCTGACTCTCATCCCAACTCTCTCTCCTACCCTGCTTGACTCTCGTCCAAAGCCTCTATCATGTCAAGCCTGACTCTCGTCCCAAGCCTCTCTCCCCGGTCCTGCCTGCCTCTCGTCCCAAGCCTATCTCTCCTGTCCTGCCTGACTCTCGTCCCAAGCCTCTCTTTCCTGTCCTGCCTGACATTCGTTCCAGGACTCTATCTCCTGTCCTGCCTGACTCTCGTCCTAACACTCTCTCTCCTGTCCTGCCTGACTCTCGTCCAATGCCTCTCTCTCCTACACTGCCTGACTGTCGTCAAAAGCCTCTCTCCCCTGTCCTGCCTGACTCTCTCGTCAAGCCTCTCTCTCCTGTCCTGCTTGACTCTCGTCCCAAGCTTTTCTCCCCTGTCCTACCTGACTCTAGTCCCAAGCCTCTCTCTCCTTTCATGCCTGACTCTCGTCCCATGCCTCTCTCTTCTGTCCTGCCTAACTCTCGTCCCATGCCTCTCTCTCCTGTCCTGCCTGACTCTCGTCCAAAGCCTCTCTATCATGTTCTGCCTGACTGTCGTACCAAGCCTCTTTCTCCTACCCTGCCTGACTCTCGTCCATTGCCCTTCTCTCCTACCCAGCCTGACTCTCGTCCCAAGCCTCTCTCTCCTGGCCTGCCTGACTCTCGTCCCAAGCCTCCCTCTCCTGTCCTGCCTGACTCTCGTTCCAAGGCAATATCTCCTGTACTGCCTGAATATTGTCCGAACCCCTCTCTCCTACCCTGCATGATTCTCGTTCCAAGCCTCTCTTTCCTGTCCTGCCTTACTCTCGTCCCAAGCCCCTCGCTCCTACCCTGCCTGACTCTCGTCCCAAACCTCTCTCCTGTCGACCTTGACACTCGTCCCAAGCCATTCTCTCTTCTCCTGCCTGACTCTCGTCCCAGTCCTATCTCTCCTGTCCTGACTGACTCTCGTCCCAAGCCTGTCTCTCCTAATTTCCTGACTCTCGTTCCAAGCCCTTCTCTCCTACCCTTCCTGACTCTCGCCCCAAGCCTCTGTCTCCTGTCCTTCCTGAGTGTCGTCCGAAGCCTCTCTCTCTCTTGTCCTGCCTGACTCTCGTCCCAAGCGTATATCTCCTCTCTTGCCTGACTCTCGTCCCAAGTCTCTCTCTCCGGTCCTGCCTGACTCTCGTCACAAGCCTCTTTCTCCTGTCCTCCCTGACTCTGGTCTCAAGCCTATTTCTCCTGTCCTGCCTGACTGTCATCCCAAGCCTCTCTCTCCTGTCCTGCCTGACTCTCGTCCCAAACCTATCTCTCCTCTCATACCTGATTCTCGTCACAAGCCTCTCTATCCTGTCGTGCCTGACTCTCTCCTCAAGCCTCTCTCTCCAATCCTGACTGACTCTTGTCACATGTCTCTCTCTCCTGTCCTGCTTGACTGTCATCCCAAGCCTCTCTCTCCTGTCCTGCGTGACTCTCGTCCCAACTCACTCCCTCCTAACCTGCCTGATTCTCGTCCGTAGCCTCTCTCCTGTCGAGCCTGACTCTCGTCCCAAGCCTCTCTCTCCTGTCCTGCTTTACTCTTGTCCCAAGCCTCTCTCTCCTGTCCTGCCTGACTCTCGTCCCAGACATCTATCTCCGGTCCTGCCTGATTTTCGGCCCAAGCCTCTCTCTCCTGTCCATCCTGACTCTCGTCCCAAGCTTCTCTTTCCCGTCCTGCTTGACACTCCTCCCAGGACTCTATCTCCTCTCCTACCTGACTCTCGTCCTAACCCTCTCTCTCCTCTCCTGCCTGACTCTCGTCCCAAGCATCTCTCTCCTACCCTGCCTGACCGTCGTCCCAAGTCTCTCTCTCCTGTCCTGCCTGACTCTCTCGTCAAGCCTCTCTCTGATGTCCTGCATGACTCTCGTCCCAAGCTTTTCTCCCCTGTCCTGCCTGACTCTAGTCCCAAGCCTCTCTCGCCTGTCCTGCCTGACTCTCGTCCCATACCTCTCGCTTCTGTCCTGCCTGACTCTCGTCCAATGCCTCTCTCTCCTGTACTGCCTGACTCTAGTCCCAGTCCTCTCTCTCCTGTCCTGCATGACTTTCGTTCGAAGCCTCTCTCTCATGTCCTGACTGACTCTCGTCCAAAGCCACTCTCTCCTGTAATGCCTGACCCTCGTCCCAAGCCTCTCTCTCTCCTATTCTGCCTGACTCTCGTCCCAAGCCTCTCTCTCCTGTCCTGCCTGAATCTCGTCCCCAAGCCTCTCTCTCCTATCCTGAGTGACACTGTCCCATTCTCCCTCTCTTCTTCTGTCTGACTCTCGTCCCATGTTTCTCTACTCTCCTGCCTGACTCTCCTACCAGGCCTCTCTTTCTTGACCTGCCTGACTCTCGTCCCAAGTCTCTCTCTCCTGTCCTCTATGACTCTCGTCACAAGCCTCTCTCTCCTGTCCTGCCTGACTCCTGTCCCAAGCTTGTATCTCCTGTCCTGCTTGACTCTCATCCCAAGCCTCTATCTCCTACTAGACTGACTTTCGTCCAAACCCCTTCTCTCCTACCATGCCTGACTCTCGACCCAAGCCTCACTCTCCTGTTCTACCTGACTCTCGTCCCAAGACTCTCTCTCCTGTCCTGCCTGACTCTCGTCCCAAGCCAATCTCTCCTGCACTGCCTTGAATATCGTTCGAAGCCCCTCTCTCCTAGCTGCATGATTCTCGTCCCAAACCTCTCTTTTCTCTCCTGCCTTACTCTCGTCCCAAGCCCCTCTCTCCTACCTTGCCTGACTCTCGTCCCAAGCCTCTCTCCTGTCGAACTTGACTCTCGTCCCAAGCCTCTCTCTCCTTTCCTGCCTAACTCTCGTCCCAGTCCTCTCTCTCCTGTCCTGACTGACTCTTGTCCCAAGCCTCTTCCTCCTAATTCCCTGGCTCTCGTTCCAAGACCTTCTCTCCTACCCTTCCTGACTCTCGTCCGAAGCCTGTCTCTCCTGTCCTGCCTGACTCTCTTCCTAAGCCTCTCTCTTCTGTCCTGCCTGACTCTCGTCCCAAACGTTTATCTCCTCTCTTGCCTGACTCTCGTCCCAAGCCTCTCTCTCCTGTCCTGCCTGACTCTCATCCCATCTCTCTCTCCTGTTAGCTTTCTCTCGTCCAAGCCTCTCTCTCTTGTCCTGCTGACTTTCGTCCCAAGCCGCTCTCTCCTGTCCTGCCTGACTCTCGTCCCAAGTCTCTTCTCTTTCCCGCCTGACTATCGTCCAAGCCTCTCTCTCCTGTCAGTCTGACTCTTGTCAAAAGCCAATCTCTCCTCCTGCCGACTGTCATCCCAGCCTCTCTCTCCTGTCCTGACTGACTCTTACCTCAAGCCTCTTCTCTCTCATGCCTGACTCTCGTCCAACCCTCTATCTCCTGTCCTGCCTGACTCTCGTCCAGGCCTCTTTCTTCTTCGCATAACTTCTTCCAAGCCTCGCTCTCCGCCAGCCTGACTCTCCTCGAACTCTCCCATGTCCTGCCTGACTCTCGTCCGAAACCCCTCTCTCCTACCCTGCATGATTCTCGTACCGAACCTCTCTCTCCTGTCCGCCTGTCTCTCATCCCAACCTCCTCTCCTACCTGCTTGACTCTCGTCCAAGCCTCTCTCATGTCAGCCTACTCTCGTCCAAGCCTCTCTCTCGGTCTGCCTGACTCTCTCCAAGCCTTTCTCTCCTGTCCTGCCTGGCTCTCGTCCCAAGCCTCTCTATCCTGTCCGCCTCACATTCTCCAGGACTCTATCTCCTGTCCTGCCTGACTCTCGTCCTAACCTCTCTCTCCTGTCCTGCCTGACTCTCGTCCCAAGCCTCTCTCTTCTCTGCCTGACCTCATCAAAAGCCTCTCTCTCTGTCCTCCTGACTCTCTCTCAACCTCTCCTCCTGTTTGCCTGAGTCTCCCCCCTCCCAAACCTCTCTCTTGTCCTGCCTGACTCTCCTCCAGAAAAAAAAAAAAAAAAAAAAAAAAAAAAAAAAACTGCCTGCTCCGTACAGCTCTCTCACTTGACCTGCCTGACTCTCGTCCCAAGCTCTTTCTCCTACCTGCCTGACTCTCGTCCATAGACCTTCTCTCCTACCTGCCTGACTTCGTCCCAAGCCTCTCTCTCCTATCCTGCCTGACTCTCGTCCAAGCCTCCTCTCCTGTCCTGCCTGACTCTCGTTCCAAGCCAATCTCTCCTGTACTGCCTGAATATTGTCCGAACCCCTCTCTCCAACCTGCATGATTCTCGTTCCAAGCCTCTCTTTTTCTCTCCGGCCTTACTCTCGTCCCAAGCCTCTCTCCTCCCTGCCTGACTCTCGTCCCAACCTCTCTCCTGTCGACCTTGACTCTCGTCCCAAGCCATTCTCTCCTCTCCTGCCTGACTTTCTTCCCAGTCCTTCTCTCTGTCCTGATGACTCTCGTCCCAAGCCTTTCTCCTAATTGCCTTTTTTTTTTTTTTTTTTTTTTTTTTTTTTTTTTTTTTTTTTTTTTTTTTTTTTTTTTTTTTTTTTTTTCGATCTCCTCAAGCCTCTCTCTCCAATCCTGCTGACTCTTTCACATGCCTCTCTCTCTTGCCTGCTGACTTCATCCCAAGCCTCTCTCTCCTGTCCTGCCTGACTCTCGTCCCAATCACTCTCTCCTACCTGCCTGACTCTCGTCCGAAGCCTCTCTCCTGTCAGCCTGACTCTCGTCCCAAGACTCTCTCTCCTGTCCTGCCTTACTCTTGTCCCAAGCCTCTCTCTCCTTCCTGCCTGACTCTCGTCCCAGACATCTATCTCCGTCTTGCCTGACTTCGCCCAAGCCTCTCTCTCCTGTCCTGCCTGACTCTCGTCCCAAGCTTCTCTTTCCCGTCTGCTTGACACTCCTCCCAGGACTCAATCTCCTCTCCTGCCTGACTCTCGTCCCAACCCTCTCTCTCTTGGTCTGCCTGACTCTCGTCCCAAGCATCTCTCTCCTACCCTGCCTGACCGTCGTCCCAAGCTTCTCTCTCCTGTCCTGCCTGACTCTCTAGTCAAGCCTCTCTCTGATGTCCTGCTTGACTCTCGTCCCAAGCTTTTCTCCCCTGTCCTGCATGACTCTAGTCCCAAGCCTCTCTCTCCTGTCCTGTCTGACTCTCGTCCACAAGTCTCTCTCTCCTATCCTGAGTGACACTGTCCCAAGCCTCACTCTCTTCTTCTGCCTGACTCTTGTCCCATGTTTCTCTCTCCCTTGTCCTGCCTGACTCTCGTCCCAGGCCTCTCTCTTGTGTCCTGCCTGACTCTCGTCCCAAGTCTCTATCTCCTGTCCTCTATGACTCTCGTCCCAAGGCTCTCTCTCCTGTCCTGCCTGACTCCTCTCCCAAGCTTGTCTCTCTTGTACTGCTTAACTCTCGTCCCAAGCCTCTATCTCCTACTAGACTGACATACATCTTCTCTCCTACCCTGCCTGACTCTCGTCCCAAGCCTCACTCTCCTGTTCAACCTGACTCTCGTCCCAAGACTCTCTCTCCTGTCCTCCTGACTCTCGTCCCAAGCCTCTCTCTTCTGTCCTTCCTGACTCTCGTCCCAAGCCCTCTCTCCCACCTGCCTGACCTGCAAAACTCCCTTTCTGTCTTCCTAACTCTCGTCAAGACTCTTTCTCCTGCCTGCCTGACTCTCGTCCCAATCCTCTCTCTCTGTCCTGCCTGAGCTCGTCCCATCCTCTCTCCTGTAGCCTTGACTCTCGTCCCAAGCCTCTCTCTTGTCCTGACTGACTTTCGTCCCAAGCCGCTCTCTCCTGTCCTGCCTGACTCTCGTCCCAAGCCTCTCTCTCTTTCCTGCCCGACTTCGTCCAAGCCTCTCTCTCCTTCAGCTGACTCTGTCAAAAGCTACTCCTCTCCTGCCGGACTTCTCCCAAGCCTCTCTCTCCTGTCCTGCTGACTCTGTCCCACCAAGCCTCTCTCTCCTGTCCTGCCTGACTCTCGTCCCAACTCACTCTCTCCTAACCTTTCTGATCTCGTCCGAAGCCTCTCTCCTGTCTGCCTGACTCTCGTCCCAAGCCTTCTCTCCTGTCTGCTGAGTCTTGTCCCAAGCCTCTCTCTCCTGTCTTCCTGACTCTCGTCCAGACATCTCTCTCCGGTCCTGCTGATTTTCGTCCAAGCCTCTCTCTCTGTCCTCCTGACTCTGTCCAGCTTCTCTTTCCTGTCCTGCTTGACACTGTCCAGGACTCTATCTCTCTCCTGCTGACTCTCGTCCTAACCCTCTCTCTCCTGTCCTGCCTGACTCTCTCGACCAAGCCTCTCTCCTACCTGCCTGACTTCGTCCAAGCCTCTCTCTCCTGTTCTCCTGACTCTCTCGTCCAAGCCTCTCTCTATGTCTGCTGACTCTCGTCCCAAGCTTTTCTCTCTGTCCTGCTGACTCTAGTCCAAGCCTCTTTCTCTGTCCTCTGACTCTCGACCATGCTCTCTTCTTCTTCCTGCTGACTCTCGTCCAATGCCTCTCTCTCCTGTCTGCCTGACTCTCGTCCAACCTCTCTCTCCTGTCTGCCTGACTCTCGTCCAATCCTTTCTCTTGTCCTGCATGACTCTCTCCCAAGCCCCTCTCTCCTTACCTAGCCTGACTCTCCTCCAAGCTCTCTTTCCAGGCCTGCCTGACTCTCGTCCCATGATCTCTCTCTCCTGTCATGCCCTGACTTCTCGTCCCAAGCTTCTCTCTCCTGTCCTGCCTGACTCTGTCCAAGCTCTCTTCCTGTCCTGCTGACTCTCGTCCAAGCCTTCTTCTCTCTGTCCTGACTGACTCTCGTCCAAAGCCTCTTCTCCTCTGCCTGACCTCTCGTCCTACAGCCTCTCCTCCTTCTGCCTGACTCTCGTCCCAAGCTCTCTCTCTCCTCCCTGCCTGACTTTGTCCCAAGCTCTCTCTCCTGTCCTGCCTGACTCTCGTCCAAGCTCTCTCTCCTGTCCTGCCTGACTCTCGTCCAAGCCTCTCTCTTCCTGCCTGACTGACTCTGTCCAAAGCCTCATTCTCCTCATGCCTGACCTCGTTCCCAGCCTCTCTCTTCTGTCCTGCCTGACTCTGTCCAACTCTCTCTCTCCTGTCCTGCTTGACTCTCGTCCCAACCTCTCTCCTTCTGATGACCTGTCCAAGCCTCCTCTCTCTGCTGACTCGTCCCAGTTTTCCTTCCTGTCCTGCCTGACTCTCTCCAAGCCTCTCTCTCTGTCCTGCCTGACTCTCGTCCAGGCCTCTCTGTGTCCTCTGACTTCGCCCAAGCCTCTCTCTCCTGTCCTCCTGACTCTCGTCCAAGCTCTTTCTGTCCTGCCTGACTCTGTCCAGCTTTCTCTCTCTGCTGACTCTCGTCCAACCCTTCCTCCTCCCGCCTGACTCTCGTCCAAGCTCTTCCTGTCTCCTGACTCTCTCAAGCCTCCTTCTCCTGTCTGCCTGACTCTCTCACAGCCTCTCTCCTCCTGCCTTGATTCGTCAAGCCCCTTACTCTCGTCCCAAGCCCCTCTCTCCTACCCCGCCTGACTCTCGTCCCAAACCTCTCTCCTGTCGACCTTGACTCTCGTCCCAAGCCATTCTCTCCTCTCCTGCCTGACTCTCGTCCCAGTCCTATCTCTCCTGTCCTGACTGACTCGTCCCAAGCCTGTCTCTCCTAATTGCCTGACTCTCGTTCCAAGCCCTTCTCTCCTACCCTTCCTGACTCTCGTCCCAAGCCTCTGTCTCCTGTCCTTCCTGACTGTCGTCCGAAGCCTCTCTCTCTTGTCCTGCCTGACTCTCGTCCCAAGCGTCTATCTCCTCTCTTGCCTTACTCTCTTCCCAAGTCTCTCTCTCCGGTCCTGCCTGACTCTCGTCCCAAGCCTCTTTCTCCTGTCCTCCCTGACTCTGGTCTCAAGTCTATTTCTCATGTCCTGCCTGACTGTCATACCAAGCCTCTCTCTCCTGTCCTGCATGACTCTCGTCCCAAACCTATCTCTCCTCTCCTGCCTGATTCTCGTCACAAGCCTCTCTCTCCTGTCGTGCCTGACTCTCTCCTCAAGCCTCTCTCTCCAATCCTGCCTGACTCTTGTCCCATGTCTCTATCCCCTGTCCTGCTTGACTGTCATCCCAAGCCTCTCTCTCCTGTCCTGCCTGACTGTCGTCCCAACTCACTCTCTCCTACCCTGCCTGATTCTCGTCCGAAGCCTCTCTCCTGTCCTTCCTGACTCTCGTCCCAAGCCTCTCTCTCCTGTCTTGCCTGATTTTTGACCCAAGCCTCTCTCTCCTGACCTGCCTGACTCTCGTCCAAGACATCTCTCTCCGGGCCTGCGTGATTTTCGGCCCAAGCCTCTCTCTCCTGTCCATCCTGACTCTCGTCCCAAGCTTCTCTTTCCTGTCCTGCTTGACACTCGGCCCAGGACTCTATGTCCTCTCCTGCCTGACTCTCGTCCTAACCCTCTCTCTCCTGTCCTGACTGACTCTCGTTCCAAGCTTTTCTCCCCTGTCTTGCCTGACTCTAGTCAGAAGCCTCTCTCCTATCCTGCCTGACTCTCGTCTCATGCCTCTCTCTTCTGTCCTGCCTGACTCTCGTCCAATGCTTCTCTCTCCTGTACTGCCTGGCTCTCGTCCCAAGCCTCTCTCTCCTGTCCTGCCTGACTCTCGTCACAAGCCTATCTCTCTTGTCCTGCTTGACTCTCATCCCAAGGCCCTCTCTCCTACCCAGCCTGACTCTCCTCCCAAGCTCTCTTTCCAGGGCTGCCTGACTTTAGTCCCATGACTCTCTCTCCTGTCATGCCTGACTTTCGTCCAAAGCTTCTCTCTCCTGTCCTGCCTGACTCTAGTCCCAGTCCTCTCTCTCCTGTCCTGCATGACTCTCCTTCCAAGCCTCTCTCTCCTGTCCTGACTGACTCTCGTCCAAAGCCTCTCTCTCCTGTAATGCCTGACCATCGTCCCCAGCCTCTCTCTCTCCTGATCTGCCTGACTCTCGTCCCAAGTCTCTTTCTCCTGTCCTGCCTGACTGTCATACCAAGCCTCTCACTCCTGTCCTGCCTGACTCTCGTCCCAAACCTCTCTCTACTCTCCTGCCTGATTCTCGTCCGAAGCCTCTCTCTCATGTCGTGCCTGACTCTCTCCTCAAGCCTTTCTCTCCTATCCTGCCTGACTCTCGTCCCAAGTCTCTCTCTCCTGTCCTGCCTGACTATCGTCCCAAGCCTCTCTCCTGTCCTGAATGATTCTCGTCCAAAGCTTCTCTCTCCTGTCCTGACTGACACTCGTCCCAAGCTTTTTTCTCCTATCTTGCCTGATACTAGTCCCAGGCCTCTACCTCCTGTACTGTCTGACTCTCGTCAAAAGCCTCTCTCTCCTGTAATGCCTGACCCTCGTCCCCAGCCTCTCTCTCTCCTGTTCCTTCTGACTCTCGTCCCAAGTCTCTCTCTCCTGTCCTGTTTGACTCTCGTCCCCAAGCCTTTCTCTCCTATCCTGAGTGACACTGTCCCAAGCCTCCCTCTCTTCTTCTGCCTGACTGTCGTCCCATGTTTCTCTCTCTCCTGTCCTACCTGACTCTCCTCTCAAGCCTCTCTCTCTTGTCCTGCCTGACTCTCGTCCCAGGCCTCTCTCTTGTGTCCTGCTAGACTCTCGTCCCAAGCCTCTCTCTCCTGTCCTGCCTGACTCCTGTCCCAAGCTTGTCTCTCTTGTACTGCTTGACTCTCGTCCCAAGCCTCTATCTCCTACTAGACTGACTCTCGTCCATAGCCCTTCTCTCCTACCCTGCCTGACTATGGTCCCAAGCCTCACTCTCCTGTTCTACCTGACTCTCGTCCCAAGCCTCCCTCTCCTGTCCTACCTGACTCTCGTCCCAAGCCAATCTCTCCTGCACTGCCTTGAATATCGTTCGAAGCCCCTCTCTATAGCCTGCATGATTCTCGTCCCAAACCAAGCTTTTCTGTCCCAAGCCCCTCTCTCCTACCCTGCCTGACTCTCGTCCCAAGCCTCTCTCCTGTCGAACTTGACTCTCGTCCCAAGCCTCTCTCTCCTTTCCTGCCTGACTCTCGTCCCAGTCCTCTCTCTCCTGTCCTGACTGACTCTCGTCCCAAGCCTCTTTCTCCTAATTGCCTGACTCTCGTTCCAAGCCCTTCTCTCCTACCCTTCCTGACTCTCGTCCGAAGCCTGTCTCTCCTGTCCTGCTTGACTCTTCCTAAGCCTCTCTCTTCTGTCCTGCCTGACTTTCGTCCCAAACGTTTATCTCCTCTCTTGCCTGACTCTCGTCCCAAGCCTCTCTCGCCTGTCCTACCTGACTCTCGTCCCAAGCCTCTTTCTCCTGTCATGCCTGACTCTCGTCCCAAACCTCTCTCTCCTCTCCTGCCTGATTCTCGTCCGAAGCCTCTCTCTCATGTCGTGCCTCACTCTTTCCTCAAGCCTTTCTCTCCTATCCTGCCTGACTCTCGTCCCAAGTCTCTCTCTCCTGTCCTGCCTGACTATCGTCCCAAGCCTCTCTCTCCTGTCCTGGCCGACTCTCCTCCCAAGCTTCTCTCTCCCGTCCTGACTGACTCTGGTCCCAAGCTTTTCTCTCCTATCTTCCCTGATACTAGTCCCAGGCCTCTATCTCCTGTCCTGCCTGACTCTCGTTCAAAGCCTCTCTCCCCTGTCCTGCCTGACTCTCGTCCTATGCCTCTCTCTCCTGTTCTGCCTGACTGTCCTCCAAAGCCTCTCTCTCTAGTCCTGCCTGACTGTCGTCCCAAGCCTCTCACTCCTGTGTTGCCTGACTCTCGTCCCAAACCTCCCTCTCTTGTCCTGCCTGACTCTCGTCCCCAGCCTCTCTCTCCTGTCCTACCTGACTCTCGTCCCAAGCCTCTCTCTCCTCTCTTGCCTGACTGTCATGCCAAGCCTCTCTCTCCTGTCCTGCCTGACTCTCGTCCCAAACCTCTCTCTCCTCTCCTGCCTGATTCTCGTCCGAAGCCTCTCGCTCATGTCGTGCCTGACTCTCTCCTCAAGCCTTTCTCTCCTATCCTGTCTGACTCTCGTCCCAAGTCTCTCTCTCCTGTCCTGCCTGACTATCATCCCAAGCCTCTCTCTCCTGTCCTGCCTGACTCTCCTCCAAAGCTTCTCTCTCCTGTCCTGACTGACTCTGGTCCCAAGCTTTTCTCTCCTATCTTGCCTGACTCTATTCCCAGGCCTCTATCTCCTGTACTGCCTGACTCTCGTCCTAGGCCTCTCTCTCCTGTCCTGCCTGACTCTCGTCCCATGCCTCTCTCTCCTGTTCAGCCTGACTCTCCTCCAAAGCCTCTCTCTCTAGTCCTGCCTGAATGTCGTCCCAAGCCTCTCACTCCTGTGTTGCCTGACTCTCGTCCTAAACCTCCCTCTCTTGTCCTGGCTGACTCTCGTCCCCAGCCTTTCTCTCCAGTCCTGCCTGACTCTCGTCCCAAGCCTTTCTCTCCTGTCCTGCCTGACTCTCATCCCAAGCCTCTCTCTTCTGCCCTGCCTCACTCTCGTTCAAGCCTTTTTCTCCTACTTGCCTCACTCTCGTCCCATGCCCTTCTCTCCTACCCTGCCTGACTCCCGTCCCAAGCCTCTCTCTCCTGTCCTGCCTGACTGTCGCCAAAAGCTTCTCTCTCCTGTCCTGCCTGACTGTCGTCCCAAGCCTCTCTCTCCTGTCCTGCCTGACTCTCGTCTCCAACCTCTTTCTCCTATCCTGGTTGACTCTCTTCCCAAGCCTCTCTCTCATGTCCTGCCTGACTCTCGTCCCAAGCCTCTCTCTCCTATCCTGCCTGACTCTCGTCTCAAACCTCTCTCTCCTGTCCTTCCTGACTTTCCTCAAGCCTCTCTCTCCTACCCTGCCTGACTTTCGTCCCAAGTGTCTCTCTCCTACCCTACATGATTCTCGTACCAAGCCTCTCTCTCCTGTCTTGCCTGACTGTCGTCCCAAGATTCTCTCTCCTGTCTTGCCTGACTCTCGTCCCAAGCCTCCTTCTCTTGTCCTGGCTGACTCTCGTCCCAAGCCTCTCTCTCCTGTCCTGCCTGACTCTTGTCCCAAGCCTCTCTCCTCTGTCCTGCCTGACTCTCGTCCCAGACATCTCTCTCCGGTCCTGCCTGATTTTCGTCACAAGCCTCTCTCTCCTTTCCATCCTGACTCTCGTCCCAAGCTTCTCTTTCCTGTCCTGCTTGACTCTCGTCCCAGGCCTCTCTCCTGTCCTGCCTGACTCTTGTCCCAAGCCTCTCTCTCCTGTTCTTCCTGACTCTCGTCTCAAGCCTCTCTCTTCTGTCGTCCCTGACTCTCGTCCCAACCTCTCTCTTCTGTCGTCCCTGACTCTCGTCCCAAGCCTCTCTCTTCTGTCGTCCCTGACTCTCGTCCCAAGCCTCTCTCTCCTACCCTGCCTGACTGTCGTCGAAAGACTCCCTCTCATGTACTGCCTAACTCTCTAGTCAAGCCTCTTTCTCCTGTCCTGCCTGACTCTCGTCCTAAGCATCTCTCTCCTACCCTGCCTGACCATCGTCCCAAGCCTCTCTCTCCTGTCCTGCCTGCCTCTCGTCTCAAACCTCTCTCTCCTGTCCTTCCTGACTCTCTCCTCAAGCCTCTCTCTCCTACCTGCATAACTCTCGTCCCAAGTGTCTCTCTCCTACCCTGCATAATTCTCGTCCCAAGCCTCTCTCTCCTATCCTGCCTGACTCTCTCGTCAAGCCTCTCTCAGATGTCCTGCCTGACTCTCGTCCCAAGCTTTTCTCCCCTGTCCTGCCGCCTGACTCTAGTCCCAAGCCTCTTTCTCCTGTCCTGCCTGACTCTCGTCCCATGCTTCTCTCTTCTGTCCTGCCTGACTCTCGTCCCAAGCATCTCTCTCCTACCCTGCCTGACCGTCGTCCCAAGCCTCTCTCTCCTGTCCTGCCTGACTCTCTCGTCAAGCCTCTCTCTGATGTCCTGACTGACTCTCGTCCCAAGCCTCTCTCTCCTGTCCTTCCTGACTCTTGTCCCAAGCCTCTCTCTCCTGTCTTGCCTGACTCTCGTCCCAGACATCTCTCTCCGGTCCTGCCTGATTTTCGTCCCAAGCCTCTCTCTCCTTTCCTGCCTGACTCTCGTCCCAAGCTTCTCTTTACTGTCCTGCTTGACACTCGTCCCAGGACTCTATCTCCTCTCCTGCCTGACTCTCGTCCTAACTCTCTCTCTCCTGTCCTGCCTGACTCTCGTCCCAAGCATCTCTCTCCTACCCTGCCTGACCGTCGTCCCAAGCCTCTCTCTCCAGTCCTGCCTGACTCTCTCGTCAAGCCTCTCTCTGATGTCCTGCCTGACTCTCGTCCAATGCCTCTCTCTCCTGTACTGCCTGACTCTCGTCCCAACTCTCTCTCTCCTGTCCTGGCTGACTCTCGTCCCAAGCCTATCTCTCTTGTCCTGCTTGACTCATCCCAAGCCCCTCTCTCCTACCCAGCCTGACTCTCCTCCCAAGCTCTCTTTCCAGGGCTGCCTGACTCTCGTCCCATGACTCTCTCTCCTGTCATGCCTGACTTTCGTCCCAAGCTTCTCTCTCCTGTCCTGATTGACTCTAGTCCCATGACTCTCTCTCCTGTCCTGCATGACTCTCGTTCCAAGCCTCTCTCTCCTGTCCTGCTTGACTCTCGTCCCCAAGCCTCTCTCCACTATCCTGAGTTACACTGTCCCAAGCCTCCCGCTCTTCTTCTGCCTGACTCTCGTCCCATGTTTCTCTCTCTCCTGTCCTGCCTGACTCTCCTCCCAAGCCTCTATCTCTTGTCCTGCCTGACTCTCGTCCCAGGCCTCTCTCTACTGTCCTGTCTGACTCTCGTCCCAAGCGTCTCTCTCCTGTCCTGCTTGACTCCTGTCCCAAGCTTGTCTCTCTTGTTCTGCTTGACTCTCGTCCCAAGCCTCTATCTCCTACTAGACTGACTCTCGTCCATAGCCCTTCTCTCCTACCATGCCTGACTCTCGTCCCAAGTCTCTCTCTCCTGTCCTGTCTGACTCTCGTCCTAAGCCTCTCTCTCCTGTCCTGCCTGACTCCTCTCCCAAGCTTGTATCTCTTGTCCTGCTTGACTCTCGTCCCAAGCCTCTATCTCCTACTAGACTGACTCTCGTCCATAGCCATTCTCTCCTACCCTGCCTGACTCTCGTCCCAAGCCTCACTCTCCTGTTCTACCTGACTCTCGTCCCAAGCCTCCCTCTCCTGTCCTGCCTGACGCTCGTCCAAAGCCAATCTCTCTTGCACTGCCTTGAATATCGTTCGAAGCCCCTCTCTCCTAGCCTGCATGATTCTCGTCCCAAACCTCTCTTTTTTGTCCTGACTTACTCTCGTCCCAAGCCCCTCTCTCCTACCCTGCCTGACTCTCGTCCAATGCCTCTCTCATGTCGAACTTGACTCTCGTCCCAAGCCTCTCTCTCCTTTCCTGCCTGACTCTCGTCCCAGTCCTCTCTCTCCTGTCCTGACTGACTCTCGTCCCAAGACTCTTTCTCCTAATTGCCTGACTCTCGTTCCAAGCCCTTCTCTCCTACCCTTCCTGACTCTCGTCCGACGCCTGTCTCTCCTGTCCTGCCTGACTCTCTTCCTAAGCCTCTCTCTTCTGTCCTGCCTGAGTCTCGTCCCAAACGTTTATCTCCTCTCTTGCCTGACTCTCGTCCCAAGCCTCTCTCTCCTGTCCTACCTGACTCTCGTCCCAAGCCTCTTTCTCCTGTCCTGCCTGACTGTCATACCAAGCCTCTCTCTCCTGTCCTGCCTGACTCTCGTCCCAAATCTCTCTCTCCTCTCCTGCCTGATTCTCGTCCCAAGCCTCTCTCTCATGTCGTGCCTGACTCTCTCCTCAAGCCTTTCTCTCCTGTCCTGCCTGACTCTCGTCCCAAGTCTCTCTTTCCTGTCCTGCCTGACTATCGTCCCAAGACTCTCTCTCCTGTCCTGCCTGACTCTCCACCAAAGCTTCTCTCTCCTGTCCTGACTGACTCTCGTCCCAAGCTTTTCTCTCCTATCTTGCCTGATACTAGTCCCAGGCCTCTATCTCCTGTCCTGCCTGACTCTCGTCCTAAGCCTCTCTCTCCTGTCCTGCCTGACTCTCGTCCCAAGACTCTCTCTCCTGTCCTGCCTGACTCTCCTCCCAAGCTTCTCTCTCTAGTCGTGCCTGACTGTCGTCCCAAACCTCTCACTCCTGTGTTGCCTGACTCTCGTCCCAAACCTCCCTCTCTTGTCCTGGCTGACCCTCGTCTCAAGCCTCTCTCTCCTGTCCTGCCTGACTGTCGTCCCAAGCTTCTCTCTCCTGTCCTGCCTGACTCTCGTCGAAAGCCTCCCTCTCATATACTGACTAACTCTCTAATCAAGCCTCTTTCTCCTGTCCCTCCTGACTCTCGTCCAAAGCCTCTCTCTCCTGTCCTGCCTGACTCTCGTCCCATGCCTCTCCTGTTCTACCTTTCTCTCCTCCCAAGCCTCTCTCTCTTGTCCTGCCTGACTTTCGTTCCAAGCCGTTCTCTCCTGTCCTGCCTGACTCTCGTCCCAGGTCTCTCTCTCTTGTCCTGCCTGACTATCGTCCCAAGCCTCTCTCTCCTGTCCAGTCTGACTCTCGTCCCAAGCCAATATCTCGTCTCCTGCCTGACTGTCATCCCAAGCCTCTCTCTCCTGTCCTGACTGACTCTCACCTCAAGCCTCTCTCTCCTCTCATGCCTGACTCTCGTACCAACCCTCTATCTCCTGTCCTGCCTGACTCTCGTCCCAGGCCTCTTTCTTCTGTCCTGCATAACTCTCTTATCAAGCCTCTCTCTTCTGTCTTCCCTGACTCTCGTCCCAAGCCTCTCTCTCCTACCCTGCCTGACTGTCGTCGAAAGTCTCCCTCTCATGTACAGCCTAACTCTCTAGTCAAGCCTCTTCCTCCTGTCCTGCCTGACTCTCGTCCCAATCCTCTCTCTCCTGTCCTGCCTGACTCTCGTCCCATGCCTCTCTCTCCTGTTCTGCCTTTCTCTCATCCCAAGCCTCTCTCTCTTGTCCTGCCTGACTCTCGTCCCAAGCCGCTCTCTCCTGTCCTGCCTGACTCTCGTCCCAGGTCTCTCTCTCTTGTCCCTCCTGACTATCGTCCCATGCCTCTCTCTCCTGTCCAGTCTGACTTTCGTCCCAAGCCAATATCTCCTCTCCTGCCTGACTGTCATCCCAAGCCTCTCTCTCCTGTCCTGACTGACTCTCACCTCAAGCCTCTCTCTCCTCTCATGCCTGACTCTCGTACCAAACCTCTATCTCCTGTCCTGTCTTACTCTCGACCCAGGCCCCTTTCTTCTGTCCTGCATAACTCTCTTCCCAAAGCCTCTCTCTCCTGTCCAGCCTGACTCTCGTACCAAGCCTCTCTATCCTGTCCTGCCTGACTCTCGTCCCAACTCCCTCTCTCCTACCATGCCTGACTCTCGTCCGAAGCCTCTCTCCTGTCGAGACTGACTCTCGTCCCAAGCCTCTCTTTCCTGTCCTGCCTGACTCTTGTCCCAATCCTCTCTCTCCTGTCCTGCCTCATTCTCGTCCCAAGCCTCTCTTTCCTGTCCTGTCTGACACTCGTTCCAGGACTATATCTCCTGTCCTGCCTGACTCTCGTCCTAATCCTCTCTCTCCTGTGCTGCCTGACTCTCGTCCCAAGCCTCTCTCTCCTACCCTGCCTGACCATCGTCCCAAGCCTCTCTCTCCTGTCCTGACTGACTCTCTCGCCAAGCCTCTCTCTAATGTCCTGCCTGACTCTCGTCCCAAGCTTTTCTCCCATGTCCTGCCTGACTCTAGTCCCAAGCCTGTCTCTCCTGTCCTGCCTGACTCTCGTCCCAGGCCTCTCTCGCCTGTCCTGCCTGGCTCTAGTCCCAACCCTCTCTCTCCTGTCCTTCCTGACTCTCGTCCCAAGCCTCTCTCTTCTGCCTTCCCTGACTCTCTTACATGAGAGGACATGAGAGGCTTACCAAGCCTCTCTCTCCTACCCTGCCTGACCGTCGTCGAAAGCCTCCCTCTCATGTCCTGCCTAACTCTCTAGTGAAGCCTCTCTCTCCTGTCCTGCCTGACTCTCGTCCCAAGTCTCTCTCTCTCCTGTCATGCCTGACTCTCGTCCCCAACCTCTTTCTCCTCTCCTGGCTGACTCTCTTCCCACGCCTCTCTCTCCTGTCCTGCCTGACTCTTGTCCCAAGCCTCTCTCTCCTATCCTGCCTGACTCTCGTCTCAAACCTCTCTCTCCTGTCCTTCCTGACTCTCTCTCCTCAAGCCTCTCTCTTCTATCCTGCCTAACTCTCGTCCCAAGTCTCTCTCTAAGGTCCTGCCTGACTCTCTTCCCAAGCCTCTCTCTCCTGTCCTGGCTGACTCTCGTCCCAAGCCTCTCTCTCCTGTCTTGCCTGACTCTCGCCCCAAGCCTCCTTCTCTTGTCCTGGCTGACTTTCGTCCCAAGCCTTTCTCTCCTGTCCTGCCTGATTCTCGTCCCGAACCTCTCTCTCCTCTCCTGCCTGACTCACTTCCCAAGCCTCTCTCTCCTGTCCAGCCTGACTCTCATCCCAAGCCTCTCTCTTCTGCCCTCCCTGACTCTCGTCCCAAGCCTCTCTCTCCTACCCTACCTGACTGTCGTCGAAAGCCTCCCTCTCATGTCCTGCCTAACTCTCTAGTGAAGCCTCTCTCTTCACTCCTGCCTGACTCTCGTCCCATGCCTCTCTCTCCTGTCCTGCCTGACTCTCCTCCAAAGCCTCTATCTCTTGTCTTGCCTGACTCTCGTCCCAAGCCTCTCTCTCCTGTCCTGCCTGACTCTCGTCCCAAGTCTCTCTCTCCTGTCCTGCCTGACTGTCGTCCAAAGCCTCTCTCTCCTGTCCTGCTTGACTCTCGTCCTAAGCCTCTCTCTCCCGGCCAGTCTTACTCTCGTCCCAAGCCCCTATCTCCACTCCTGCCTGACTGTCGTCCCAAGCCTATCTCTCCTGTCGTGACTGACTCTCACCTCAAGCCTCTCTCTCCTCTCATGATTGACTCTCGTACCAACCCTCTATCTTCTGTCCTGCCTGAGTGTCTTCCCAGGCCTCTTTCTCCTGTCCTGGCTGACTCTCGTCCAAAGCCTCTCTTTCCTACCCTGCCTGACCGTCGTCCCAAGCATCTCTCTGCTGTCCTGCCTGACTCTCTCGTCAAGCCTCTCTCTCCTGTCCTGCCTGACTCTCGTCCAAAGCTTTTCTCCCATGTCCTGCCTGACTCTAGTCCCAAGCCTCTCTCTCCTGTCCTGCCTGACTCTCGTCCAAAGCTTTTCTCCCATGTCCTGCCTGACTCTAGTCCCAAGCCTCTCTCTCCTGTCCTGCCTGACTCTCGTCCCATGCCTCTCTCTTCTGTCCTGCCTAACTCTCGTCCCATACCTCTCTCTCCTGTTCTGCCTGACTCTCATCCCAAACCTCTCTCTCATGTCCTGCCTGACAGTCGTCTCAAGCCTATCTCTCTTGTCCTGCTTGACTCTCGTCCCAAGCCCCTCTCTCCATCCGAGCCTGACTCTCGTCCCAAGCTCTCGTCCTAGGCCTGCCTGACTCTCGTCCCATGACTCTCTCTCCTGTCATGCCTGACTCTCGTCCCAAGCTTCTCTCTCCTTTCCTGCCTGACTCGCGTCCCAAGCCTCTCTCTCCTGTCCTTTCTGACTCTCGTCCTAAGCCTCTCTCTCCTGTCCTGCCTGACTCTCGTCCCAAGTCTCTCTCTCCTGTCCTGTCTGACTGTCGTCCCAAGCCTCTCTCTCCTGTCCTGACTGACTCCTGTCCCAAGCTTCTCTCTCTTGTCCTGCCTGACTCTCGTCCGAAGCCTTTTTCTCCTACTTGCCTGACTCTCGTCCCAAGCCTCCCTCTCGTGTACTGCCTGACTCTCGTCCTAAGACAATCTTTCCTGTACTGCCTGAATATCGTCCGAAGCCCCTCTCTCCTACCCCGCATGATTCTCGTCCCAAGCCTCTCTTCTCTGTCCTGCCTTACTCTCGTCCCAAGCCCCTCTCTCCTACCCTGCCTGACTCTCGTCGCAAGCCTCTCTCCTGTCGAGCTTGATTCTCATCCCAAGCCTCTCTCTTCTCTCCTGCCTGACTCTCGTCCCAGTCCTCTCTCTCCTGTCCTGACTGACTCTTGTCCCAAGTCTCTTTCTCCTAATTGCCTGACTCTCGTTCCAAGCCCTTCTCTCCTACCCTTCCTGACTCGCGTCGAAATCCTCTCTCTCCTGTCCTGCCTGACTGTCGTCCGAAGCCTGTCTCTCCTGTCCTGCTTGACTCTCGTCCCAAGCGTCTATCTCCTCTCTTGCCTGACTCTCGTCCCAAGTCTCTCTCTCCGGTCCTGCCTGACTCTCGTCCCAAGCCTCTCTCTCCTGTCCTCCCTGACTCTCGTCAGAAGCCTCTTTCTCTTATCCTGCCTTACTGTAATCTCAAGCCTCTCTCTCGCCTCCTGTCTGATTCTCGTCCCAAGCCTCTAACTCCTGTAATGCCTGACTCTCTCCTCAAACCTCTCTCTCCTATCCTGCCTGACTTTAATCCCAGGTCTGTTTCTCCTGTCTTGCCTGACAATCTTCCCAGGCCTCTATCTCCTGTCCTGCCTGACTCTCGTCCCATGCCTCTATCTCCTATTCTGCCTGACTCTCCTCCCAAGCCTCTCTCTCTTGTCCTGCCCAACTGACGTTAAAAGCCTCTCTCTCCTGTCCTGCCTAATTCTCTCCTCATCCCTCTCTCTCCTATCCTGCCTGACTCTAGTCCCCAGCCACTCTCTCCTGTCCTGCCTGACTCTCGTCCGAAGACTCTCTCCGGTCCCGCCTGACTCTCGTCCGAAGCCTCTCCCTCCTGTCTTGCCTGACTCTCGTCCGAAGCCTCTCCCTCCTACCCTGCATGATTCTCGTCCAAATCCTCTCTCTCCTTTCCTGCCTGAATGTCGTCCCAAGCCCCTCTCTCCTACCCTGCCTGACTCTCGTCCCAATACTCTCTCCTGTCGAGCCTGACTCTCGTCCCAAGCCTCTCTCTCCTGTCCTTTTTGACTTTAATCCCAGTCCTCTCTCTCCTGTCCTGCATGACTCTCGTTCCAAGCCTCTCTCTCCTGTCCTGCCTGACTCTCGACCAAAGCCTTTCTCTCCTGTCCTGCTTGACTCTCGTCCCCAGCGTCTCTCTCCTGTATTGCCTGACTCTCGTCCCAAGCCTCTCTCTCACTTGTACTGCCTGATTCTCGTCCCAAGCCTCTCTCTTCTATCGTGCCTCACTCGGTCCCAAGTCTCTCTCTCCTGTCCTGCCTGATTTTCGTCCCAAGCATCACTCTCCTGTCCTGCCTAACTCTCCTCCCATGCCTCTCTCTCTTGTCCTGCCTGACTCTCGTCCCTAGCCTGCCTCTCTCTCCTGTCCTGCCTGACTCTCGTCCCATGTTTATCTATCCTGTCCTGCCTGATTCTCGTTCCAAACTTTTCTCTCCTCTCCTGCCTGACTCTCGTCCCAAGCCTCCCTCTCCTGTCTTTCCTTACTCTCTTCACCAGCCTTTCCTGCCTGACTCTCGTCCTAAGCCTCTCTCTCCTGTCCTGCCTGACTCTCGTCCCAAACCTCTTCTCTGTCCTTGCCTGACTCTCGTCCCAAGCCTCTCTCTCCTGTCCTGCCTGACTCTCGTCCCAAGCCTCTCTCTCCTGTCCTGCCTGACTCTCGTCCAAAGGGATCTCTCTCCTGTCCTGCTTGACTCTCGTCTAAAGCGTCTATCTCCTCTCTTGCCTGACTCTCGTCCCAAGTCTTTCTCTCCGGTCCTGCCTGACTTCGTCCCAAGACTCTCTCTCCTGTCTCCCTGACTCTCGTCCCAAGCCTATCTCCTGTCCTGCCTTACTGTCATCCCAAGCCTCTCTCTCCTGTCCTCCCTGACTTCGTCCCAAACCTCTCTCTCCTCTCCTGCCTCATCTCGTCCCAAGCCTCTCTCTCCTGTCGTGCCTGACTCTCTCCTCAAGCTCTCTCTCTATCATAACTGCTTTGGTCACAAGTCTCTTTTCCTGTCCTGCTGAATTCGTCCAAGCCTCTCTCTCCTGTCTGCCTGACTCTCGTCCCAAGCTTTTCTCTCCTATCTTGCCTGACACTCGTCCCAGGCCTCTATCTCCTGTCCTGCCTGACTCTCGTCCCAAGCCTCTCTCTCCTCTCCTGTCTGACTCTCGTCCCATGCCTCTCTCTCCTGTTCTGCCTGACTCTCCTCCCAAGCCTCTCTCTCTTTTCCTGCCTGACTGTCATCCCAAGCCTCTCTCTCCACTCCTGCCAGACTCTCGTCCAAGCCTCTCTCTCTGTCCTGACTGACTCTCCTCCCAAGACTCCCTCTCTTGTCCTGCCTGACTCTCGTCGCAAGCCTCTCTCTCCTGTCGAGCTTGACTCTCGTCCCAAGCCTCTCTCTCTCTCCTGCCTTACTCTTGTCCCAAGCCTCTCTCTCCTGTCCTGCCTGACTCTCGTCCCAGACTCTCTCTCCTGTCGTGCCTGACTCTCTCCCAAGCCTCTCTCTCCTATCTACTGACTTGTCCAAGTCTCTTTTCCTGTCCTGCTGAAGCCTTTCTCTCCTTTCCTGCCTGAATCTTGTCCCAAGCCTCTCTCTCCTGTCCTGCCTGACTGTCGTCTGAAGCATCTCTCTCCTGTCCTGCTTGACTCTCGTCTAAAGCGTCTATCTCCTCTCTTGCCTGACTCTCGTCCCAAGTCTTTCTCTCCGGTCCTGCCTGACTTTCGTCCCAAGACTCTCTCTCCTGTCCTCCCTGACTCTCGTCCCAAGCCTCTATCTCCTGTCCTGCCTTACTGTCATCCCAAGCCTCTCTCTCCTGTCCTCCCTGACTCTCGTCCCAAACCTCTCTCTCCTCTCCTGCCTCATTCTCGTCCCAAGCCTCTCTCTCCTGTCGTGCCTGACTCTCTCCTCAAGCCTCTCTCTCCTATCATAACTGACTTTGGTCACAAGTCTCTTTTTCCTGTCCTGCCTGAATATCGTCCCAAGCCTCTCTCTCCTGTCCTGCCTGACTCTCGTCCCAAGCTTTTCTCTCCTATCTTGCCTGACACTCGTCCCAGGCCTCTATCTCCTGTCCTGCCTGACTCTCGTCCCAAGCCTCTCTCTCCTCTCCTGTCTGACTCTCGTCCCATGCCTCTCTCTCCTGTTCTGCCTGACTCTCCTCCCAAGCCTCTCTCTCTTTTCCTGCCTGACTGTCATCCCAAGCCTCTCTCTCCACTCCTGCCAGACTCTCGTCCAAAGCCTCTCTCTCCTGTCCTGACTGACTCTCCTCCCAAGACTCCCTCTCTTGTCCTGCCTGACTCTCGTCGCAAGCCTCTCTCTCCTGTCGAGCTTGACTCTCGTCCCAAGCCTCTCTCTCCTCTCCTGCCTTACTCTTGTCCCAAGCCTCTCTCTCCTGTCCTGCCTGACTCTCGTCCCCAGACTCTCTCTCCTGTCGTGCCTGACTCTCTCCTCAAGCCTCTCTCTCCTATCATAACTGACTTTGGTCACAAGTCTCTTTTTCCTGTCCTGCCTGAATATCGTCCCAAGCCTCTCTCTCCTGTCCTGCCTGACTGTCATCCCAAGCCTCTCTCTCCACTCCTGCCAGACTCTCGTCCCAAGTCTATCTCTCCTGTCCTGCCTGATTCTCGTTCCAAGCTTTTCTCTCCTCTACTGCCTGACTCTCGTCCCAAGCTTCTCTCTCCTGTCTTGCCTGACTCTCGTCACCAGCCTCGCTCTCCTGTCCTGCCTGACTCTCGTCCTATGCCTCTCTCTCCTGTCCTGCCTGACTGTCATCCCAAGCCTCTCTCTCCACTCCTGCCAGACTCTCGTCCCAAGCCTCTCTCTCCTGTCCTGCCTGACTCTCCTCCTAATCCTCTCTCTCTTGTCCTGCCTGACTCTCGTCCCAGGCCTCTCTCTCCTGTCGAGCTTGACTCTCGTCCCAAGCCTCTCTCTCCTCTCCTGCCTGACTCTTGTCCCAAGCCTCTCTCTCCTGTCCTGCCTGACCCTCGTCCATCGACTCTCTCTCCTGTCCTGGCTGACTCTCGTCACAAGACTTTCTTTCTTGTCCTGCCTGACTCTCGTCCGAAGCTTCTCTCTCCTGTCCTGCCTGACACTCGTCCCAGGGCTCTATCTCTTGTTCTGCCTGACTCTCGTCCTAACCCTCTCTCTCCTGTCCTGTCTGACTCTCTTTCCAAGACTCTCTCTCCTATCCTGCCTGACCGTCGTCCCAAGCATCTCTCTCCTGTCCTGCCTGACTCTCTCCTCGAGCATCTCCCTCCTGTCCTACCTGACTCTCGTCCAAAGCCTCTACCTTTTCCTACCTGACTCTCGTCCCAAGCCTCTCTCCTGTCCTGCCTGACTCTCATCCCGTGCCTCTCTCTTCTGTCTTGCCTGACTCTCATCCCAAGACTCTCCTGTCCTAACTGACTCTTGTCCCATGCCTCTCTCTCCCGTCCGGCCTGACTCTCGTCGCAAGCCTCTCTGTTCGGTCCTGCCTGACTCTGGTCCCAAGCCTCTCTCTCCTGCCCTGCTTGTCTTTCGTCCCAAGCCCCTCTCTCCTACCCACCTTTACTCTCGCCCTAAGCTCTCTCTCCAGTCTTGTCTGACTCTCATCCCAAGCCTCTCTCTCTCAAGCTGGCTGACTCTATTCCCAACCCTCTCTCTCCTGTCCTGCCTGACTCTCGTCCTAAGCCTCTCTCTCCTGGCCTGCCTGACATTCGTCCCATGCCTCTCTCTCTTGTCTTGCCCGACTCTTATCAAAAGCCTCTCTCTCCTGTCCTTCCTAACTGCCGTCCCAAGCCTCCTGTCCTGCCTGACTCTCTTCGAAAGCCTCTCTCTCCGGTCCTGCTGACTCTCGTCCTAACCCTCTCTCTCCTGTCCTGTCTGACTCTCTTTCCAAGACTCTCTCTCCTATCCTGCCTGACCGTCGTCCCAAGCATCTCTCTCCTGTCCTGCCTGACTCTCTCGTCGAGCATCTCCCTCCTGTCCTACCTGACTCTCGTCCAAAGCCTCTCTACCTTTTCCTACCTGACTCTCGTCCCAAGCCTCTCTCTCCTGTCCTGCCTGACTCTCATCCCATGCCTCTCTCTTCTGTCTTGCCTGACTCTCATCCCAAGACTCTCTCTCCTGTCCTAACTGACTCTCGTCCCATGCCTCTCTCTCCCGTCCGGCCTGACTCTCGTCACAAGCCTCTCTGTTCGGTCCTGCTTGACTCTGGTCCCAAGCCACTCTCTCCTGCCCTGCTTGTCTTTCGTCCCAAGCCCCTCTCTCCTACCCACCTTTACTCTCGCCCTAAGCTCTCTCTCCAGTCTTGTCTGACTCTCATCACAAGCCTCTCTCTCTCAAGCTGGCTGACTCTATTCCCAACCCTCTCTCTCCTGTCCTGCCTGACTCTCGTCCTAAGCCTCTCTCTCCTGTCCTGCCTGACATTCGTCCCATGCCTCTCTCTCTTGTCTTGCCTGACTCTTATCAAAAGCCTCTCTCTCCTGTCCTTCCTAACTGCCGTCCCAAGCCTCTCTCTCCTGTCCTGCCTGACTCTCTTCCCAAGCCTCTCTCTCCGGTCCTGCTGACTCTCGTCACAAGCCTCTCTTTCCTGTCTTGCCTGACTCTCGTCCCAAGTTTCTCTCTCCTGTCCCGCCTGACCCTCTTCCCAGGCCTCTATCTCCAGTCCTGCCTGTCTCTCGTCTTAACCCTCTCTCTCCTCTCCTGCCTGACTCTCTTCCCAAGCCTCTCTCTCCTACCCTGCCTGACCGTCGTCCTAAGCCTCTCTCTCCTGTCCTGCATGACTCACTCGTCAAGCCTCCATATCCTGTCCTGCCTGACTCTCGTCCCAAGCCTCTCTCTCCTGTCCTGCCTGATTCTTGTCCCAAGCCTCTCTCTCCTGTCCTGCCTGACTCTCGTCCCAAGCCTCTCTCTCCTATCCTACCTGACTCGGTCCCAAGCCTCTCTCTCCTGTCCTGCATGACTCTCATCCCGTGCCTCTCTCTTCTGTCTTGCCTGACTCTCATCCCAAGACTCTCCTGTCCTAACTGACTCTTGTCCCATGCCTCTCTCTCCCGTCCGGCCTGACTCTCGTCGCAAGCCTCTCTGTTCGGTCCTGCCTGACTCTGGTCCCAAGCCTCTCTCTCCTGCCCTGCTTGTCTTTCGTCCCAAGCCCCTCTCTCCTACCCACCTTTACTCTCGCCCTAAGCTCTCTCTCCAGTCTTGTCTGACTCTCATCCCAAGCCTCTCTCTCTCTCACGCTGGCTGACTCTATTCCCAACCCTCTCTCTCCTGTCCTGCCTGACTCTCGTCCTAAGCCTCTCTCTCCTGGCCTGCCTGACATTCGTCCCATGCCTCTCTCTCTTGTCTTGCCTGACTCTTATCAAAAGCCTCTCTCTCCTGTCCTTCCTAACTGCCGTCCCAAGCCTCCTGTCCTGCCTGACTCTCTTCGAAAGCCTCTCTCTCCGGTCCTGCTGACTCTCGTCCTAACCCTCTCTCTCCTGTCCTGTCTGACTCTCTTTCCAAGACTCTCTCTCCTATCCTGCCTGACCGTCGTCCCAAGCATCTCTCTCCTGTCCTGCCTGACTCTCTCGTCGAGCATCTTCCTCCTGTCCTACCTGACTCTCGTCCAAAGCCTCTCTACCTTTTCCTACCTGACTCTCGTCCCAAGCCTCTCTCTCCTGTCCTGCCTGACTCTCATCCCATGCCTCTCTCTTCTGTCTTGCCTGACTCTCGTCACAAGCCTCTCTTTCCTGTCTTGCCTGACTCTCGTCCCAAGTTTCTCTCTCCTGTCCCGCCTGACCCTCTTCCCAGGCCTCTATCTCCAGTCCTGCCTGTCTCTCGTCTTAACCCTCTCTCTCCTCTCCTGCCTGACTCTCTTCCCAAGCCTCTCTCTCCTACCCTGCCTGACCGTCGTCCTAAGCCTCTCTCTCCTGTCCTGCATGACTCACTCGTCAAGCCTCCATATCCTGTCCTGCCTGACTCTCGTCCCAAGCCTCTCTCTCCTGTCCTGCCTGATTCTTGTCCCAAGCCTCTCTCTCCTGTCCTGCCTGACTCTCGTCCCAAGCCTCTCTCTCCTATCCTACCTGACTCGATCCCAAGCCTCTCTCTCCTGTCCTGCATGACTCTCTTGTCAAGCCTCTCTCTCCTGTCCTGCCTGACTCTCGTCCTATGCCTCTCTCCGCTGTCGTGCTTGACTCTCGTCCCAAGCCTCTCTCTCCTGTCCTGCCTGACTGTCGTCAAAAGCCTCTCTCTCTTGTCCCGCTTGACTCTCTCCTCATCCCTCTCTCTCCTGTCCTGCCTGACTCTCGTCCCAAGCCTCTCTCTCCTGTACTGCCTGACTCTCGTCCGAAGACTCTCTCCGGTCCCACCTGATTCTCATCCGAAGCTTCTCTCTCCTGTCCTACCTGACTCTCCTCCCAAGACTCTCCCTCCTGTCTTGCCTGACTCTCGTCCGAAGCCTCTCTCTCCTACCCTGCATGATTATCGTCCAAAGCCTCTCTCTCCTGTCCTGCCTGAATGTCGTCCCAAGCCCCTATTTCCTACCCTGCCTGACTCTCGTCCCAATACTCTCCTGTCGAGCCTGACTCTCGTCCCAAGCCTCTCTCTCCTGTCCTTTCTGACTTTAATCCCAGTCCTCTCTCTCCTGTCCTGCATGACTCTCGTTCCAAGCCTCTCTCTCCTGTCCTGCCTGACTCTCGACCAAAGCCTTCCTCTCCTGTCCTGCCTGACTCTCGTCCCAAGCCTCTCTCTCCTGTACTGCCTGACTCTCGTCCGAAGACTCTCTCCGGTCCCGCCTGATTCTCATCCGAAGCTTCTCTCTCCTGTCCTACCTGACTCTCCTCCCAAGACTCTCCCTCCTGTCTTGCCTGACTCTCGTCCGTAGCCTCTCCCTCCTACCCTGCATGATTATCGTCCAAAACCTCTCTCTTCTGTCCTGCCTGAATGTTGTCCCAAGCCCCTCTCTCCTACCCTTCCTGACTCTCGTCCCAATACTCTCTCCTGTCGAGCCTGACTCTCGTCCCAAGCCTCTCTCTCCTGTCCTTTCTGACTTTAATCCCAGTCCTCTCTCACCTGTCCTGCACGACTCACGTTCCAAGCCTCTCTCTCCTGTCCTGCCTGACTCTCGACCAAAGCCTTTCTCTCCTGTCCTGCCTGACTCTCGTCCCAAGCCTCTCTCTCCTGTACTGCCTGACTCTCGTCCCAAGCCTCTCTCTCACTTGTACTGCCTGATTCTCGTCCCAAGCCTCTCTCTCCTATCGTGCCTGACTCGGTCCCAAGCCTCTCTCTCCTGTCCTGCCTGATTCTCGCCCCAATCATCACTCTCCTGTCCTGACTGACTCTCCTCCAATGCCTCTCTCTCTTATCCTGCCTGACTCTCGTCCCTAGCCTCTCTCTCCTGTCCTGCCAGACTGTCGTCCCAAGTCTATCTATCCTGTCCTGCCTGATTCTCGTTAAAAGCTTTTCTCTCCTCTCCTGCTTGACTCTCGTCCCAAGCCTCTCTCTCCTGTCTTGCCTGACTCTCGTTACCAGACTCTCTCTCCTGTCCAGCCTGACTCTCGTCCAAAGCCTCCTGTCCTGCCTGACTGTCATCTCAAACGTCTCTACCTACTCCTGCCAGACTCTCGTCCCAAGCCTCTCTCTTCTGTCCTGCCTGACTCTCCTCCCAAGCCTCTCTCTCTTGTCCTGTCTGACTCTCTTTCCAAGACTCTCTCTCCTATCCTGCCTGACCGTCGTCCCAAGCATCTCTCTCCTGTCCTGCCTGACTCTCTCGTCGAGCATCTCCCTCCTGTCCTACCTGACTCTCGTCCAAAGCCTCTCTACCTTTTCTTACCTGACTCTCGTCCCAAGCCTCTCTCTCTTGTCCTGCCTGACTCTCATCCCGTGCCTCTCTCTTCTGTCTTGCCTGACTCTCATCCCAAGACTCTCCTGTCCTAACTGACTCTTGTCCCATGCCCCTCTCTCCCGTCCGGCCTGACTCTCGTCGCAAGCCTCTCTGTTCGGTCCTGCCTGACTCTGGTCCCAAGCCTCTCTCTCCTGCCCTGCTTGTCTTTCGTCCCAAGCCCCTCTCTCCTACCCACCTTTACTCTCGCCCTAAGCTCTCTCTCCAGTCTTGTCTGACTCTCATCCCAAGCCTCTCTCTCTCACGCTGGCTGACTCTATTCCCAACCCTCTCTCTCCTGTCCTGCCTGACTCTCGTCCTAAGCCTCTCTCTCCTGTCCTGCCTGACATTCGTCCCATGCCTCTCTCTCTTGTCTTGCCTGACTCTTATCAAAAGCCTCTCTCTCCTGTCCTTCCTAACTGCCGTCCCAAGCCTCCTGTCCTGCCTGACTCTCTTCGAAAGCCTCTCTCTCCGGTCCTGCTGACTCTCGTCCTAACCCTCTCTCTCCTGTCCTGTCTGACTCTCTTTCCAAGACTCTCTCTCCTATCCTGCCTGACCGTCGTCCCAAGCATCTCTCTCCTGTCCTGCCTGACTCTCTCGTCGAGCATCTCCCTCCTGTTCTACCTGACTCTCGTCCAAAGCCTCTCTACCTTTTCCTACCTGACTCTCGTCCCAAGCCTCTCTCTCCTGTCCTGCCTGACTCTCATCCCATGCCTCTCTCTTCTGTCTTGCCTGACTCTCATCCCAAGACTCTCTCTCCTGTCCTAACTGACTCTCGTCCCATGCCTCTCTCTCCCGTCCGGCCTGACTCTCGTCGCAAGCCTTTCTGTTCGGTCCTGCTTGACTCTGGTCCCAAGCCACTCTCTACTGCCCTGCTTGTCTTTCGTCCCAAGCCCCTCTCTCCTACCCACCTTTACTCTCGCCCTAAGCTCTCTCTCCAGTCTTGTCTGACTCTCATCACAAGCCTCTCTCTCTCAAGCTGGCTGACTCTATTCCCAACCCTCTCTCTCCTGTCCTGCCTGACTCTCGTCCTAAGCCTCTCTCTCCTGTCCTGCCTGACATTCGTCCCATGCCTCTCTCTCTTGTCTTGCCTGACTCTTATCAAAAGCCTCTCTCTCCTGTCCTTCCTAACTGCCGTCCCAAGCCTCTCTCTCCTGTCCTGCCTGACTCTCTTCCCAAGCCTCTCTCTCCGGTCCTGCTGACTCTCGTCACAAGCCTCTCTTTCCTGTCTTGCCTGACTCTCGTCCCAAGTTTCTCTCTCCTGTCCCGCCTGACCCTCTTCCCAGGCCTCTATCTCCAGTCCTGCCTGTCTCTCGTCTTAACCCTCTCTCTCCTCTCCTGCCTGACTCTCTTCCCAAGCCTCTCTCTCCTACCCTGCCTGACCGTCGTCCTAAGCCTCTCTCTCCTGTCCTGCATGACTCACTCGTCAAGCCTCCATATCCTGTCCTGCCTGACTCTCGTCCCAAGCCTCTCTCTCCTGTCCTGCCTGATTCTTGTCCCAAGCCTCTCTCTCCTGTCCTGCCTGACTCTCGTCCCAAGCCTCTCTCTCCTATCCTACCTGACTCGGTCCCAAGCCTCTCTCTCCTGTCCTGCATGACTCTCTTGTCAAGCCTCTCTCTCCTGTCCTGCCTGACTCTCGTCCTATGCCTCTCTCCGCTGTCGTGCTTGACTCTCGTCCCAAGCCTCTCTCTCCTGTCCTGCCTGACTGTCGTCAAAAGCCTCTCTCTCTTGTCCCGCTTGACTCTCTCCTCATCCCTCTCTCTCCTGTCCTGCCTGACTCTCGTCCCAAGCCTCTCTCTCCTGTACTGCCTGACTCTCGTCCGAAGACTCTCTCCGGTCCCACCTGATTCTCATCCGAAGCTTCTCTCTCCTGTCCTACCTGACTCTCCTCCCAAGACTCTCCCTCCTGTCTTGCCTGACTCTCGTCCGAAGCCTCTCTCTCCTACCCTGCATGATTATCGTCCAAAGCCTCTCTCTCCTGTCCTGCCTGAATGTCGTCCCAAGCCCCTATTTCCTACCCTGCCTGACTCTCGTCCCAATACTCTCCTGTCGAGCCTGACTCTCGTCCCAAGCCTCTCTCTCCTGTCCTTTCTGACTTTAATCCCAGTCCTCTCTCTCCTGTCCTGCATGACTCTCGTTCCAAGCCTCTCTCTCCTGTCCTGCCTGACTCTCGACCAAAGCCTTCCTCTCCTGTCCTGCCTGACTCTCGTCCCAAGCCTCTCTCTCCTGTACTGCCTGACTCTCGTCCGAAGACTCTCTCCGGTCCCGCCTGATTCTCATCCGAAGCTTCTCTCTCCTGTCCTACCTGACTCTCCTCCCAAGACTCTCCCTCCTGTCTTGCCTGACTCTCGTCCGTAGCCTCTCCCTCCTACCCTGCATGATTATCGTCCAAAGCCTCTCTCTTCTGTCCTGCCTGAATGTTGTCCCAAGCCCCTCTCTCCTACCCTTCCTGACTCTCGTCCCAATACTCTCTCCTGTCGAGCCTGACTCTCGTCCCAAGCCTCTCTCTCCTGTCCTTTCTGACTTTAATCCCAGTCCTCTCTCACCTGTCCTGCACGACTCACGTTCCAAGCCTCTCTCTCCTGTCCTGCCTGACTCTCGACCAAAGCCTTTCTCTCCTGTCCTGCCTGACTCTCGTCCCAAGCCTCTCTCTCCTGTACTGCCTGACTCTCGATCCAAGCCTCTCTCTCACTTGTACTGCCTGATTCTCGTCCCAAGCCTCTCTCTCCTTTCGTGCCTGACTCGGTCCCAAGCCTCTCTCTCCTGTCCTGCCTGATTCTCGCCCCAATCATCACTCTCCTGTCCTGACTGACTCTCCTCCAATGCCTCTCTCTCTTATCCTGCCTGACTCTCGTCCCTAGCCTCTCTCTCCTGTCCTGCCAGACTGTCGTCCCAAGTCTATCTATCCTGTCCTGCCTGATTCTCGTTAAAAGCTTTTCTCTCCTCTCCTGCTTGACTCTCGTCCCAAGCCTCTCTCTCCTGTCTTGCCTGACTCTCGTTACCAGACTCTCTCTCCTGTCCAGCCTGACTCTCGTCCAAAGCCTCCTGTCCTGCCTGACTGTCATCTCAAACGTCTCTCCCTACTCCTGCCAGACTCTCGTCCCAAGCCTCTCTCTTCTGTCCTGCCTGACTCTCCTCCCAAGCCTCTCTCTCTTGTCCTGCCTGACTCTCGTCCCAAGCCTCTCTCTCCTGTCGAGCTTGGCTCTCGTCCCAAGCCTCTCCCTCCTCTCCTGCCTGACTCTTGTCCCAAGCCTCTCTCTCCTGTCCTGCCTGACCATCGTCCCAAGACTCTCTCTCCGGTCCTGACTTACTCTCGTCACAAGCCTATCTTTCCTGTCCTGCCTGACTCTCATCCGAAGCTTCTCTCTCCTGTCCTGCCTGACACTCGTCCCAGGCCTCTATCTCTTGTCCTGCCTGACTCTCGTCCTAACTCTCTCTCTCCTGTCCTGTCTGACTCTCTTCCCAAGCCTCTTCCTCCTACCCTGCCTGACCGTCGTCCCAAGCATCTCTCTCCTGTCCTGCCTGACTTTCATCCCAAGCCTCTCTACCTTGTCCTACCTGACTCTCGTCCCAAGCCTCTCTCTCCTGTCCTGCCTGACTCTCATCCCATGCCTCTCTCTTCTGTCTTGCCTGACCCTCATCCCAAGCCTCTCTCTCCTGTCCTGCCTGACTCTCGTCCCAAGCCTCTCTCCTGTCCTACCTGACTATCGTCCCAAGCCTCTCTCTCCTGTCCTCCCTGACTCTCGTCCCATGCCTCTCTCTCCCGTCCGGCCTGACTCTCGTCACAAGCCTCTCTGTTCTGTCCTGCCTGACTCTGGTCCCAAGCCACTCTCTCTTGCCCTGCTTGTCTTTCGTCCCAAGCCCCTCTCTCCTACCCACCTTTACTCTCGTCCTAAGCTCTCTCTCCAGTCTTGTCTGACTCTCATCCCAAGCCTCTCTCTCTCAAACTGCCTGACTCTAGTCCCAACCCTCTCTCTCCTGTCCTGCCTGACTCTCGTCCTAAGCCTCTCTCTCCTGTCCTGCCTGACTCTCGTCCCATGCCTCTCTCTCCTGTCATGCCTGACTCTTATCAAAAGCCTCTCTCTCCTGTCCGTCCTAACTGCCGTCCCAAGACTCTCTCTCCTGTTCTGCCTGACTCTCTTCCCAAGCCTCTCTCTCCGGTCCTGCTGACTCTCGTCACAAGTCTCTCTTTCCTGTCTTGCCTGACTCTCGTCCCAAGTTTCTCTCTCCTGTCCCGCCTGACACTCTTCCCAGGCCTCTATCTCCTGTCCAGCCTGTCTCTCGTCCTAACCCTCTCTCTCCTCTCCTGCCTGACTCTCTTCCCAAGCCTCTCTCTCCTACCCTGCCTGACCGTCGTCCCAAGCCTCTCTCTCCTGTCCTGCATGACTCTCTCGTCAAGCCTCTCTCTCCTGTCCTGCATGACTCTCTCGTCAAGCCTCTCTCTCCTGTCCTACCTGACTCTCGTCCCAAGCCTCTCTCCGCTGTCCTGCTTGACTCTCGTCTCAAGCATCTCTCTCCTGTCCTGCTTGAATCTTGTCCCAAGCCTCTCCCTCCTGTCCTGCCTGACTCTCGTCTCAAGCCTCTCTCTCCTGTCTTGCCTGACTCTCTTCACAAGCATCTCTTCCCTGTCCTGCCTGACTCTCGTCCGAAGCTTTCCTCTCCTGTCCTGCCTGACACTCGTCCCGAGCCTCTATCTCTTGTCATGCCTGACTCTCGTCCTAACCCTCTCTCTCCTGTCCTGTCTGACTCTCTTCTCAAGCCTCTCTCTCCTAACCTGCCTGACCGTCGTCCCAAGCCTCTCTCTCCTGTCCTGCCTGACTCTCTCGTCAAGCTTCTCTGTCCTGTCTTTCCTGACTCTCGTCTCAAGCCTCTCTCTCTCCTGTCCTGCCTGACTTTCGTCCCAAGCCTCTCTCTCCTTCCATGCCTGATTATCGTACTAAGCCTCTCTCTCCTGTCCTCCCTGACTCTCGTCCCATGCCTCTCTCTCCCGTCCTGCCTGACTCTCGTCCCAAGCCTCTCTGTTCTGTCCCGCATGACTCTCGTCCCAAGCCTCTCTCTCCTGCCCTGCCTATCTTCCGTCCCAAGCCCTTCTCACCTACCTAGCCTTACTCTCGTCTTAAGTTCTCTCTCCAGTCCTGTCTGACTCTCATCCGAAGCCTCTCTCTCACAATGCCTGACTCTCGTCCCAAGCCTCTCCACCCTGTTCTGCGTGACTCTCGTCTCAAGCCTCTCTCTCCTGTCCTGGCTGCCTCTCGGTCCCATGCCTCTCTCCCGTACTGCCTGACTCTAATCACAAGCCTCTCTCTCTTGTCCTGCCTGACTCTCGTCCCAAGCCTCTCTCTCCTGTCCCGCCTGACTCTCGTCCCAAGTCTATTTATGCTGTCCTTCCTGATTCTCGTTAAAAGCTTTTCTCTCCTCTCCTCCCTGACTCTCGTCCCAAGCCTCTCTCCTGTCTTGCCTGACTCTCGTCCCCAGCCTCTCTCTCCTGTCCCGCCTGACTCTCGTCCTAAGCCTCTCTCACCTGTCCTGCCTGACTGTCATCCCAAGCCTCTCTCTCCACTCCTGCCAGACTCTAGTCCCAAGCCTCTCTCTACTGTCCTGCCTGACTCTCCTCCTAAGCCTCTCACTCTTGTCCTGCCTGACTCTCGTCCCAAGCCTCTCTCTCCTGTCGAGCTTGACTCTCGTCCCAAGCCTCTCTCTCCTCTCCTGCCTGACTCTTGTCCCAAGCCTCTCTCTCCTGTCCTGCCTGACCCTCGTCCATCGACTCTCTCTCCTGTCCTGGCTGACTCTCGTCACAAGCCCCTCTTTCTTGTCCTGCCTGACTCTCGTCCGAAGCTTTTCTCTACTGTCCTGCCTGACACTCGTCCCAGGGCTCTATCTCTTGTTCTGCCTGACTCTCGTCCTAACCCTCTCTCTCCTGTCCTGCTGACTCTCTTCCCAAGCCTCTCTCTCCTACCCTGCCTGACCGTCGTCCCAAGAATCTCTCTCCTGTCCTGCCTGACTCTCTCGTCAAGAATCTCCCTCCTGTCCTGCCTGACTCTCGTCCCAAGCCTCTCTACCTTTTCCTACCTGACTCTCGTCCCAAGCCTATCTCTCCTGTCCTGCCTGACTCTCATCCCATACCTCTCTCTTCTGTCTTGCCTGATTCTCATCCCAAGCCTCTCTCTCCTGTCCTGCCTGACTCTCGTCCCAAGCCTCTCTCTCCTGTCCAGCCTGACTCTCGTTCCAAGCCTCTCTCTCCTCTCCTACCTGACTCTCTTTCAAAGCCTCTCTCGCCTCTCTCTCCTCTCTCAAGCCTCTCTCCCAAGCCTCTCTCTCCTCTCCTACCTGACTCTCGTCCCAAGCCTCTTTCTCCTGTCCAGCCTGACTTTCGTCACAACCCTCTCTTTCCTGTCCAGCCTCACTCTCGTCATAAGCCTCTTTCTTTTGACCTGCCTGACTCTCTTCCCAAGCACCTCTCTCCTGTTCAGCCCGCCTCTCATCCAAAGCCTCTCTCTTCTATCCAGCCTGACTCTCGTCCCAAGTCTCTCTCTCCTTTCCTGCCTGACTCTCGTCCAAAGACTCTTTCTCCTCTCCTGCCTCACCTTTCTCCCAAGACTCTCTTTTCCTCTCCTTCCTGACTCTCGTCCCAAGCCTCTGTATTCTGTCATGCCTGATTCTCCTCACAAGCCTCTCTCTCCTGTTCAGCCTGACTCTCGTCCCAAGCTTTTGTCTCCTGTCTAGCCTCGCTCTCGTCTCAAGCCTCTCTCTCCTCTCCTACCTGACTCTCGTCCCAAGCCTCTCTCTCCTGTCCAGCCTAATTCTCGTCCCAAGCGTCTCTCTCCCGTCATGCCTGACTCTCTTCCCAAGCGTCTCTCTCTTGTCCTACTTGACTCTCGTCCTAAAAATCCTTCTCCTGTCCTGCCTGACCCTCGTCCTAAGCCCGTCTCTGATGTCGTGCCTGACTCTTGTTCCAACCCTCTCTCTCCTCTCCTGCCTCACTTTCGTCCCAAGACTCTCTCTTCTTTCCTGCCTGACTCCCGTCCGAAGCCTCTCTCTACTGTCTGGCTTAACACTCGTCCCAAGCCTCTCTCTCCTGTCCTGCCTGTCTCTCATCCCAAGGACCTCTCTCCTGTCCAGCCTGACTCTCGTCCCAAGCTTCTTTTTCCGGTCCTGCCTGACTCTTGTCCTAAGCCTCTCTCTCCTCTCGTGCCTGACTCTCGTTCCAAGCCTCTCTCTCCTGTCCAGCCTCATTCTCGTCCCAAGCCTCTCTCTTCCGTCATTCCTGACTCTCTTCCCAAGCGTCTTTTTCTTGTCCTGCTTGACTCTCGTCCCAAGAATCTCTCTCCTGTCCTGCC
Organism: Panulirus ornatus; assembly: GCF_036320965.1. Taxonomy (NCBI): domain Eukaryota; kingdom Metazoa; phylum Arthropoda; class Malacostraca; order Decapoda; family Palinuridae; genus Panulirus; species Panulirus ornatus. The sequence goes on from NC_092225.1 coordinate 35,648,659, forward strand.
TGACCCTCGTCCTAAGCCCGTCTGTTCTGTCGTGCCTGACTCTCGTCCCAGGCTTCTCTCTCCTCGCCTACCTGACTCTCGTTCCAAGCCTATTTCTCCTGTCCAGCCTGAGTCTCGTCCCAAACCTCTCTCTCCTATCCCGCCTTACTCTCGTTCCAAGCCTCTCTCTCCTGTCCAGCGTCACTCTCGTCCGAAGCCTCTCTCTCCTGTCCAGCCTGACTCTCGTCCCAAGAATCTCTCTCCTGTTCAGCCTGACTCTCATCCCAAGCCTCTCTCTCCCATCAAACCTGACTCTCTTCCCAAGCCTCTCTCCTCTCTCCTACCTGACACTCGTTCTTAGCCTCTCTCTCCTGTCCAGCCAGATTCTCGTCCCAAGCCTCTCTTTACTGTCAAGCCTTACTCTCGTCCCAGTCCTCCCTCTCCTGTCCTGCCTGAATCTCTTCCTAAGCCTCTCTCTCCTGTCCTTCCTCAATCTCGTCCCAAGCCTCTCCAGTCCTGCCTGACGATCGTCCTAAGCCTCTCTTTCCTTTCCTACCTGACTCTCGTCCCAAGCCTCTCTCTCCTGTCCTGCCTGACTCTCATCCCAATCCTCTCCCTTATATCCAGCCTGACTCTCGTCCCAAGCCTCTCTCTCCTGTCTAGCCTTATTCTCGTCCCAAGCCTCCGTCTCTTGTCCTGTCCGACTCTCGTTCCAAGTCTCTCTTTACTAGCTAGCCTTACTCTCGTCCCAGTCCACCCTCTCCTATCCTGCCTGACGATCGTCCTAAGCCTCTCTTTCCTTTCTACCTGACTCTCGTCCCAAGCCTCTCTCTCCTGTCCAGCCGGAATCTCCTCCCAAGGCTCTCTCTCCTGTCCAGCCTCACTCTCGTCCAAAGCCTCTCTCTCCTGTCATGCTTGACTCTCGTCCCAAGCCTCCCTCTCCTGTCCTGCCTGACTCTCATCCCAATCCTCTCTCTTATATCCAGCCAGATTCTCGTCCCAAGCCTCTCTTTACCGTCTAGCCTTACTCTCGTCCCAGTCCTCCCTCTCCTGTCCTGCCTGACTCTCGTCCAAAGACTCTTTCTCCTCTCCTGCCTCACCTTTCTCCCAAGACTCTCTTTTCTCTCCTACCTGACTCTCTGTCCCAAGCCTCTGTATTCTGTCAAGCCTGATTCTCCTCACAAGCCTCTCTCTCCTGTTCAGCCTGACTCTCGTCCCAAGCTTTTGTCTCCTGTCTAGCCTCGCTCTCGTCTCAAGCCTCTCTCTCCTCTCCTACCTGACTCTCGTCCCCAAGCCTCTCTCTCCTGTCCAGCCTAATTCTCGTCCCAAGCGTCTCTCTCCCGTCATGCCTGACTCTCTTCCCAAGCGTCTCTCTCTTGTCCTACTTGACTCTCGTCCTAAAAATCCTTCTCCTGTCCTGCCTGACCCTCGTCCTAAGCCGTCTCTGATGTCGTGCCTGACTCTTGTTCCAACCCTCTCTCTCCTCTCCTGCCTCACTTTCGTCCCAAGACTCTCTCTTCTTTCCTGCCTGACTCCCGTCCGAAGCCTCTCTCTACTGTCTGGCTTAACACTCGTCCAAGCCTCTCTCTCCTGTCCTGCCTGTCTCTCATCCCAAGGACCTCTCTCCTGTCCAGCCTGACTCTCGTCCCAAGCTTCTTTTTCCGGTCCTGCCTGACTCTTGTCCTAAGCCTCTCTCTCCTCTCGTGCCTGACTCTCGTTCCAAGCCTCTCTCTCCTGTCCAGCCTCATTCTCGTCCCAAGCCTCTCTCTTCCGTCATTCCTGACTCTCTTCCCAAGCGTCTTTTTCTTGTCCTGCTTGACTCTCGGTCCCAAGAATCTCTCTCCTGTCCTGCCTGACCCTCGTCCTAAGCCCGTCTGTTCTGTCGTGCCTGACTCTCGTCCCAGGCTTCTCTCTCCTCGCCTACCTGACTCTCGTTCCAAGCCTATTTCTCCTGTCCAGCCTGAGTCTCGTCCCAAACCTCTCTCTCCTATCCCGCCTTACTCTCGTTCCAAGCCTCTCTCTCCTGTCCAGCGTCACTCTCGTCCGAAGCCTCTCTCTCCTGTCCAGCCTGACTCTCGTCCCAAGAATCTCTCTCCTGTTCAGCCTGACTCTCATCCCAAGCCTCTCTCTCCCATACAACCTGACTCTCTTCCCAAGCCTCTCTCCTCTCTCCGACCTGACACTCGTTCTTAGCCTCTCTCTCCTGTCCAGCCAGATTCTCGTCCCAAGCCTCTCTTTACTGTCAAGCCTTACTCTCGTCCCAGTCCTCCCTCTCCTGTCCTGCCTGAATCTCTTCCTAAGCCTCTCTCTCCTGTCCTTCCTCAATCTCGTCCCAAGCCTCTCCAGTCCTGCCTGACGATCGTCCTAAGCCTCTCTTTCCTTTCCTACCTGACTCTCGTCCCAAGCCTCTCTCTCCTGTCCTGCCTGACTCTCATCCCAATCCTCTCCCTTATATCCAGCCTGACTCTCGTCCCAAGCCTCTCTCTCCTGTCTAGCCTTATTCTCGTCCCAAGCCTCCGTCTCTTGTCCTGTCCGACTCTCGTTCCAAGTCTCTCTTTACTAGCTAGCCTTACTCTCGTCCCAGTCCACCCTCTCCTATCCTGCCTGACGATCGTCCTAAGCCTCTCTTTCCTTTCCTACCTGACTCTCGTCCCAAGCCTCTCTCTCCTGTCCAGCCGGAATCTCCTCCCAAGGCTCTCTCTCCTGTCCAGCCTCACTCTCGTCCAAAGCCTCTCTCTCCTGTCATGCTTGACTCTCGTCCCAAGCCTCCCTCTCCTGTCCTGCCTGACTCTCATCCCAATCCTCTCTCTTATATCCAGCCAGATTCTCGTCCCAAGCCTCTCTTTACCGTCTAGCCTTACTCTCGTCCCAGTCCTCCCTCTCCTGTCCTGCCTGAATCTCTTCCTAAGCCTCTCTCTCCTGTCCTTCCTCACTCTCGTCCCAAGCCTCCGTCCTGCCTGACGATCGTCCTAAGCCTCTTTCTCCTTTCCTACCTGACTCTCGTCCTAAGCCGGAATCTTCTCCCAAGGCTCTCTCTCCTGTCCAGCCTCACTCTCGTCCCAAGCCTCTCTCTCCTGTCATGCCTGACTCTCGTCCCAAGCCTCCCTCTCCTGTCCTGCCTGACTCTCATCCCAATCCTCTCTCTTATATCCAGCCTGATTCTCGTCGCAATCCTCTCTATTCTCTCTTGCCTGACTCGTCCCAAGCCTCTCTCTCCTTTCCAGCCTGAGTCTCGTTCCAAGCATCTCTCTCCTATCCAGCCTGACTCTCGTCCTAAGCCTCTTTCTCCTGTCTAGCCTTATTCTTGTCCCAAGCCTCCGTCTCTTATCCTGCCTGACTCTCCTTCCAAGTCTCTCTTTACTATAGCTAGCCTTACTCTCGTCCCAATCCACCCTCTCCTGTCCTGCCTGACTCTCGTCCCAAGTCTCTCTCTCCTGTCTTGCCTGACTCTCATCCCAAGCCTGTCTCTGCTATCCAGTCTGACTCTCGTCCCAAGCCTCTTTCTCCTCTCCTACCTGACTCTCGTCCCAAGCCTCTCTCTCCTCTCTTACCTGACTCTCGTCCCAAGCCTCTCTCTCCTCTCCTGCCTGACTCTCGTCCAAAGCCTCTCTCTCTTGTCCAGAGTCACTCTCGTCCCAAGCCACACTCTCCTTTCCAGCCTGAATCTCGTTCCAAGCATCTCTTTCATGTTCAGCCTGAATCTCATCCCAAGCCTCTCTCTCCGATTCAACCTGACTCGCCCCAAGCGTCTCTCTCCTCTCCTACCTGACTCTCGTCCCAAGCTTCTCTCTCCTGTCCAGAGTTACTCTCATCCCAAGCCACTCTTTACTGTATAGCCTTACTCTTCTCCCAATCCTCCCTCTCCTGTCCTGCCTGACTCTCCTCCTAAACCCCTCTCTCCTGTCCTGCTTGACTCTCCTCCCAAGCTTGTCTCTTCTATCCTGCCTGACTCTCCTCCCAAGCTTCTCTCTCCTCTCCTACCTGACTCTCATCCCAAGCCTTTCCCTCCTGTCCAGACGAGCTCTCCTCCCAAGTCTCTCTCTCCTGTCCAGCCTCCCTTTCGTCCCAAGCCTCTCTCTCCTGTCCAATCTGACTCTCGTCAAAATCCTTCCTCTCCTATCCTGCCTGACTCTCGTTCCAAGCCTCTCGCTCCTGTCTAGTCTGACTCTCGTCCCAAGCCTCTGTCTCCTGTCCAGCCTGACTCTTGTCCCGAGCCTCTCTCCTGTCTGGCCTGACTTTCGACTCAAGCCTCTCTCTCCTGTCCGGCCTAACTCTCGTTCCAAACCTCTCTTTCCTGTCCTACCTGATTTTCGTCCCATGCCTGTCCCTCTTATCCTACCGGACTCTCGTCCCAAGTCTCTCTCTCTTGTCCGGCCTGACTTTCGTCCAAAGCATATCTCTCCTGTCCTGACTGACTCTCGCCCCAAGCCTCTCTCTCCTCTCCTAATGACTCTTGTCCGAAGCCTCTCTCTTCTGTCCAGCCTCACTTTCGTCAGAAGCACCTCTCTCTTTTTCGATCTGACTCTCGTCCCAAGCCTCTCTCTCCTGTCCAGCCTGACTCTCGTTCCAAGCCTCTCTCTCCTCTCCTACCTGACTCTCTTCCAAAGCCTCTCTCGCCTCTCTTACATGACTCTCGTCCCGAGCCTCTCTCTCCTGTCATGCTTGACTATCGTCCCAACCCCTCTCTCCTTTTCGGCCTGACTCTCGTCCCGATTCTCTCTCTCCTGTCCAGCCTAACTATCGCCCCAAGCCTCTCTCTCCTCTCCTACCTGACTCTCGTCCCAGGCCTCTTTCTTCTGTCCAGTCTGACTTTCGTCCCAACCCTCTCTTTCCTGTCCAGCCTCACTCTCGTCCAGCCTGACTCTCTTCCCAAGCATCTCTCTCCTGTTCAGCCTGCCTCTCATCCAAAGTCTCTCTCTTCTATCCAGCCTGACTCTCGTCCAAACTCTCTCTCTCCTTTCCTGCCTGACTCTCGTCCAAAGACTCTTTCTCCTCTCCTGCCTGACCCTTGTCCAAAGCCTCTCTCTCCTCTCCTTCCTGACTCTCGTCCCAAGCCTGTCATGCCTGATTCTCCTCACAAGCCTCTCTCTCCTGTTCAGCCTGACTCTCGTCCCAAGCTTCTGTCTCCTGTCTAGCCTCGCTCTCGTCTCAAGCCTCTCTCTTCTCTCCTACCTGACTCTCGTCCCAAGCCTCTCTCTCCTGTCCAGCCTAATTCTCGTCCCAAGCGTCTCTCTCCCGCCATGCCTGACTCTCTTCCCAAGCGTCTCCTGTCCTGCTTGACTCTCGTCCCAAGAATCTCTCTCCTGTCCTGCTTGACCCTCGTCCTAAGCCTGTCTCTCATGTCGTGCCTGACTCTCGTCCAACCCCCTCTCTCCTCTCCTGCCTCACTTTCGTCCCAAGACTCTCTCTTCTTTCCTGCCTGACTTTCGTCCGAAGCCTCTCTCTCCTATCCGGCATAACACTCATCCCAAGCCTCTCTCTCCTGTCCTGCCTGTCTCTCGTCCCAAGGACCTCTCTCCTGTCCAGCCTGACTCTCGTCCCAAGCTTCTTTTTTCGATCCTGCCTGACTCTTGTCCTAAGCCTCTCTTTCCTTTCGTGCCTGACTCTCGTCCCAAGCGTTTCTCTCCTGTCCTGCTTGACTCTCATCCCAAGAATCTCTCTCTTCTCCTAACAGACTCTCGTTGCAACCTCTCTCTCCTGTCATGCCTAACTCTCGTCCCAAGCCCCTCTCTCCTTTTCGGCCTGACTATCGTCCCAAGCCTCTCTCTGCTCTCCTACCTAACTCGTCCCAAGCCTTGTTCTCCTGTCCAGCATGACTCTCGTCCCAAGCCTCTCTCTCTTGTCTAGCATCACTCTCGTCACAACCCTCTCTTTCCTGTCCAGCCTGACTCTCGTCATAAGTCTCTTTCTCCTCATCTACCTGACTCTCGTCCCAAGCCTTGTTCTCCTGTCCAGCCTGACTCTCGTCTCAAGCCTCTCTCTCCTGTCTAGCGTCACTCTCGTCACAACCCTCTCTTTACTCTCCAGCCTGACTCTCGTCCCAAGCATCTCTCTCCTGTTCAGCCTGACTCTCATCCTAAGCCTCTCTCTCCTATCCAACCTGACACTCGACCCAGGCCTCTATCTCCTGTCAAGCCTGATTTTCGTCTCACGCCTGTCTCTCCAGTCCAATCCTCCCTCTCCCATCCTGCCTGAATCTCTTCCTAAGCCTCTCTCTCCTGTCCTTCCTGACTCTCGTCCCAAGCTTCTCTCTTTTCTCCAGCCTGACGATCGTCCCAAGCCTCTCTCTCCTCTCCAACCTGACTCTCGTCCCAAGCCCCTCTCTCCTGTCTAGCCTTACTCTCGTCCCAAGCCTCCCTCTCCTGTCCTGCTTGACTTTCGTTCCAAGCCACTCTCTCCTGTCGAGCCTGACTCTCATCCCAAGCCTCTCTCTCCTGCCCTGCCTGACTCGCAAAAGCCTCTTTCTCCTGTCCTGCCTGACTCTCGTCCCAAGCCTCTCTCTCCTCTCCTACCTGACTCTCGTCCCAAGCCTCTCTCTCCTTTCCAGCCTGACTCTCGTCCCAAGCCTCTCTCTCTTCTAACTGACTTTCGACGCAAGCCTCTCTCTCCTGTCATGCCTGACTCTCGTTCCAAGCCCCTCTCTCCTTTTAGGCTTGACTCTCGTCCCACGCCTCTCTCTCCTGTCCTGCCTGACTCTCGTCCCAAGCCTCTCTCTCCTCTCCTACCTGACTCTCGTTCCGAGCCTCACTCTCCTTTCCAGCCTGAATTTCGTTCCAAGCATCTCTCTCATGTTCAGCCTGACTCTCATCCCAAGCCTCTCTCTCCTATTCAACCTGACTCTCGTCCCAAGAGTCTCTCTCCTCTCCTACCTGACTCTCGTCCCAGGCCTCTCTCTCCTGTCCAGCCTGATTTTCGTCCCAATCTTCTCTCTCCTGTCCAGAGTTACTCTCATCCTAAGCCTCTCTTTACTGTCTAGCCTTACTCTCGCCCCAATCCTCCGTCTCCTGTCCTGCCAGACTCTCGTCCTGAGCCTCTCTCTCCTGTCCTCCTTGACTCTCCTCCCAAGCTTGTACCTTCTGTCCTGCCTGACTCTCCTCCCAGGCCTTTCTCTCCTCTCCTACCTGACTCTCGTTACAAGCCTCTCTCTCCCGTCCAAACGAACTTTCCTCCCACGCCTCTCTCTCCTGTCCAGGACCACTTTCGTCCCAAGCCTCTCTCTCCTGTCCAGCCTGACTCTCGTCCCAAGCCTCTCTCATCTGTCTAGCCTTACTCTCGTCCCAAGCCTCCTTCGCCTGTCCTTCCTGACTCTCGTCCCAAGCCTCTGTCTCCTGTCCAGCCTGACTCTTGTCCCAAGCATCTCTCTCCTCTCTGGCCTGACTTTCGACTCAAGCCTTTCTCTCCTGACCGGCCTAACTCTCGTCCCAACACTCTCTCTCCTCTCCTACCCGACTCTCATCCCACTTTCGTCAGAAGCACATCTCTCCTTTTGGATCTGACTCTCGTCCCAAGCCTCTCTCTCCTGTCCAGCCTGACTCTCGTCCCAAGCCTCTCTTTCCTGTCATACCTGACTCTCGTCCCAAGCCACTCTCTCCTCTCCTACCTGGCTCTCGTTCGAAGCATCTCCCTCCTGTCCAGCCTCACTTTCGTCAGAAGCCGCTCTCTCCTTTTCGGCCTGAAAAAAAAAAAAAAAAAAAAAAAAAAAAAAAAAAAAAAAAAAAAAAAAAAAAAAAAAAAAAAAAAAAAAAAAAAAAAAAAAAAAAAAAAAAAAAAAAAAAAAAAAAAAAAAAAAAAAAAAAAAAAAAAAAAAAAAAAAAAAAAAAAAAAAAAAAAAAAAAAAAAAAAAAAAAAAAAAAAAAAAAAAAAAAAAAAAAAAAAAAAAAAAAAAAAAAAAAAAAAAAAAAAAAAAAAAAAAAAAAAAAAAAAAAAAAAAAAAAAAAAAAAAAAAAAAAAAAAAAAAAAAAAAAAAAAAATTCCAGCCTGACTCTCGTCCCAAGCCTCTCTCTCTTCTCCTAACTGACTTTCGACGCAAGCCTCTCTCTCCTGTCATGCCTGACTCTCGCTCCAAGCCCCTCTCTCCTTTTAGGCTTGACTCTCGTCCCACGCCTCTCTCTCCTGTCCTGCCTGACTCTCGTCCCAAGCCTCTCTCTCCTCTCCTACCTGACTCTCGTTCCGAGCCTCACTCTCCATTCCAGCCTGAATTTCGTTCCAAGCATCTCTCATGTTCAGCCTGACTCTCATCCCAAGCCTCTCTCTCCTATTCAACCTGACTCTCGTCCCAAGAGTCTCTCTCCTCTCCTACCTGACTCTCGTCCCAGGCCTCTCTCTCCTGTCCAGCCTGATTTTCGTCCCAATCTTCTCTCTCCTGTCCAGAGTTACTCTCATCCTAAGCCTCTCTTTACTGTCTAGCCTTACTCTCGCCCCAATCCTCCCTCTCCTGTCCTGCCAGACTCTCGTCCTGAGCCTCTCTCTCCTGTCCTCCTTGACTCTCCTCCCAAGCTTTTTTCTTCTGTCCTGCCTGACTCTCCTCCCAAGCCTTTCTCTCCTCTCCTACCTGACTCTCGTTACAAGCCTCTCTCTCCTGTCCAAACGAACTTTCCTCCCACGCCTCTCTCTCCTGTCCAGGACCACTTTCGTCCCAAGCCTCTCTCTCCTGTCCAGCCTGACTCTCGTCCCAAGCCTCTCTCATCTGTCTAGCCTTACTCTCGTCCCAAGCCTCCTTCGCCTGTCCTTCCTGACTCTCGTTCCAACCCTCTCTCTCCTGTCTAGCCTGACTCTCGTCCCAAGCCTCTGTCTCCTGTCCAGCCTGACTCTTGTCCCAAGCATCTCTCTCCTCTCTGGCCTGACTTTCGACTCAAGCCTTTCTCTCCTGACCGGCCTAACTCTCGTCCCAACACTCTCTCTCTCCTCTCCTACCCGACTCTCATCCCACTTTCGTCAGAAGCACATCTCTCCTTTTGGATCTGACTCTCGTCCCAAGCCTCTCTCTCCTGTCCAGCCTGACTCTCGTCCCAAGCCTCTCTTTCCTGTCATACCTGACTCTCGTCCCAAGCCACTCTCTCCTCTCCTACCTGGCTCTCGTTCGAAGCATCTCCCTCCTGTCCAGCCTCACTTTCGTCAGAAGCCGCTCTCTCCTTTTCGGCCTGACTCTCGTCCCAAGCCCCTCTCTCCTGTCCAGCCTGACACTCGTCCTAAGCTTCTCTCTCCTCGCCTACCTGACTCTCGCCCAAAGCCTATTTCTCCAGTCCAGCCTGACTCTCGTCCCAAACCTCTCTCTCCTATCGCGCCTCACTCTCGTCCTAAGCCTCTCTCTCCTACCATGCCTGACTCTCGTCCCGAGCTTCTCTATCCTGATCAGCCTGACTCTCGTCCCATGCCTTTCTCTCCTCTCCTGCATGACTCTCGTTGCAAGACTCTCTCTAATGTCATGCCTGACTCACGTCCAAAGCCTCTTATTCCTGTCCAGCCTGACTCTCTCCCCAAGCCTCTCTGTCCTGCCCTGCCTGACTCTCGCCAAAGCCTCTCTCTCCTGTCCTGCCTGACTCTCGACCCAAGCCTCTCTCTCCAGTCATGCCTGAATCTCGTCCCAAGCCCCTCTCTCCTTTTCGGCCTGACTCTAGTCCCAAGCCTCTCTCTCCTGTCCAGCCTGACTCTCGTCCCAAGCCTCTTTCTCCTCTCCTACCTAACTCTCGCCCAAAGCCTCTTTCTCCTGTCTAGCCTGACTCTCGTTGCAAGACTCTCTAATGTCATGCCTGACTCACGTCCAAAGCTTCTTATTCCTGTCCAGCCTGACTCTCTCCCCAAGCCTCTCTGTCCTGCCCTGCCTGACTCTCGACCCAAGCCTCTCTCTCCTGTCATGCCTGAATCTCGTCCCAAGCCTCTCTCTCCTGTCATGCCTGAATCTCGTCTCAAGCCCCTCTCTCCTTTTCGGCCTGACTCTAGTCCCAAGCATCTGTCTCCTGTCCAGCCTGACTCTCGTCCCAAGCCTCTTTCTCCTCTCCTACCTAACTCTCGCCCCAAGCCTCTTTCTCCTGTCCAGCCTGACTCTCGTCCCAAGCCTCTCTCTCCTTTCCAGCGTCACTTTCGTCCGAAGCCTCTCTCTCCTGTCCAGCCTGACTCTCGTCCCAAGCATCTCTCTCCTGATCAGCCTGACTATCATCCCACGCCTCTCTCTCCTATCAAACCTGACTCTCTTCCCAAGCCTCTCTCCTCTCTCCTACCTGACACTCATCCCTAGCCTCTCTCTCCTGTCCAGCCTGATTCTCGTCCCAAGCCTCTCTCTCCTGTTCAGCCTGACTCGTCCCAAGCCTCTCTTTACTGTCTAGCCTTACTCTCGTCCCAATCCTCCCTCTCCTGTCATGCCTGAATCTCTTCCTAAGCCTCTCTTTCCTGTCCTTCCTCACTCTCGTCCCAAGCCTCTCCTGTCCTGCCTGACGATCGTCCCAAGCCTCTCTCTCCTCTCCTACCTGACTCTTGTCCCAAGCCTTTCTTCTGTCCAGCCGGACTCCCCTCCCAAGTCTCTCTCTCCTGTCCAGCCTCACTCTCGTTCCAAGCCCCTCTCTCCTGTCATGCCTGACTCTCGTCCCAAGCCTCTCTATTCTCTCTTGCCTGACTCTCGTCCCAAGCCTCTCTCTCCTCTCCAGCCTGAGTCTCCTCCCAAGCCTCTCTCTCCTGTCCAGCCTGACTCTCGTCCCAAGCCTCTCTCTCCTGTCTAGCCTTATTCTCGTCCCAAGCCTCCGTCTCTTGTCCTGCCTGACTCTCGTTCCGAGTCTCTCTTTACTAGCTAGCCTTACTCTCGTCTCAATCCACCCTCTCCTGTCCTGCCTGACTCTCGTCCCAAGTCTCTCTCTCCTGTCCTGCCTGACTCTCATCCCAAGCCTCTCTCTCCTATCCAGCCTGGCTCTCGTCCCAAGCCTCTTTCTCCTTTACTGCCTGACTCTCGTCCAAAGCTTCTCTCTCCTGTCCAGCCTGGCTCTCGTCCCAAGCCTCTCTCTCCTGTCTAGCCATACTCTCGTCCCAACCCTCCCTCTTCTGTCCTGCTTGACTTTCATTCCAAGCCTCTCTCTCTCCTGTCTAGCCTGACTCGCATCCCAAGCCTCTATCTCCTGTCCTGCCTGACTCTCGTCCCAAGCCTCTCTCTTCTCCTAACTGACTTTCGTCGCAAGCCTCTCTCTCCTGTCATGCCTGGCTCTCGTCCCAAGCCCCTCTCTCCTTTTCGGCTTGACTCTCGTCCCAAGCCTCTCTCTCATGTCCTGCCTGACTCGTCCCAAGCCTCTCTCTCCTCTCCTACCTGACACTCGTCCCAAGCCTCTCTCTCCTGTCCAGCCTGACTCTCGTCCCAAGCCTCTCTCTCCTGTCTAGCCTTATTCTCGTCCCAAGCCTCCGTCTCTTGTCCTGCCTGACTCTCGTTCCGAGTCTCTCTTTACTAGCTAGCCTTACTCTCGTCTCAATCCACCCTCTCCTGTCCTGCCTGACTCTCGTCCCAAGTCTCTCTCTCCTGTCCTGCCTGACTCTCATCCCAAGCCTCTCTCTCCTGTCCAACCTGAATCTCGTCCCAAATTTCTTTTTCCGATCATGCCTGACACTCGTCCTAAGCCTCTCTTTATTCTCCTGCCTGGCTCTCGTCCCAACCCTCTCTCTCCTATCGCGCCTCACTTTCGTAGCAAGCCTCTCTTTCCTGTCATGCCTGACTCTCGTCGCAAGCTTCTCTCTCCTGTTCAGCCTGACTCTCGTCCCATGCCTCTCTCTCCTCTCCTGCATGACTCTTGTTGCAAGCCTTTCTCTCCTGTCACGTTCAAAGCTTCTTATTCCTGTCCAGCCTGACTCTCTTCCCAAGCCTCTCTGTCCTGCCCTGACTGACTCTCGCCAAAGCCTCTCTCTCCTGTCATGCCTGACTCTCGTCACCTAAGACTCTCGTCGCAAGCCTACTATTCTGAATGATGCTAGTACTAAATGTAGAAATCCGATAGACAGGTTATGATTGTTCACCGGGAACGTGTTCCTAAAGTAAACGTTATTTGACCACATTGATAATTTCACTCATTTGAATAACGTTTTTTGTTTTAGATTAGCAATAAAATTAAAGTAACAGACCACCATGTACTTTCGAATCTTTGTGTTGCTAGCAGCAGTTAACGTGGCAGCAATTATGAAGAATGCGAATCATATTTCATTTCGTTGTTTTCATTTGCTTCCTTTTATCACATCACTTAGAAATGAAATTAGAAAAAGAGCCACGTGTCATTTAGCAGAATGTCAAGTATATATTGTTTTTGAATGGTAAAGGAAAACATAATATTCATACCGCGCAAAGTAGAACAAAGGACATCATTCTCATCACATTTTTAATTTTCCCGTTTTCTTTGATGATTGATACATTCCCCGTTTTCTAATACTTAAAATCGCATTTCTAGATGGCGTTACTATTAGCATCAGAAATTCTTTTAATTGCGCTTCTTTGTATCTTGTTTCTTTATATGGTCAGCACTGCTGCCTTGGTAGTCTTCAATGTGTTCTGTCCCAAGACGGATGTGTTCCTACACTCTGTATTTCAAGTCTCTGTTCTCTGATGTCTTAGTGTCTCCTTGTCTTTTCGGTAAGTCTTTACTCTAATAATGTTTTTGTGCAGTTATCCTTGAAAAGTGGGTTTCTTGAGCTTTTATTCCGCGTATACATTCGGAGGAGGGATCGCGTTTCTAGTTTTGTTTAGAATGCCATGGTCAGCTCGTTTTTCAACTTTTCTATCAAATTCTATTGGGCTATTCACATGCTTTATTTTGCTGCATCTGGTAGCCTTGTAAGTTCTTTGTCTTCTAAATGTAGATCATTTTTTTTAAGTTTAATGCAATATGATAGACGAAAGTTACCTCTCTAGCGGTGGTAGGCATAAGTACATGCGCAGTGACAATGCGCAAGTCATAGCTAACAAGCTAACAATCAATTACCTCATCATGACAGTCCGGCACGCCAACACTGCTCTCTAGCGGAGGTAGCCATAACTAACATGCGCATTTACATTGCGCAAGTCAAAGGTAACAAGCGAACAATCAATTACCTCAAGGCTTCATCAATTTTAGCAGAGCGATGTTTTTATCATTATCAGTAATAAATAATGGTTAATAACATGATGAACGCTACCTCACTATTCTGAATGATGCTAGTACTAAATGTAGAAATCCGATAGACAGGTTATGATCGTCGCAGCAATGATGAAGAATGCGAAACATATTTCATTTCCAGCTGTTTTCATTTGCTTCCTTTTATCACATCACTTAGAAATGAAATTAGAAAAAGAAAGTGTCACGTGTCATTTAGCAGAATGTCAAGTATATATTGTTTTTGAATGGTAAAGGAAAACATAATGTTCATACCACGCAAAGTAGAACAAAGGACTTCATTCTCATGACATTTTTAATTTAACCGTTTTCTTTGATGATTGATACATTTCCCGTTTTCTAATAGTTAAAATCGCTTTTCCAGATGGCGTTACTGTTAGCATCACAAATTCTTTTAATTGCGCTCATTTGTATCTTGTTTCTTTGTATGGTCAGCACTGCTGCCTTGGTAGTCTTCAATGTGTTGTGTCCCAAGACGGATGTGTTCCTACGCTCTGTATTTCAAGTCTCTGTTGTCTGATGTCTTAGTGTCTACTTGTCTTTTCGGTAAGTCTTTACTCTAATAATGTTTTTGTGCATTTATCCTTGAAAAGTGGGTTTCTTGAGATTTTATTCTGTGTATACATTCGGAGGAGGGATCGCGTTTCTAGTTTTGTTTAGAATGCCATGATCAGCTCGTTTTTCAACTTTTCTAGCAAATTCTATTGGGCTATTCACATATTTTATTTTGCTGCATCTGGTAGCCTTGTAAGTTCTTTGTCTTCTAAATGTAGATCATTTTTTTTAAGTTTAATGCAATATGATAGACGAAAGTTACCTCTCTAGCGGTGGTAGGCATAAGTACATGCGCAGTGACAATGCGCAAGTCATAGCTAACAAGCTAACAATCAATTACCTCATCATGACAGTCCGGCACGCCAACACTGCTCTCTAGCGGAGGTAACCATAACTAACATGCGCATTGACATTGCGCAAGTCAAAGGTAACAAGCGAACAATCAGTTACCTCATCAAGGCTTCATCAATTTTAGCAGAGCGATGTTTTTATCATTATCAGTAATAAATAATGGTCAATAACATGATGAACGCTACCTCACTATTCTGAATGATGCTAGTACTAAATGTAGAAATCCGATAGACAGGTTATGATCGTCGCAGCAATGATGAAGAATGCGAAACATATTTCATTTCCAGCTGTTTTCATTTGCTTCCTTTTATCACATCACTTAGAAATGAAATTAGAAAAAGAAAGTGTCACGTGTCTTTAGCAGAATGTCAAGTATATATTGTTTTTGAATGGTAAAGGAAAACATAATGTTCATACCACGCAAAGTAGAACAAAGGACTTCATTCTCATGACATTTTTAATTTAACCATTTTCTTTGATGATTGATACATTTCCCGTTTTCTAATAGTTAAAATCGCTTTTCCAGATGGCGTTACTGTTAGCATCACAAATTCTTTTAATTGCGCTCATTTGTATCTTGTTTCTTTGTATGGTCAGCACTGCTGCCTTGGTAGTCTTCAATGTGTTGTGTCCCAAGACGGATGTGTTCCTACGCTCTGTATTTCAAGTCTCTGTTGTCTGATGTCTTAGTGTCTACTTGTCTTTTCGGTAAGTCTTTACTCTAATAATGTTTTTGTGCATTTATCCTTGAAAAGTGGGTTTCTTGAGATTTTATTCTGTGTATACATTCGGAGGAGGGATCGCGTTTCTAGTTTTGTTTAGAATGCCATTATCAGCTCGTTTTTCAACTTTTCTATCAAATTCTATTGGGCTATTCACATATTTTATTTTGCTGCATCTGGTAGCCTTGTAAGTTCTTTGTCTTCTAAATGTAGATCATTTTTTTTAAGTTTAATGCAATATGATAGACGAATGTTACCTCTCTAGCGGTACATGCACAGTGACATTGCGCAAGTCATAGCTAACAAGCTAACAATCAATTACCTCATCATGACAGTCCGGCACGCCAACACTGCTCTCTAGCGGAGGTAGCCATAATTAACATTGCGCAAGTCAAAGGTAACAAGCGAACAATCAATTACCTCATCAAGGCTTCATCAATTTTAGCAGACCGATGTTTTTATCATTATCAGTAATAAATAATGGTTAATAACATGATCAACGCCACCTCACTATTCTGAATGATGCTAGTACTAAATGTAGAAATCCGATAGATAGGTTGATTGTTCATCGGGAACGTGTTTCTAAAGTAAACATTATTTACCACATTGATAATCTCACTCATTTGAATAACGTTTTTTGTTTTAGATTAGCAATAAAATCAAAGTAACAGACCATCAGGTCCTTTCGAATCTTTTTGTTGCTAGCAGCAGTCAACGTCGCAGCAATGATGAAGAATGCGAATCAAATATGATTAGCATTTCCAGCTGTTTTCATTTGATTCCTTTTATCACATCACTTAGAAATGAAATTAGAAAAAGAAAGTGACACGTGTCATTTAACAATGTCAAGTATATATTTTTTTTTGAATGGTAAAGGAAAAACATAATATTCATACCGCGCAAAGTAGAACAAAGGACTTCATTCTCATGACATTTTTAATTTAACCGTTTTCTTTGATGATTGATTCATTTCCCGTTTTTAACGCTTTTCCAGATGGCGTTACTGTTAGCATCACAAATTCTTTTAATTGCGTTTCTTTGTATCTTGTTTCTTTGTATGGTCAGCACTGCTGCCTCGGTAGTCTTCAATGTGTTGTATCCCAAGACGGATGTGTTCCTACGCTCTGTATTTCAATTCTCTGTTGTCTGATGTCTTAGTGTCTACTTGTTCTTTCGGTAAGTCTTTACTCTAATAATGTTTTGGTGCATTTATCCTTGAAAAGTGGGTTTCTTGAGCTTTTATTCCGCGTATAGATACGGAGGAAAGATCGCGCTTCTAGTTTTGTTTAGAATGCCATGATCAGCTCTTTTTTCAACTTTTCTATCAAATTCTTTTGGGTTATTTACATTTTATTATTTTATTTTTTCTTATTTTATTATTTATTTTTCTGCTTCTGGTAGCCTTGTAAGTTTTTTGTCTTCTAAATATACATCATTTTTTTAAGTTTAATGCAATATGATAGACGAAAGTTACCTCTCTAGCGGTGTTAGGCATTAGGCATAAGTACATGCGCAGTGACATGGCGCAAGTCATAGCTAACAAGCTAACAATCAATTACCTCATCATGACAGTCTGGCACGCCAACACTGCTCTCTAGCGGAGGTAGCCATAACTAACATGCGCATTGACATTGCGCAAGTCAAAGGTAACAAGCGAACAATCAGTTACCTCATCAAGGCTTCATCAATTTTAGCATTGTCAGTATAAAATAATGGTTAATAACATGATTAACGCCACCTCACTATTCTGAATGATGCTACTACTAAATGTAGAAATCCGATAGACAGGTTCATTGTTCATCGGGAACGTGTTTCTAAAGTAAACATTATTTAACCCCATTGATAATTTCACTCATTTGAATAACGTTTTTTGTTTTAGATTAGCAATAAAATCAAAGTAACAGAACACCAGGTCCTTTCGAATCTTTGTTGCTAGCAGCAGTCAACGTCGCAGCAATGATGAAGAATGCGAATCATATTTCATTTCCAGCTGTTTTCATTTGCTTCCTTTTATCACATCACTTAGAAATGAAATTAGAAAAAGAAAGTGTCACGTGTCATTTAACAGAATGTCAAGTATATATTCTTTCAGGTAAAGGAAAACATAATATTCATACCGCGCAAAGTAGAACAAAGGACTTCATTCTCATGACATTTTTAATTTAACCGTTTTCTTTGATGATTGACACATTTCCCGTTTTCTAATAGTTAAAATCGCTTTTCCATATAGCGTTACTGTTAGCATCACAAATTCTTTTAATTGCGCTTCTTTGTATCTTGTTTCTTTGTATGGTCAGCACTGCTGCCTCGGTAGTCTTCAATGTGTTGTGTCCCAAGACGCATGACTTCCTACGCTCTGTATTTCAAGTCTCTGATGTCTTTGTTGTCTACTTGTCTTTTCGGTAAGTCTACTCTAATAATGTTTTTGTGTATTTATCCTTGAAAAGTAGGTTTCTTGAGCTTTTATTCCGCGTATAGATACGGAGGAAGGATCGCGATTCTAGTTTTGTTTATAATTTCATGATCAGCTCTTTTCAACTATTCTATCAAATTCTTTTGGGTTATTCATATATTTTATTTTTCTGCTTCTGGTAGCCTTGTAAGTTCTTTGTCTTATAAATGTAGATCATTTTTTTTAAGTTTAATGCAATATGATAGACGAAAGTTACCTCTCTAGCGGTGGTAGGCATAAGTACATGCGCAGAGACATTGCGCAAGTCATAGCTAACAAGCTAACAATCAATTACCTCATCATGACAGTCCGGCACGCCAACACTGCTCTCTAGCGGAGGTAGCTATAACTAACATGCGCATTGACATTGCGCAAGTCAAAGGTAACAAGCGAACAATAAATTACCTCATCAAGGCTTTATCAATTTTAGCAGACCAATGTTTTTATCATTATCAGTATAAAATAATGGTTAATAACATGATCAACGCCCTCACTATTCTGAATGATGCTAGTACTAAATGTAGAAATCCGATAGACAGGTTGATTGTTCATTGGGAACGTGTTTCTAAAGTAAACATTATTTAACCCCATTGATAATTCCACTCATTTGAATAAGGTTTTTTGTTTTAAGTTAGCTATAAAATCAAAGTAACAGAACACCAGGTCCTTTCGAATCTTTGTTGCTAGCAGCAGTCAACGTCGCAGCAATGATGAAGAATGCGAATCATATTTCATTTCCAGCTGTTTTCATTTGCTTCCTTTTATCACATCACTTAGAAATGAAATTAGAAAAAGAAAGTGTCACGTCATTTAACAGAATGTCAAGTATATATTCTTTCAGGTAAAGGAAAACATAATATTCATACCGCGCAAAGTAGAACAAAGGACTTCATTCTCATGACATTTTTAATTTAACCGTTTTCTTTGATGATTGATACATTTCCCGTTTTCTAATAGTTAAAATCGCTTTTCCATATGGCGTTACTGTTAGCATCACAAGTTCTTTTAATTGCGCTTCTTTGTATCTTGTTTCTTTGTATGGTCAGCACTGCTGCCTCGGTAGTCTTCAATGTGTTGTGTCCCAAGACGGATGTCTTCCTTCGCTCTGTATTTCAAGTCTCTGTTGTCTGATGTCTTAGTGTCTACTTGTCTTTTCGGTAAGTCTAAGAATGTTTTTGTGCATTTATCCTTGAAAAGTAGGTTTCTTGAGCTTTTATTCCGCGTATAGATACGGAGGAAGGATCGCGCTTCTAGTTTTCTTTAGAATGCCATGATCAGCTCTATTTTCAGCTTTTCTATCAAATTCTTTTGGGTTATTCGAATATTTTATTTTTCTGCTTCTGGTAGCCTTGTAAGTTCTTGGTCTTCTAAATATAGATCATTTTTTTTAAGTTTAATGCAATATGCTAGACGAAAGTTACCTCTCTAGCGGTGGTAGGCATAAGTACATGCGCAGTGACATTGCGCAAGTCATAGCTAACAAGCTAACAATCAATTACCTCATCATGACAGTCCGGCACGCCAACACTGCTCTCTAGCGGAGGTAGCCATAACTAACATGCGCATTGACATTGCGCAAGTCAAATGTAGCAAGCGAACAATCAATTACCTCATCAAGGCTTCATTAATTTTAGCAGACGGATGTTTTTATCATTATCAGTATAAAATAATTGTTAATAACATGATCAACGCCTCCTCACTATTCTGAATGATGCTAGTACTAAATGTAATAATCCGATAGACGTGTTTCTAAAGTAAACATTATTTAACCCCATTGATAATTTCACTCATTTGAATAACGTTTTTTGTTTTAGATTAGCAATAAAATCAAAGTAACAGACCACCAGGTCCTTTCGAATCTTTGTGTTGCTAGCAGCAGTCAACGTCGCAGCAATGATGAAGAATGCGAATCATATTTCATTTCCAGCTGTTTTCATTTGCTTCCTTTTATCACATCACTTAGAAATGAAATTAGAAAAAGAAATTGTCACGTGTCATTTAACAGAATGTCAAGTATATATATTCTTTTACCATTCAGGTAAAGGAAAACATAATATTCATACCGCGCAAAGTAGAACAAAGGACTTCATTCTCATGACATTTTTAATTTAACCGTTTTCTTTGATGATTGATACATTTCCCGTTTTCTAATAGTTAAAATCGCTTTTCCAGATGGCGTTACTGTTAGCATCACAAGTTCTTTTAATTGCGCTTCTTTGTATCTTGCTTCTTTGTATGGTGAGCACTGCTGCCTCGGTAGTCTTCAATGTGTTGTGTCCCAAGACGGATGTCTTCCTACGTTCTGTATTTCAAGTCTCTGATGTCTTAGTGTCTACTTGTCTTTTCGGTAAGTCTTTACTCTAATAATGTTTTTGTGCATTTATCCTTGAAAAGTAGGTTTCTTGAGCTTTTATTCCGCGTATAGATACGGAGGAAGGATCGCGCTTCTAGCTTTGTTTAGAATGCCATGATCAGCTCTTTTCAACTTTTCTATCAAATTCTTTTGGGTTATTCACATATTTTATTTTTCTGCTTCTGGTAGCCTTGTAAGTTCTTTGTCTTCTAAATGTAGATCATTTTTTTTAAGTTTAATGCAATATGATAGAAGAAAGTTACCTCTCTAGCGTTGGTAGGCATAAGTACATGCGCAGAGACATTGCGCAAGTCATAGCTAACAATCAATTACCTCATCATGACAGTCCGGCACGCCAACACTGCTCTCTAGCGGAGGTAACCATAACTAACATGCGCATTGACATTGCGCAAGTCAAAAGTAACAAGCGAACAATCAATTACCTCGTCAAGGCTTCATCAATTTTAGCAGACCAATGTTTTTATCATTATCAGTATAAAATAATGGTTAATAACATGATCAACGCCACCTCACTATTCTGAATGATGCTAGAACTAAATGTAGAAATCCGATAGACAGGTTGATTGTTCATCGGGAACGTGTTTCTAAAGTAAACATTATTTAACCCCATTGAAAATTTCACTTATTTGAATAACGTTTTTTGTTTTAGATTAGCAATAAAATCAAAGTAACAGAACACCAGGTCCTTTCGAATCTTTGTGTTGCTAGCAGCAGTCAACGTCGCAGCAATGATGAAGAATGCGAATCATATTTCATTTCCAGCTGTTTTCATTTGCTTCCTTTTATCACATCACTTAGAAATGAAATTAGAAAAAGAAAGTGTCACGTGTCATTTAACAGAATGTCAAGTATATATTCTTTTACCATTCAGGTAAAGGAAAACATAATATTCATACCGCGCAAAGAAAAACAAAGACTTCATTCTCATGACATTTTTAATTTAACCGTTTTCTTTGATGATTGATATATTTCCCGTTTTCTAATAGTTAAAATCGCTTTTCCAGATGGCGTTACTGTTTGCATCACAAATTCTTTTAATTGCGCTTCTTTGTATCTTGTTTCTTTGCATGGTCAGCACTGCTGCCTCGGTAGTCTTCAATGTGTTGTGTCCCAAGACGGATGTCTTCCTTCGCTCTGTATTTCAAGTCTCTGTTGTCTGATGTCTTAGTGTCTACTTGTCTTTTCCGTAAGTCTAAGAATGTTTTTGTGCATTTATCCTTGAAAAGTAGGTTTCTTGAGCTTTTATTCCGCGTATAAATACGGAGGAAGGATCGCGCTTCAAATTTTGTTTAGAATGCCATGATCAGCTCTTTTTTCAGCTTTTCTATCAAATTCTTTTGGGTTATTCGCATATTTTATTTTTCTGCTTCTGGTAGCCTTGTAAGTTCTTTGTCTTCTAAATGTAGATCATTTTTTTTAAGTTTAATGCAATATGCTATACGAAAGTTACCTCTCTAGCGGTGGTAGGCATAAGTACATGCGCAGTGACATTGCGCAAGTCATAGCTAACAAGCTAACAATCAATTACCTCATCATGACAGTCTGGCACGCCAACACTGCTCTCTAGCGGAGGTAGCCATAACTAACATGCGCATTGACATTGCGCAAGTCAAAGGTAACAAGCGAACAATCAATTACCTCGTCAAGGCTTCATCAATTTTAGCAGACCAAAGTTTTTATTATTATCAGTATAAAATAATGGTTAATAACATGATCAACGCCACCTCACTATTCTGAATGATGCTAGTTCTAAATGTAGAAATCCGATGGATAGGTTGATTGTTCATCGGGAACGTGTTTCTAAAGTAAACACATTGATAATTTCACTCATTTGAATAACGTTTTTTGTTTTAGATTAGCAATAAAATCAAAGTAACAGACCACCAGGTCCTTTCGAATCTTTGTGTTGCTAGCAGCAGTCAACATCGCAGCAATGATGAAGAATGCGAATCATATTTAATTTCCAGCTGTTTTCATTTGCTTCCTTTTATCACATCACTTCGAAATGAAATTAGAAAAAGAAAGTGTCACGTGTCATTTAACAGAATGTTAAACATAATATTCATACCGCGCAAAGTAGAACAAAGGACTTCATTCTCATGACATTTTTAATTTAACCGTTTTCTTTGATGATTGATACATTTCCCGTTTTCTAATAGTTAAAATCGCTTTTCCTGATGGCGTTAGTGTTAGCATCACAAGTTCTTTTAATTGCACTTCTTTGTATCTTGTTTCTTTGTATGGTCAGCACTGCTGCCTCGGTAGTCTTCAATGTGTTGTATCACAAGACGGATGTCTTCCTACGCTCTGTATTTCAAGTCTCTGATGTCTTAGTGTCTACTTGTCTTTTCGGTGTCTTTACTCTAATAATGTTTTTGTGCATTTATCCTTGAAAAGTAGGTTTCTTGAGCTTTTATTCCGCGTATAGATACGGAGGAAGGATCGCGCTTCTAGTTTTGTTTAGAATGCCATGATCAGCTCTTTTCAACTTTTCTATCAAATTCTTTTGGGTTATTCACATATTTTATTTTTCTGCTTCTGGTAGACTTGTAAGTTCTTTGTCTTATAAATGTAGATCATTTTTTTTAAGTTTAATGCAATATGATAGACGAAAGTTACCTCTCTAGCGGTGGTAGGCATAAGTACATGCGCAGAGACATTGCGCAAGTCATAGCTAACAAGCTAACAATCAATTACCTCATCATGACAGTCCAGCACGCCAACACTGCTCTCTACCGGAGGTAGCTATAACTAACATGCGCAAGTCAAAGGTAGCAAGCGAACAATCAATTACCTCATCAAGGCTTCATCAATTTTAGCAGACCAATGTTTTTATCATTATCAGTATAAAATAATGGTTAATAACATTATCAACGCCTCTTCACTATTCTGAATGATGCTAGTACTAAATGTAGAAATCCGATAGACAGGTTGATTGTTCATCGGGAACGTGTTTCTAAAGTAAACATTATTTAACCCCATTGATAATTTCACTCATTTCAATAACATTTTTTTGTTTTAGGTTAGCAATAAAATCAAAGTAACAGAACACCAGGTCCTTTCGAATCTTTGTGTTGCTAGCAGCAGTCAACGTCGCAGCAATGATGAAGAATGCGAATCATATTTCATTTCCAGCTGTTTTCATTTGCTTCCTTTTATCACATCACTTAGAAATGAAATTAGGAAAAGAGTCACGTCATTTAACAGAATGTCAAGTATATATTGTTTTACCATTCAGGTAAAGGAAAACATAATATTCATATCGCGCAAAGTAGAACAAAGGACTTCATTCTCATGACATTTTTAATTTAACCGTTTTCTTTGATGATACATTTCCCGTTTTCTAATAGTTAAAATCGCTTTTCAAGATGGCGTTACTCTTAGCATCACAAGTTCTTTTAATTGCGCTTCTTTGTATCTTGTTTCTTTGTATGGTCAGCACTGCTGCCTCGGTAGTCTTCAATGTGTTGTGTCCCAAGACGGATGTCTTCTTACGCTCTGTATTTCAAGTCTCTGATGTCTTAGTGTCTACTTGTCTTTTCGGTAAGTGCATTTATCCTTGAAAAGTAGATTTCTTGAGCTTTTATTCCGCGTATAGATACGGAGGAAGGATCGCGCTTCTAGTTTTGTTTAGAATGTCATGATCAGCTCTTTTCAACTTTTCTATCAAATTCTTTTGGGTTATTCACATATTATATTTTTCTGCTTCTGGTAGCCTTGTCTTATAAATGTAGATCATTTTTTTTAAGTTTAATGCAATATGATAGACGAAAGTTACCTCTCTAGCGGTGGTAGGCATAAGTACATGCGCAGAGACATTGCGCAAGTCATAGCTAACAAGCTAACAATCAATTACCTCATCATGACAGTCCGGCACGCCAACACTGCTCTCTAGCGGAGGTAGCTATAACTAACATGCGCATTGACATAGCGCAAGTCAAAGGTAACAAGCGAACAATCAATTACCTCATCAAGGCTTCATCAATTTTAGCAGACCAATGTTTTTATCATTATCAGTATAAAATAATGGTTAATAACATGATCAACGCCACCTCACTATTCTGAATGATGCTAGTACTAAATGTAGAAATCCGATAGACAGGTTGATTGTTCATCGGGAACGTGTTTCTAAAGTAAACATTATTTAACCCCATTGATAATTTCACTCATTTGAATAACGTTATTTGTTTTAGATTAGCAATAAAATCAAAGTAACAGACCACCAGGTCCTTTCGAATCTTTGTGTTGCTAGCAGCAGTCAACGTCACAGCAATGATGAAGAATGGGAATCATATTTCATTTCCAGCTGTTTTCAATTGCTTCCTTTTATCACATCACTTAGAAATGAAATTAGAAAAAGAAAGTGTCACGTGTCATTTAACTGAATGTCAAGTATATATTCTTTTACCATTCAGGTAAAGGAAAACATAATATTCATACCGCGCAAAGTAGAACAAAGGACTTCATTCTCATGACATTTTTAATTTAACCGTTTTCTTTGATGATTGATACATTTCCCGTTTTCTAATACTTAAAATCGCTTTTCCAGATGGCGTTACTGTTAGCATCACATATTCTTTTAATTGCGCTTCTTTGTATCTTGTTTCTTTGCCTCGGTAGTCTTCAATGTGTTGTGTCCGAAGACGGATGTCTTCCTACGCTCTGTATTTCAAGTCTCTGTTGTCTGATGTCTTAGTGTCTACTTGTCTTTTTGGTAAGTCTAAGAATGTTTTTTGCATTTATCCTTGAAAAGTAGGTTTCTTGAGCTTTTATTCCGCGTATAGATACTGAGGAAGGATCGCGCTTCTAGTTTTGTTTAGAATGCCATGATCAGCTCTTTTTTCAGCTTTTCTATCAAATTCTTTTGGGTTATTCGCAGATTTTATTTTTCTGCTGGTAGCCTTGTAAGTTCTTTGTCTTCTAAATGTAGGTCATTTTTTTTAAGTTTAATGCAATATGCTAGACGAAAGTTACCTCTCTAGCGGTGGTAGGCATAAGTACATGCGCAGTGACATTGCGCAAGTCATAGCTAACAAGCTAACAATCAATTACCTCATCATGACAGTCCGGCATGCCAACACTGCTCTCTAGCGGAGGTAGCCATAACTAACATGCGCATTGACATTGCGCAAGTCAAAGGTAACAAGCGAACAATCAATTACCTCATCAAGGCTTCATCAATTCTAGCAGACCAATGTTTTTATCATTATCAGTATAAAATAATGGTTAATAACATGATCAACGCCACCTCACTATTCTGGATGATGCTAGTACTAAATGTAGAAATCCGATAGATGGGTTGATTGTTCATCGGGAACGTGTTTCTAAAGTAAACATTATTTAACCCCATTGATAATTTCACTCATTTGAATAACGTTTTTTGTTTTAGATTAGCAATAAAATCAAAGTAACAGACCACCAGGTCCTTTCGAATCCTTGTGTTGCTAGCAGCAGTCAACGTCACAGCAATGATGAAGAATGGGAATCATATTTCATTTCCAGCTGTTTTCAATTGCTTCCTTTTATCACATCACTTAGAAATGAAATTAGAAAAAGAAAGTGTCACGTGTCATTTAACTGAATGTCAAGTATATATTCTTTTACCATTCAGGTAAAGGAAAACATAATATTCATACCGCGCAAAGTAGAACAAAGGACTTCATTCTCATGACATTTTTAATTTAACCGTTTTCTTTGATGATTGATTACATTTCCCGTTTTCTAATAGTTAAATCGCTTTTCAGATTGGCGTTACTGTTAGCATCACAAGTTCTTTTAATTGCGCTTCTTTTTATCTTGTTCTTTGTATGGTCAGCACTGCTGCCTCGGTAGTCTTCAATGTGTTGTGTCCCAAGACGGATGTCTTCCTACGCTCTGTATTTCAAGGTCTCTGGATGTCTTAGTGTCTACTTGTCTTTTCGGTAAGTCTTTACTCTAATAATGTTTTTTGTGCATTTATCCTTGAAAAGTAGGTTTCTTGAGCTTTTATTCGCGTATAGATACGGAGGAAGGATCGCGCTTCTAGTTTTGTTTAGAATGCCATGATCAGCTCGTTTTTCAGCTTTTCTATCAAATTCTTTTGGGTTATTCGCATATTTTATTTTTCTGCTTCTGGTAGCCTTGTAAGTTCTTCGTCTTCTAAATGTAGATCATTTTTTTTAAGTTTAATGCAATATGCTAGACGAAAGTTACCTCTCTAGCGGGGGTAGGATAAGTACATGCGCAGTGACATTGCGCAAAGTCATAGCTAACAAGCTAACAATCAATTACCTCATCATGACAGTCCGGCACGCAACATGCTTCTAGCGGAGGTAGCCATAACTAACATGCGCATTGACATTGCGCAAGTTCAAAGGTAACAAGCGAACAATCAATTACCCTCGTCAAGGCTTCATCAATTTTAGCAGACCAATGTTTTTATCATTATCAGTATAAAATAATGGTTTAATAACATGATCAACGCCACCTCACTATTCTGAATGATGTAGTTCTAAATGAGAATCCGATAGACGGGTTGATTGTTCATCGGGAACGTTTTTCTAAAGTAAACATTATTTAACCCCATTGATAATTTCACTCATTTGAATAACGTTTTTGTTTTAGGATTAGCAATAAAATTCAAAAGTAAACAGACCACCAGGTCCTTTCGAATCTTTGTGTTGCTAGCAGCAGTCAACGTTCGCAGCAATGAGAAGGAATGCGAATCATATTTCATTTCCAGCTGTTTTCATTTGCTTCCTTTTATCACAATCACCTTTAGAAATGAAATTAGAAAAGAAAGTGTCACGTGTCATTTAACAGAATGTCAAGTATATATTCTTTTACCATTCAGGTAAAGGAAAAATAATATCCATTTTCCCGCAAAGGGAAAAAAAAGGACTTCATTCTCATGGACATTTTTAATTTAACCGTTTTCTTTGATGATTGATGCATTTCCCGTTTTCTAATAGTTAAAATCGCTTTTCCAGATGGGGGTTATGTTAGCATCAAAATTCTTTTTTAAATTTTGCTTCTTTTTATCTTGTTTCTTGTATGGGCAGCACTGCTGCCTCGGTAGTCTTCAATGTGTTGTGTCCAAGACGGGTGTCTTCTTTCCTCTGTAAATTTCAAGTCTCTGATGTCCTTTGTGCTACTTGTTTTTTTTCGGAAGTCTTTACTCTAATAAAGGGGTTTTTTTGGGGATTTATCCTTGAAAAATAGGTTTCTTGAGCCTTTTATTCCGGTATAGATACGGAGGGAAAGGGTCGCGCTTCTAGTTTTGTTTAGATGCCATGATCAGCTCTTTTTTCAGCTTTTCTATCAAATTCTTTTGGGTTATTCCGGCAAAATTTTAATTTTTTTTGCTTCTTGTTGCCTTGTAGTTCCCTTTGTCTTTAAATGTAGATCTTTTTTTTAAGTTTAATGCAATATGCTAGACGAAAGTTTCCTCTCTGCGGTGGTAGGCATTTAAATAATGCGCAGTGACATTGCGCAAGTCATAGCTAACAAACTAACAAACATTAAACCCCTCATGGGCAGTCCGGGACGCCAACACTGCTCTCTAGCGGAGGTAGCCATAAAAATAACATGCGCATTGACATTGCGCAAGTCAAAGGTAACAAGCGGGAAAAATCAAATTTCCTCGTCAAGGCTTCATCAATTTTAGCAGACCAATGTTTTTATTTATTTTCATATAAATAATGGTTAATAACTTTATCACGCCACCCCACTTTCTGAATGAGCTAGTTCTTAAAAGTAGAAATCCGATAGACAGGTTGATTGTTCATCGGGAACGTTTTTCTAAAGTAAACATTATTTAACCCCATTTATAATTTCACTCATTTGAATAACGTTTTTTGTTTTAGATTTGCAATAAAATCAAAGTAACAGACCACCAGGTCCTTTTCGAAATCTTTGTGTTGCTAGCAGCAGTCAACGTCGCAGCAATGATGAAGGAATGCGAATCCTATTTCATTTCAGCTGTTCTTATTTGCTTCCTTTTATCACCCTCCCCTTTGAAATGAAAATTTGAAAAAAGAAAAGTGTCAGTGTATTTAACAGAATGTCAAATATATATTCTTTTACCATTCAGTAAAGGAAAACATAATATTCATAACGCGCAAAGGAAAACAAAGGACTTCTTCTCATGGACATTTTTAATTTAACCGTTTTCTTGTTGAATTGATACATTTCCCGTTTTCTAAAGTTTAAAATCGCTTTTCCAGATGGCGTACTTAGCATCACAAGTTCTTTTAATTTCGTTCTTTTTTTTTTTCTTTGTATGGTCAGCCACTGCTGCCTCGGTAGTCTTATGTGTTGTGTCCCCAAAACGGTTTTCTTCCTACGCTCTGTATTTTCAAGTTCTCTGATGTTCTAGTTTCTATTGTCTTTTCGGGAAGTCTTACTCTATTTGTTTTTATGCATTTTTCCTTGAAAAGTAGGTTTCTTGAGCTTTTATTCGCGTATAGATACCCGGGGGAAGGATCGCGCTTTAGTATTGTTTAGAATGCCATGATCAGCTCTTTTTTTTACTTTTCTATCAATTCTTTTGGGTTTTCGCATATTTTATTTTTCTGCTTTAGTAGCCCTTTTAAGTTCTTTGTCTTTAAATGTCGATCATTTTTTTTAAGTTTAATGCAATATGCTAGACGAAAAATTACCTCTCTAGCGGTGGTAGGCATAAGTACATGCCAAGTGACATTGCGCAAGTCATAGTAACAAAATAACAAATCATTACCCCATCATGACAGTCGGCACGCCAAAACTGCTCTCTAGCGGAGGTAGCCATAACTAACATGCGCTTGACATTGGCAGTCAAGGTAACAAGCGAACAATCAATTACCCCGTCAAGGCTTCATCAATTTTAGCAGACCCCAAAGTTTTTATCATTATCAGTATAAAATAATGGTTAATAACATGATCAACGCCACCTCCCAAAATCTGAATGATGCTAAATTCTAAATGAGAAATCCCATAGACAGGTTGATTTTCATCGGGAACGTTTTTCTAAAGTAAAAAATTATTTAACCCCTTGATAATTTCACTCATTTGAATAACGTTTTTGTTTTAGATTAGCAATAAAATTTAAAGTAACAGACCACCAGGTCCTTTCGAAACTTTGTGTTGCTAGCAGCAGTCAACGTCGCCCGCAATGATGAAAAATGCGAATCATAATTTTATTTCCAGCTGTTTTTCATTGTTCTTTTATCCCTATCCCCCTTAGAAATGAATTAGAAAAAAAAAGTGTCAGTGTCTTTAACAGAATGTCAAGTATATAATTCTTTTCCATTCAGGTAAAGGGAAAAAATTATATTCATACCGCGCAAAGGAGAACAAAGGACTTCATTCTCATGAATTTTAATTTAACCGTTTTTTTTGATGATTGATCATTTCGTTTTCTAATAGTTAAAAACGTTTTCCAGATAGCGTTACTGTTAGCAATTTAAAAGTTCTTTTAATTCGCTTTTTTTTTCTTGTTTCTTTGTTTTTGGCGCACGCTGCTCGGGAGTCTTCAATTTTTGGTCTTAAGACCCGGGTGTCTTCCTTTCGTTTTGTATTTCAAGTCTCTGATGTTTTTAGTGTCTACTTGCTTTTCGGTAAGCTTTACTCTAATAAGTTTTTGTGCATTTATCCTGAAAAGTAGTTTCTTGAGCTTTTATTCCGCTTTAAAAATTTCGGGGGGAAGGGTCGCGCTTTTAGTTTTGTTTAGAATCCCTGATCAGCTCTTTTTTTAGCTTTTCTACAAAAATTTTTTTGGGTTTTTCGATATTTTTTTTTTCTGTTTGGGGAAGCTTGAAGTTCTTCGTCTTTTAAGTAGATCATTTTTTTTTTTTTTTTAATCAATATGCTAGACGAAAGTTACCTCTCTTTCGGTGGTAGGTAAGTACAGCGCATGACATTGGCAAATCATAGCACAACTAACAATCAATTTTCCTCATCAGACAGTCGCACGCCAACACTGCCCCCTAGGGAAATTAGCCATAACTAAAAATGGCATTGACATTGGGGCAAGCAAGGTAACAAGCGAACAATCAATTACCTCGTCAAGGCTTCATCAATTTTAGCGACCAATATTTTTTTCATTTTTTTGTATAAAATAATGG
The DNA here is from genome assembly GCF_036320965.1 of Panulirus ornatus. NCBI lineage: Eukaryota > Metazoa > Arthropoda > Malacostraca > Decapoda > Palinuridae > Panulirus > Panulirus ornatus. The sequence goes on from NC_092225.1 coordinate 35,678,286, forward strand.
TAATAACTGATCAACGCCACCCACTATTCTGAAAGATGCTAGTTCTTTAAAGTTGAAATCGAAAAGGGCAGGTTGATTGTTTATCGGAAAAGTTTTTTAAAGTAAAAAATTATTTAACCCCATTGATAATTTCAATCATTTGAATAAAGTTTTTTGTTTTAGATTAGCAATAAAAAACAAAGTAACAGGCCACCAGGTCCTTTCAATCTTTGTGTTTCAGCAGCAGCAACGTCGCAGCAAAGATGAAGGGAATTTCGAATCATATTTCATTTCCGCTGTTTTCATTGGGTTCTTTTATTTACTTTTACTAGAAATGAAATTAGAAAAAGAAGTGTCACGTTTTCATTTTACAGAATGTCACGTTAATATTCTTTTACCATTCAGGTAAAGGAAAAACATAAAAATTTTTATACCGCGCAAAGGAGAACAAAGCACTTAAATTTTTTTATGACATTTTAATTTAACCGTTTTCTTTGATGAGTAATTTCCGTTTTCAAAAAGTTAAAATCGCTTTTTCCCGAGGGGGTTACTTTTAGCATCACAAGTTCTTATAATTGGCTTCTTTTTATTTTTTCTTTGTATGGTCAGCACTGCTGCCTCGGAAATCTTCAATGTGTTGTGTCCCAAGACGGGTTCTTCCACGCTCTCTATTTCAAGGGCTCTGATGTCTTAGTGTCTACTTTTCTTTTCGGGTAAGTCTTTACTCTAAATTTTTTTGTGCATTTATTTTTTCCCTTTAAAAGTAGGGTTTTTTGAGCTTTTATTCCGCGTATAGATACGGGGAGGATCGCGCTTCTATTTTGTTAGAATGCCATGATCACTCTTTTTTCAGCTTTTCATCAAAATTTTTTTGGGGTTTTCGCCCTATTTTTTTTTTTGTTCTAGTAGCCTTGTAATCTTTTCTTCTAAATGTTTGATCATTTTTTTTAAGTTTAATGCAATTTTGCTAGACGAAAGTTACCTCTCTAAACGGGTTGGAGGGATAAGTAAAATGCCGTGACATTGCGCAAGTCATAGCTTTAAAAATAACAAACAATTACCCATTTATGGGCGTCCGGACGCCACACTGCTCCTAGCGGAGGTTGCCATAACAACATTTCGCATGGGCTTTTCGCAATCAAAGGTAACAGCAACAACAATTACCTCGTCAAGGCCCTTTATCAATTTTACGACCAAATTTTTTTTATTATCATTAAAATTAAAAGGTTTAAAACATGATCAACGCCACCTACTATTCTGAAATTTAGCTAGCAAATGTAGAAATCGATAGACAGGTTGATTGTTCATCGGGAGGGTTTTTTAAAGTAACATTATTTAACCCTTGATAATTTCACTCATAGAAAAAACGTTTTTTTTTTTTGGGTTAGCAATAAAATCAAAGTAACAGACCACCAGGTCCTTCGAATCTTTTGTTGCTACAGCAAATCAACGATGTTTAAGATGCAATCATATTTCATTTCCAGCTGTTTTCATTGCTTCTTTTATCACATTTATTAGAAATGAAATTAGAAAAGAAAGTGTCACTTTTCATTTAACAGAAGTCAAGTATATATTTTTTTACCATTCAAAGGGAAAGGAAAAAAAAATATTCATTTCGCGCAAAGGGGAACAAAGGGCTTCCCTTTTCATACATTTTTAAATTTAAAACCCTTTTCTTTGTGATGATACCCTTCCCGTTTTCTATAGTTAAAACGCTTTTCCGATGCGTTATGTTAGCATCACAAGTTCTTTTAATTTTGCTTCTTTTTTTCTTTTTTCTTTGTATGGGCAGCACTGCTTCCTCGGTTTGTCTTTAAAAGGTTGGTCTTAAGACGGGTGTCTTCCCACGCTTTTGTATTCAAGTCTCTGATGTCTTTGTGTCTACTTTTTTCTTTTTGGGAAATCTTTTCTCTAATAATTTTTGTGAATTTTTCCTGAAAAGTAGGTTTTTTTTAGCTTTTATCCGCGTATAGGACGGGGGGGGAAGGATCGCGCTTCTAGTTTTTTTTTTTTAGAATGCCATGACGCCTTTTTTTTCAGGGTTTTCTACAATTCTTTTGGGTTTTTTTCGAATATTTTATTTTTCGGGTTCGGAAGGGCCCTTTTAAGCGTCTTCTTTAAAGTAGATATTTTTTTAATTTTAAAGCAATTGCTAACGGGGAAAATTTCCTCTCTAGCGGTTTTAGGCTTTAAATAATGCGCCGTGACATTTCGCAGTCTAGCTAACAAGCTAAAAAAATCAATTACTCACATGACAGTCCGGCAGCCAACATCTCTTGCGGAGGAGCCATAACTACATCGCATTACATTTCGCAAGTCAAGGGAACAGCGAAAAATAAACCTGTCAAGGCTTTATCAATTTTTGCAGCCAATATTTTTATCATTATCAGTAAAAAAATGGTTAATAACATGATCAAAAGGCCCCCTCACTATTCTGAAGAGCTAGTTTAAATGTAGAAATCCGATTGACAGGTTGATTGTTCATCGGGGCGTTTTTTAAAGAAACATTATTTAACCCCCTTGATAATTTCACTCTTTTTTAAAACGTTTTTTTGTTTTTGATTAGCATAAAAAACAAAATAAAAGACCACCAGGTCTTTTGAATTTTTGTGTGTAGCAGCATAACGTCGCAGCAATGATGAAGAATGCAATCATATTTCATTTCCAGCGTTTTTATTTGCCTTTTCCCTTTTTTCACATCACCTAGAAATGAAATTAGAAAAAAAAAGTGTACGTGTTTATTAACAGAATGTCAAATATATATTCTTTTACCATTCAGGTAAAGGAAAAAATAATATTCATACCGCGCAAAGGAGAACAAGCACTTCTTTCATGACATTTTTAATTTTAACCGTTTTCTTTGATGATTGATACATTTTCCCCTTTTCTAATAGTTAAAATCGCTTTTCCAGATTTCGTTACATTATTTCCCCCCAATTCTTTAATTGCGCTTCTTTTATCTTGTTTTTGTATGGGCAGCACATGCTGCCTCGGGGAGTCTTCAATGTGTGGGGTCCCAACGGAGTCTTCCCACGCTCTGATTTTCAGTCTCTGATGTCTTAGTGTTTTTACTGTCTTTTCGGTAAGTCTTACTCTATAATTTTTTTTGGCATTTTACTTTAAAAGTAGGTTTCTTGGGGCTTTTTTTTTCCCCGTATAGATACGAGGGAAGGATCGCGCTTCAGTTTTGGGTTTTAAAAGCCATGACAGCTTTTTTCAGCTTTTTTATCAAATTCTTTTGGGTTAAATTGAAAATTTTTTTTTTTTGCTTTTAGTACTTGTAAGTTTTGTCTTCTAAATGTGATCATTTTTTTTTTAAAATTAATGCAATAGCTAACGAAAGTTACCTCTCTAGCGGGGGAGGCATAAATAATGCGCGTGAAAATTGCGCAAGTCATAGCAACAAGCTAACATCAATTTCCTCTTTTTGACATCCGGCACGGGCCAAAAACCCCTCTCTGCGGGGGTAGCCATACAACATGGGGATTGAATTGCGCAAGTCAAAGGTAACAAAACGAAAAAATCAAATTACTCGCAAGGCTCATCAATTTAGCAACAATGTTTTTATCATACATTTAAAATAGTGGGAATACATGATCAACGCCACCTCACATTCTGAATATGCTAGTTCTAAAGTAGGGAAAACCGTTTGACAGGTTATTGTTCATCGGGAACGTTTTTTTAAAGAACATTATTTAACCCCATTGATAATTTCATCATTGAAAAACGTTTTTTTTTTTGATTAGCAATAAAATCAAGTAACAGACCACTAGGTCCTTTCGATCTTTTTTGTTGCAGAGCAGGGGGCAAAAAGTCGCAGCAAAGATGAAGAATGCGAATCATATTTCATTTCCCCGTGTTTTATTTGCTTCCTTTATCAATAACTTAGAAATGAAAATTAAAAAAAAAAAAGTGTCACGTGTCATTTTAAAAGAATGTCAAGTATATATTCTTTTACCTTCAGGTAAACATTTTATCTACGCGCAAAGGAAACAAAGGAACCCTTTTTCTCATGACATTTTTAATTAACGTTTTTTTGATGATTGATAATTTTCCCGTTTTCTAATAGTTAAAAACGCTTTTCCAATGGGGTTTTTCTGTTAAGCTTTACAAGTTCTTTTAATTGCGCTTCTTTGTATCTTTTTTCTTTGCCCTGGTCAGCACTGCTGGGCCCCGGTTTTCTTCCCAAAGTGTTGTGGTCCCAAGGGGGGATGTCTTCTTCGCTCTGTATTTCAAGTCTCTGTTGCTGATGTCTTAGTGTCTACGGTCTTTTCGGAGTCTAAAATTTTTTTTGTGCATTTACCCTTGAAAAGTAGGTTCTTGAGCTTTTATTCCGGTTTAGATACGGGGAAGGATGGGCGTTCTGTTTTGTTTAGAATGCATGACAGCCTTTTTTTCAGTTTTTCTATCAAATTCTTTTGGGTTATTTTTTTATTTTATTTTTCTGCTTCTGGAGCCTTTAGTTTTTTCTTCTAAATGTAGATCTTTTTTTTTAAGGGTATTGCAATATGCAAAGACGAAGTTTTTCTATCGGGGGTAGGCTAAGTACTTTGCGCATTTAAACATTGCGAAAGTCATAGCTAACAAGCTAAAACAATTACCTCTCAGGGACAGTCCGGAAACCCCAAACTGTCTCTTGGGCGGAGGAAAGCCATAACTAACAGGCGCAGACCATTGCGCAAGTCAAAGTACAAGCAAACCCAATAAATTTAAACTCTCAAGCTCTTTAATTTGATCATTATCATATAAAAAATATTGTTAATACTGATAAACGCCCTCACTATTCTGAATGATGCTAGTATAGATGTAAAATCCGATAGACAGGTTGATTGTTCACCCGGGAACGTGTTTTTTAAAGAAAACATTATTTAACCCCCATTGATAATTTCACTCATTTGAATAACGTTTTTTGTTTAGATTAGCAATAAAATCAAAGTAACAGCCCCAGGTCCTTTCGAATCTTTGTGTTGTTTAGCAGCAGTCAAGTCGTAGCAATGATGAATGCGATCATATTTCATTTCCAGCTGTTTTCATTGGCTTCCTTTTATCACTCACTTAGAAATGAAATTAGAAAAAGAGTGTCACGTGTCCATTTAAACAAAATGTCAATAAAATATTCTTTTCCCATTCGGGGTAAAGGAAAAAAAACATAATATTCATCCCGGCAAAGGAGAAAAAAGGACTTCATTCTCATGACATTTTTAATTTAACCGTTTTTTTTGATGATTGATACATTTCCCCGTTTTCTAATAGTTAAAATCGCTTTCCAGATGGGTTACTGTTAGCATCACAAGTTCTTTTAATTGCGCTTCTTTTATCTTGTTTCTTTGTTTTGGTCAGCACTGCTGCCCTCGGTAGTCTTCAATGTGTTGTGCCCCCAAGACGGTTGTCTTCCTACGCTCTGTATTTCAAGTCTTGATGTCTTAGTTTTCTCCCTTGTCTTTTCGGTAAGTCTTACTCAAAATGTTTTTGTGCATTTACTTGAAAAGTAGGTTTCTTGAGCTTTTATTCCCCCGTATAGATACGGAGGAAGGATCGCGTTTAGTTTGTTTTAAAAAATGCCATGATCAGTTTCTTTTTTCAGCTTTTCTTCAATTTCTTTTGGGTTATTCGATTTTTATTTTTCTGCTTCGGGAGCCTTGTAAGTTCTTCGTCTTCTAAATGAAAGATCATTTTTTTTAATTTTTTATGAATTGCTAGACGAAAGTTTTCTTTTCTAGGGGTTTGGTAGGCATAATCATGCGCAGTGACTTGCGCAAGTAATAGCTAACAAGCTAACAATCAAATTTCCTCACATGGACAGTCGGCACGCCAACACTGCTCTCTTTGCGGGGGTAGCCATAAACTAACATGCGCATTGACATTGCGCAAGTCAAAAGTAGCAAGCGAAATCAATTCACCCCTTTATCAAGGCTTCATTAATTTATCTTAAACGTATAAAATGATTGTTTAATTTAAAATGATCAACGCCTCCTCACTATTATGAATGATTGCTAGTACTTAGATGTAAAAATCCCATAGAAAAGGTTGATTGTTCATCGGGAAACGTGTTTCTAAAGTAAAAAATTATTTAACCCCATTGATAATTTCCTCTTTGAATAACGTTTTTTGTTTTAGATTAGCAATAAAAATCAAAGTAACAGCCACCAGGTCCTTTCGAATTTTTTGTGTTGCTAGCAGCAGTCAACGCTCGTAGCAATGATGAATGCGAAATCATATTTCTTTCCCGCTGTTTTTTTATTTGCTTCCCTTTTTTCCCTCACTTAAGAAATGAAATTAGAAAAAGAGTGTCACGTGTCATTTAACAGAATGTAAGTATATATTCTTTTACCATTCAGGTAAAGGAAAACAAAATATCATACCGCGCAAAGTAGAAACCAAAAAGGGCTCATTTTTTAAAGACATTTTTAATTTAACCGTTTTTTTTGATGATTGATACATTTCCCGTTTTCTAATAGTTAAAAAACCCCTTTCCAAAATGGCGTTACTGTTAGCATCACAAGTTCTTTTAAATTTCGCTTCTTTTATCTTGTTTTTTTCTTGTTGTCTTCAATGTGTTGTTCCCCAAAACGGAAAGTCTTTCCCACGCTCTGTATTTCAAGTCTCTTTATGTCTAGGTCCCCCCTTGTCTTTTCGGTAAGTCTTTACTCTAATAATGTTTTTGGCATTACTCTGAAAAGTAGGTTTTTTGAGCTTTTTATTCCGCGTATAGATACGGAGGAGGATCGCGCTTCTAGTTTTTTTTAGAATGCCATGATCAAGCTCTTTTTTCACTTTTCTATCAAATTCCTTTGGGTATTCCCAATTTTTTATTTTCCCCGCTTCTGGAGCCCTTGTAAGTTCTTCTCTTCTAAAAGTAGAAACATTTTTTTTAAGTTTAATGCAATATGCTAGACGAAAGTTACCTCTAAACGGTGGTAGGCAAAGTACAAGCCCCAGTGACATTGGCAAAATCTAGCTTAACAAGCTAACAATCAATTACCTCATCATGACAGTCCGGCACGCCAACACTGCTCCCCTAGCGGAGGTAGCCATAACTAACATGCGCATTGACATTGCGCAAGTCCCCAAAGGGAACAGCGAACAATCAATTACCCCGTCAAGGGGTTCATCAATTTTAGCAGACCAATATTTTTATCATTAAACAGTATAAAATTTAAAGGTTAAAAACAAGATCAACGCCACCTCACTATTCCCGAAAGATGCTATTTTCTAAATGTAGAAATCCGATAGACAGGTTTATTGTTCATGGGAACTTTTTCTAAGTAAACTTTTTTTAACCCCATTGGAAAAATTTCACCCCCTTTGAATAACGTTTTTTTTTTTTAGATTAGAAATAAAATCAAAGTAACAGACCAAACCCGGTCCCTTTTGAATCTTTGTGTTGCTAGCAGCAGTCAAAGTCGAGCAATGATAGAATGCGAATCATATTTCCTTTCCACGTTTTCAATTGCTTCCTTTTATCACATCACTTAGAAATGAAATTAAAAAAGAAAGTTCATGTGTCATTTAAAAAAAATGTTTAAGTATATAAATTCTTTACCATTCAGGTAAAGGAAAAATAATATTATACCGCGCAAAGGAAGAAAAAAGGACTTTATTCTCATGACATTTTTTAAATTTAAAAAACCCTTTTTTTGATGATTGATACATTTCCCGTTTTCTAAAAATTTTTTAAAAACGCTTTTTTTCCCGATGGCGATAACTGTTAGCTCACAAGTTCTTTTTAATTTCGCTTCTTTTTATCTTTTTTCTTTGTATGGTCACACTGCTGCCTCGGTAGTCTTCAATGTTTTTGTGTCCCAAGACGGATGTCTTCCACGCTCTGTATTTCAAGTCTCTGATGTCCCTTTGTGTTACTTTTCTTTTCGGTAAGTCCCTTTTCTCTAATAATGTTTTTTTTTTTGAAATTTTTCCTTTTAAAAGGGAGGTTTTTTGAGCTTTTTTTCCCCCGTATAGTTTCGGAAAGGGAAAGGGTCCGCGCTCTAGTTTTTTTTTAGAATGCCATGATCAGCTCTTTTTTTTTAGCTTTCTATCAAATTTTTTTTGGGGTTTTTTCGAATATTTTATTTTTCTGCTTCTGGTACCTTTAAGTTCTTGCGCTTCAAATGAGATCATTTTTTTTTAAATTTTTGCAATATGCTAGACGAAAGTTACCTCCCCTACGGGGGGAAGCATAAGTACCCTGCGCAGTGGCATTGCGCAAGTCAAGCTAACAAGCTAACAATCAATTACTCATCATGACAGTCCGGCAAAAAAGGCCAACCCCTGCCTCTACGGAGGTAGCCATAACTAACATGCGCATTGACTGCGCAAGGGCAAAGGTAACAAGCAACAATTAAAAACCTCGTCAAGGCTTCATCAATTTTAGCAGACCAATGGTTTTTATCATTATCAGTATAAATAATGGTTTTAATAACATGATCAACCCACCTCACTATTCGAATGAAGCCTAGTTCTAAATGTAAAAATCCGATAACCGGTTTATTGTTCTTTGGGAACGTTTTTCTAAAGTAAACATTATTTAACCCCATTGATAATTTCACTCATTTGAATAACGTTTTTTTTTTTAGATTTAGCAATAAAATCAAGTAACAGACCACCAGGTCCTTTCGAATTTTTTGTTTTTGCTAGCAGCAGTCAACGTCGCAGCAAAGATGAAGAATGGCGAATCATATTCAATTTTCCCGCTGTTTTTCATTTGCTTCCTTTATCACATCACTTAAAATGAAATTAGAAAAAGAAAGTGTCACGTGTCATTTAAAAGAATGTCAAGTATATATTCTTTTTCCATTCAGGTAAAAGGGAAAAAATAATTTCATAAACCGGGGCAAAAGGAGAACAAAGCCCTTCATTCTCATGACATTTTTAATTTTACCGTTTCTTTGATGATTGAACATTTCCCGTTTTCTAATAGTTAAAATTCCCCTTTTCCAGATGGCGTTACTGTTAGCTCACAAGTTTTTTTAATTTCGCTTCTTTTTTTCTTTTTTCTTTTGTATGGTCACACTGCTGCCTCGGTAGTCCCAATGTGTTGTGCCAAGACGGATGTCTTTCCCACGCTCTGTATTTCAAGTCTCTGATGTCTTAGTGTCTACTTGTCTTTTTGGTAAGTCTTTACTCTAATAATGTTTTTGTGCATTTATCCTTGAAAAGTTGGTTTTTTTGAGCTTTTATTCCGCGTATAGATACGGAGGAAGGATCGCGCCCTTTTAGTTTTTTTTAGAATGCCTGAAACACCCCTTTTTTCAGCTTTTCCTTTTTCAAATTCTTTTTGGGGTTTTTTAGCATATTTTATTTTTTTGCTTCTAGTAGCCCTGTAAGTTCTTTTCTTCTAAATGTAGATCATTTTTTTTAAGTTTAATGCAATATGCCCAGACGAAAGTTACCTCTCTACGGTGGTAGGCCCTAAGTACATGCGCAGTGACATGCGCAAGGGCATAGCTAACAAGCTAACAATCAATTACCTCATCAATGACATCCGGCACGCCAACACGGGCCCCTAGCGGAGGGAGCCAAAACTAACATGCGCATAGACAATTTCGCAAGTCAAAGGTAACAAGCGAACAATCAATTTCCTCGTCAAGGCTTCATCAATTTTAGCAGACCAATGTTTTTATCATTATCATAAAAAAATAATGGTTTTAAAAACATGATCAAAGCCCCCCACTATTTGAATGATGCTATTCTAAAAGTAGAAATCCCATAGACAGTTTTATTGTTCATCCGGACGTTTTTTCTAAAGTAAACATTTTTTTACACCCCCTTGATAATTTCACTCATTTGAATAACGTTTTTTGTTTTAGATTAGCAATAAAATCAAAGTAACAGACACCAGGTCCTTTCGAATCTTGGTTGCATACAGCAGTCAACGTCGCCGCAATGATGAAAAATGCGAATCATATTTCATTTCCCGCTGTTTTCCTTTGCTTCCTTTTTATCACATCACTTAGAAATGAAATTAGAAAAAGAAAGTGCACGTGTCATTAACGAATGTCAAGTATATATTCTTTTACCATTCAGGTAAAGGAAAAAAAAATATTCATACCGCGCCAAAGGAGAACAAAGGGCTTCATTCTCATGAACATTTTAATTTAACCGTTTTCTTGATGATTGATACTTCCCGTTTTTTAATAGTTAAAATCGCTTTTCCAGATGGCGTTACGTTAGCAAACACAAGTTCTTTAATTCGCTTCTTTTATCTTGTTTCTTTGTAAACCCGCACTGCTGCCTCGGTAGTCTTCAATGGTTTGTGTCCCAAGACAGGATGTCTTCTACGCTCTGTATTTCCCAAATCTTCTGATGTCTTAGTGTCTACTTGTCCTTTTTCGGAAGTCTTTACCTAATAATGTTTTTGTGCATTTATCCTTTAAAAGTAGGTTTTTTTGAGCTTATTCCGCGTATAGATACGGAGGAAGGATCGCGCTTCTAGTTTTGTTTAGAATGCCATGTCAGCTCTTTTTTCCCGCTTTTTTATCAAATTTTTTGGGGTTATTTGCAATTTTATTTTTCTGCTTTTAGAGCCAATTTTAAGTTCTTTTTTCTTTTAAATTAGATCATTTTTTTTAAGTTTAAAGCAATATGCAAGACGAAAATTAAACCCCTCTAGCGGGGTAGGCATAAGTACCTTCGCAGTGACTTGCGCCAAATCATAGCTAACAAGCTACAATCAAATTTCCTCATCTGACAGTCCGGACGCCCAAACGCTCTCTAGCGGAGGTAGCCAAACTAAAATGCGCATTGACATTGCGCCAAAAATCAAAGGTAACAACGAACAATCAATTACCCCGTCCCAAAGGGTTCATCATTTTAGCAGACCAATGTTTATCATTTTTCAGTAAAAAAAAATGGGTTTAAAAACATGATCAACGCCACCTCACTATTCGAATGATGCTATTCTAAATGTAGAAATCCGATAGACAGGTTGATTGTTCATCGGGAACGTTTTTTTAAAGTAAACCATTATTAACCCCATTGATAATTTCACTCATTTGAATAACGTTTTTTGTTTTAGATTAGCAAAAAAATCAAAGTAACAGACCACCAGGTCCTTTCGAATCTTTGTGTTTCTAGCACAGTCAACGTCGCACAATGATGAAGAATGCGAATCATATTCATTTTCCCGCTGTTTTCATTTGCTTTTCCCTTTTAAACACAACACTTAGAAAAAAATTAAAAAAAAGAAAAATGGGCACGTGTCATTTTAAAAGAATGTCAAGTATATATTCTTTTACCATCAGGTAAGGGAAAAAAAAATATTCATACCGCGCAAAGGAGAACAAAGGACTTTAATTTTCATGACATTTTTAATTTAACGTTTTCTTTGATGATTATACATTTCCCGTTTTCTAATAGTTAAAAAACGCTTTTCCCCAAAGGGGTTACTGTTAGCATCACAAGTTCTTTTAATTCGCTTCTTTTTATCAAGTTTCTTTGTATGGTCCCGCACTGCTGCCTCGGTATTTCCTTCAATGTGTTGTGTCCAAGACGGATTTCTTCCTACGCTTTTGGATTTTTAAGTCTCTGATGTCTTAGTGCTACTTGTCTTTCGATAAGCTTTACCCTAATAATATTTTTGTTCAAATTTTTCCTTAAAAGTAGGTTTCTTGGGGCTTTTTTTCCGCTATAGATACGGGGGAAGGATCGCGCTTCTATTTTTTTAGAATGCCATGATCAGCTCTTTTTTCAGCCCTTTTTTATCCAAATTCTTTTTGGTTATTTAAAAAAAATTTTATTTTTCTGCTTCTAGTACCTTGTAAGTTCTTTGTCTTCTAAAAGTAGATCAAATTTTTTTTTAAATTTAATGCAATATGCCCAGACGAAAGTTACCTCTCTAGCGGTGGTAGGCATAAGTACCCTGCGCAGTGACATTGCGCAAGTCATAGCTAACAAGCTAACAACAATTACCTCATCATGACAGTCCGGCAAAAGCCCAAAACTTTCTCTCTAGCGGGGGGTAAACCATAACTAACATGCGCCAAATTGACATTGCGCAATCAAAGGTAACAAGCAACAATCATTACCTCGTCAAGGCTTCATCAATTTAGCAACCAATGTTTTTATCATTATCAAATAAAATAATGGTTAATAACATGATCAACGCCACCTCACAAAACTGAATGATGCAAATTCTAAATGTAGAATCCGATAGACAGGTTGATTGTTCATCGGGAACGTTTTTCTAAAGTAAACGTTATTTAACCCCATTGATAATTTCACTCATTTGAATAACGTTTTTTGTTTTAGATTAGCATAAAATCAAAGTAACAGACCACCAGGTCCTTACGAATCTTTTGTGTTGCTAGCAGCAGTCAACGTCGCAGCAATGATGAAGAATGCGAATCATATTTCATTCCAGCTGTTTTCATTTGCTTCCTATTTATCACATCACTTAGAAATGAAATTAGAAAAAAGTGTCACGTGTCATTTAACAGAATGTCAAGTATATAATCTTTTACCATTCAGTAAAGGAAAACATAATATTCATAACCGCGCAAAGGAGAACAAAGGACTTCATTCTCATGACAATTTTTTAATTTTTACCGTTTACTTTGATGATTGATACATTTCCCGTTTTCTAATAGTTAAAATCGCTTTCCAGATGGCGTTACTGTTAGCATCACAAGTTCTTTTAATTTCGCTTCTCTTTATCTTGTTTCTTTGTATGGTCAGCACTGCTGCCTCGGTAGTCTTCAATGTGTTGTGTCCCAAGACGGATGTCTTCCTACGCTCTGTATTTCAGTCTCTGATGTCTTAGTGTCTACTTGTCTTTCGGTAAGTCTTTACTCTAATAATGTTTTTGTGCATTTATCCTTGAAAAGTAGGTTTCTTGAGCTTTTATTCCGCGTATAGATACGGAGGAAGGATCGCGCTTCTAGTTTTGTTTAGAATGCCATGATCAGCTCTTTTTTCTAGCTTTTTCTATCAAATTCTTTTGGGTTATTCGAATATTTTTATTTTTCTGCTTCTGGTAGCCTTGTAAGTTTCTTCGTCTTCTAAATGTAGATCATTTTTTTTAAGTTTAATGCAAATAGCAAGACGAAAGTTACCTCTCTAAGCGTGGTAGGCATAAGTACAATGCGCAGTGACATTGCGCAAGTCATAGCTAACAAGCAACAATCAATTACCTCATCATGACATCCGGCACGCCCAACACTGCTCTCTAGCGGAGGTAGCCATAACAAACATGCGCATTGACATTGCGCAAGTCAAAGGTAACAAGCGAACAATCAATTACCTCGTCAAGGCTTCATCAATTTTAGCAGACCAATGTTTTTATCATTATAGTATAAAAATAATGGTTAATAACATGATCAACGCCACCTCACTATTCTGAATGATGCTAGTTCTAAATGTAGAAATCCGATAGACAGGTTGATTGTTCATCGGGAACGTTTTTCTAAAGTAAACATTATTTAACCCCATTGATAATTCACTCATTTGAATAACGTTTTTTGTTTTAGATTAGCAATAAAATCAAAGTAACAGACCACCAGGTCCTTTCGAATCTTGTGTTGCTAGCAGCAGTCAACGTCGCAGCAATGATGAAGAATGCGAACATATTTCATTCCAGCTGTTTTTCATTTGCTTCCTTTTAATCACATCACTTAGAAATGAAATTAGAAAAAGAAAGTGTCACGGTCATTTAACAGAATGTCAAGTATATATTCTTTTACCATTCAGGTAAAGGAAAACATAATATTCATAACCGCGCAAAGGAGAACAAAGGACTTCATTCTCATGACATTTTAATTAAAACCGTTTTCTTTGATGATTGATACATTTCCCGTTTTCTAATAGTTAAATCGCTTTTCCAGATGGCGTTACTGTTAGCATCACAAGTTCTTTTAATTTCGCTTCTTTTTATCGTTTTTCTTTGTATGGTCACACTGCTGCCTCGGTAGTCTTCAAGTGTTGTGTCCCAAGACGGATGTCTTCCTACGCTCTGTATTTCAAGTCTCTGATGTCTTAGTGTCTACTTGTCTTTTCGATAAGTCTTTACTCTAATAATGTTTTTGTGCATTTATCCTTGAAAAGTAGGTTTCTTTGAGCTTTTTATTCCGCGTATAGATACGGAGGAAGGATCGCGCTTCTAGTTTTGTTTAGAATGCCATGATCAGCTTTTTCAGCTTTTCTATCAATTCTTTTGGTTATTAGCATATTTTATTTTTCTGCTTCTAGTAGTCTTGTAAGTTCTTTGTCTTCTAAATGTAGATCATTTTTTTTAAGTTTAATGCAATATGCTAGACGAAAGTTACCTCTCTAGCGGTGGTAGGCATAAGTACATGCGCAGTGACATTGCGCAAGTCATAGCTAACAAGCTAACAATCAATTACCTCATCAGACAGTCCGGCACGCCAAAAACGCTCTCCCAGCGGAGGTAGCCATAACTAACATGCGCATTGAAAATTGCGCAATCAAAGGGAACAAGCGAACAATCAATTACCTCGTCAAGGCTTCAAACAATTTTAGCAGACCAATTTTTTTTAAACATTATAATTAAAAAAAAAGGTTAATAACATAAACAACCCCCCTCACTATTCTGAATTATGCTAGTTCTAAAGGAGAAAAACCGATAGACAGGTTGATTGTTCATCGGGAACGTTTTTCTAAAGTAAACATTATTTAACCCCATTGATAAATTCCACTCATTGAATAACGTTTTTTGTTTTTGATTAGCAATAAAATCAAAGTAACAGACCACCAGGTCCTTCGAATCTTTGTGTTGCTAGCAGCAGTCAACGTCGCAGCAATGATGAAGAATGCGAATCATATTTCATTTCCAGCTGTTTTCAAATTTTCTTCCTTTTATCACATCACTTAGAAATGAAATTAAAAAAAGAAAGTGTCACGTGTCCCTTTACCGAATTCAAGTTTAAAAATTCTTTTACCATTCAGGTAAAGGAAAACATAATATTCATACCCGGGGGGCAAAGGGAACAAAAAGGGCTTCAATCCCATGACATTTTTAATTTAACCGTTTTCTTTGATGATTGATACATTTTCCCCTTTCTAATAGTTAAAAACGCTTTTCCAGATGGCGTATACTGTTAAACATCACAAGTTCTTTAATTTCGCTTCTTTTTATCTGTTTTTTTATGGTCGCACTGCTCCATCGGTAGTCTTCAATGGTTGTGTCCCAAGACGGATGTCTCCAAGCTCTGTATTTCAAATCACTGATGTCTTAAATGTCTACTTTTTTTCGGATAAGCTTTTCCCTAAAATGTTTTTTGTGCATTTATCCTTGAAAAGTAGGTTTCTTGAGCTTTTATTCCGCGTAAATACGAGGAAGGATCGCGCTTCTAGTTTTGTTTAGAATGCCATATCAGCTTTTTTCAGCTTTCTATCAAATTCTTTTGGGTTTTATTCATATTTTATTTTTCTGCTTCTAGTAGCCTTTTAAGTTCCTTTGTCCCTTTTAAATGTAAGATCATTTTTTTTAAGTTTAATGCAAAAATGCAGACGAAAGTTACCTCTCTACGGTGGTAGGCCCTAAAATACATGCCAGTGACATTGCGCAAGTCATAGCTAACAAGCTAACAATCAATTACCTCATCATGACAGTCCGGCACGCCAACACTGCCTCTAGGGGAAAGGTAGCCATAACTAACATGCGCATTGACATTGCGCAAAGTCAAAGGTACAAAGCGAAAAATCAATTACCTCGCAAGGCTTCATCAATTTTAGCAGCCCAAGTTTTTATCATTTTTCAGTATAAATAAGGGTTTTAATAAAGATCAACGCCACCTCACTTCTGAATGATGCTATTCAAATGTAGAAATCCGATAGACAGGTTGTTTGTTCATCGGGAACGTTTTTCTAAAGTAAACATTATTTAACCCCTTTGATAATTTCACTCATTTGAATAACGTTTTTTTTTTTTAAAATTAGCAAAAAAATCAAGTAACAACCACCATGTCCTTTCGAATCTTTTGTTTTGCTAGCAGCAGTCAAGGGATGAATTGAAGAATGCGAATCATATTTCATTTCCAGCTGTTTTCATTTTTTCCCTTTTTATCACACCCAACTTAGAAATAAAATTTAAAAAAAGTGTCACGTGTCATTTAACAGAATTCAAGTATATTTTCCCTTTTACCATTCGGGTAAAGGAAAACATAATATTCATAACCGGGGCAAAGGAGAACAAAGGACTTCATTCTCATGACATTTTTAATTTTTAACCGTTTTCCTTTGATGATTGATACATTTCCCGTTTTCAAATTAGTTAAAATCGCTTTTCCAGATGGCGTTACTGTTAGCATCACAAGTTCTTTTAATTTTTTCGCTTCTTTTTATCTTGTTTTCTTTTATGGGTCAGCACGGGCTGCCTGGGTAGTTTTCAATGTTTGGGGGCCCAAGGGGGGGTGGGGGGGGGGGGGGGGGGGGGATGGGGGGGGTGGGGGGGGGGGGGGGGGGTGGGGGGGGGGTTTATATTTTTTTGGTGTTTTATTTAAAAAAAGGGGTTTTGGAATGGAAAAGGGGGGTGGGGAGGTTTCTTGAGGTTTATTGGGGGTATGTGGGAAAGGGGATGGTAGGGGGGAATGTGATCACCTTTTTCCAGCTTTTCATCAAATTCTTTTGGGTTAAATTTGAATATTTATCGGGTTCGGGAAACCTTGTAAGTTCTTTTCTTCTAAATGTAAATCCAATTTTTTTAAGTTTAATGCAATAGGGTAAAACGAAAGTTACCTCTCAGCGGGGTAGGCATAAGTACATGCGCAGTGACATTGCGCAAAATCATAGCTAACAAGCTAACAATCAAGTACCTCATCATGACAGTCCGGCACGCCAAAACTGCTCTCTAGCGGAGGTAGCCAAAACTAACAAAGCGCATTGACATTGCGGCCAAAATCCAAAGGGAACAAGCGAACAATCAATTTTCCTCGTCAAGGCTTCATCAATTTTAGCAGACCAATTGTTTTTATCATAACAGTATAAAATAAAAGGTTTAATAACATGATCAACGCCACACTCATATTCTGAATGGAAAGCCCAGTTCTAAAGGGGGGGAAAACCGATAGACAGGTTGATTGTTCATCGGGAACGTTTTTCTAAATAAAACTTTTTTTAACCCCATTGATAATTTCACTCATTTGAATTTAAAGTTTTTTGTTTTAGATTAGCAATAAAATCAAAGTAACAGCCCCCCAGGCCTTTCGAATCTTTTGTGTTTGCTAGCAGCAGTCAACGTCGCAGCAATGAAGAAGAATGCGAATCATATTTCATTTCCAGCTGTTTTCATTTGCTTCCTTTTATCACATCCTTAGAAATGAAATTAGAAAAAAAAAGTGGGCACGTGTCATTTAAAAGAATGTCAAGTAATATTCTTTTACCATTCAGGTAAAGGAAAACATAAATTTTATTTCCGCGCAAAGGAGAACAAAGGACTTCATTCTCATGACATTTTTTAATTTAAAACCCTTTTCTTTGATGATTGAACATTTCCCGTTTTCAATAGTTAAAATCGCTTTTTCCAGATGCGTTCTGTTAGCATCAACAAGTTCTTTTAATTTCGCTTCCCCTTTTTTTCTTTTTCTTTGTATGTCAGCACTGCTGCCTTTGGGGTCTTTAATGGTTTGTGTCCCCCAAAACGGATGTCCCTTTCCTACGCTCTGTATTTCAAGTCTCTGATGTCTTAGTGTCTACTTGTCTTTTCGGTAAGTCTTTACTCTAAAATTTTTTGTGCATTTTTCCTTGAAAAGTAGGTTTCTTGAGCTTTTAATTCCGCGTATAGATACGGGGAAGGATGCGCTTTTTAGTTTGGTTTGAATGCCTTTATCCCGCCTTTTTTTAGCTTTTCTATCAAATTCTTTTGGGTTATTGAAAATTTAATTTTTTTTGCTTCTGGGACCTTGTAAGTTCTTGTCTTCTAAATGTAGAATCATTTTTTTTTAAATTTAATGCAATATGGGTAGACAAATTAACTCAGCGGTGTAGGCTAAAAAAAAATAACCATGCGCATGACATGCGCAGTCATAGCGAACAAGCTAACAATCAATACCTCATCAGACAGGGGCCGGCAAAAAAGGGGCCCCAAAACTGCTCTCAAGGGGGAGGTAGCCAAACTAACATGCGCATTGACATTGCGCAAGTCAAAGGGAACAAGCGAACAATCAATTACCCCTAAGGCTTCATCAATTTTAGAGACCAATGTTTTTATCATTTTCAGTATAAAATAATGGTAATAACATGACAAGCCCACCACCCATTCTGAATGATGGGTGTTCTAAATGGGAAAATCCGATAACGGTTGATTGAATCGGGGGCGTTTTTCTAAGTAAACATTATTTACCCCATTGATAATTTCACTCATTTGAATAACGTTTTTTTTTTTTAGATTACAATAAAATCAAGTAACAACCACCAGGTCCTTTCGAATCTTTTTGTTCTACAAACAGTCAACGATGATAAGAATGCGAATCATATTTATTTCCCCGCTTTTTCATTTGCTTCCTTTTATCACATCACTTAGAAATGAAATTAGAAAAAAAAAAGTGTCACTGTCATTTAACAAATGTCAGTAATATTCTTTTTCCATCAGGTAAAGGAAAACATAATAATTTAACCGCGCAAAGGAGAACAAGGACTTCATTCTCATACATTTTAATTAACCGTTTTCTTGATATTGATACATTCCTTTTTTTTAATAGTAAATCGCTTTTTCCAGAGGGGGTTACTGTTACATCACAAGTTCTTTTTTAATTTGCTTCTTTTTATCTTTTTTCTTTGTATGGTCAGCACTGCGCTCGGTAGTCTTCAAGTGTTTTTGTCCCAAGACGAGTCTTCCTACGCTCTGTATTTCAAGTCCTGATTTCTTAGTGTCAAATTGTCTTTTTTTGGTAAGTTTTACTCTAAAATGTTTTGGCATTATCCCTTTAAAAATAGGTTTCTTTGAGCTTTTATCCGCGTATAGATACGGAGGAAGGGTCGCGCTCTAGTTTTGTTTTTGAATGCCCTGATACTTTTTTTCAGCTTCCTATCAAATTCTTTGGGTATTGAAAATTTTATTTTTCTGCTTCTGGGAGCCTTGAAGTTCTTCCCTTTTAAATTAGATCATTTTTTTAAGTTTAATGCAATATGCAAAACGAAGGTACTCTCTAGCGGTGTAGGCATAAATACATGCGCAGGACATTGCGCAAGTCTAGCTAACAAGCTAACAATCAATTACCTCATCTGACTCCGGCACCGCCAACACTGCCCTAGCGGAGGTAGCCATAACACATGCGCATTGACATTGCGCAAGTCAAGGTAAAAAAACGAACAATCAATTTCCTCGTCAAGGCTTCATCATTTTAGCAGACCAATGTTTTTTTTCAAATTTTCAGTATAAAATAATGTTATAACAGATCAACGCCACCTCCTATTTTGAATGAGCTAGTTCTAAATGTAGAAATCCGATACAGGTTTATTGCATACGGGAAAGTTTTTTCTAAAAAAAACATTTTTTAACCCCATTGATAAATTTTACTCATTTGAATAACGTTTTTTGTTTAGATACAAAAAAATCAAAGTAACAGACCACCAGGGCCTTTTTGAATCTTTGTGTTTTCTCAGCAGTCAACGATTATGAAGAATGCAATCATATTTCATTTCCACTGTTTTTATTTGCATCCTTTTATCACCACTTAGAAAAGAAATTAGAAAAAAAAAGTTCACGTGTCATTAACAGAATGTCAAGTATATATTCTTTTTCCATTCAGGTAAAGGAAAACAAAAATATTCATACCGCGCAAAGAAAAAAAGGCTTCATTCTCATGACATTTTTAATTTAACCGTTTCCTTTTTATGTTGATAAAAGTTCCCCGTTTTTCTAATAGTTAAAATCGCTTTTCCAATGGCGTTAAATGTTAGCATCACAAATTCTATTTAATTTCGCTTCTTTTTATCTGTTTCTTTGTATGGTCAGCACTGCTGCCTCGGTAGTCTTCAAAGTGTTGTGTCCCAAGACGATTCTTCCTACCTCTGTATTT
Source organism: Panulirus ornatus (assembly GCF_036320965.1). Classification (NCBI taxonomy): domain Eukaryota; kingdom Metazoa; phylum Arthropoda; class Malacostraca; order Decapoda; family Palinuridae; genus Panulirus; species Panulirus ornatus. Next base: position 35,698,235 of record NC_092225.1, read on the forward strand.
CCAAATCTTTTGGGTGTCTTAGTGTCTACTTGTCTTTTCGTAAGTCTTACTCTAATAATGTTTTTGTGCATTATCCTTGAAAAGTAGGTTTCTTGGCTTTTATTCCGGCGTAAAGATACGGAGGAAGGATCGCGCTTCTAGTTTTGTTTAGAAAGCCATGATCAGCTCTTTTTCAGCTTTTCATCAAATTCTTTTGGGTTATTCGAATAGTTTATTTTTCTGCTTCTGGTAGCCCTTTTAAGTTCTTCGTCTTCTAAATGTAGATCATTTTTTTAAGTTTAATGCATATCTAGACGAAAGTTACCCCTCAGCGGTGGTAGGCATAAGTACATGCGCAGTGACATTGCCCCAAGTCATAGCTAACAAGCTAACAATCAATTACCTCATCATGAAAAGTCCGGGACGCCAACACTGCTCTCTAGCGGAGGTAGCCATAACTAACAGCGCATTGACATTGCGCAATCAAAGGTAAAAAAGCGAACAATCAATTACCTCGTCAAGGCTTCATCAATTTTAGCAGACCAATGTTTTTATCATTATCAGTAAAAAAAATAATGGTTAATAACATGATCAACGCACCTTCACTATTCTGAATGATGCTAGTTTTTAAATGAGAAATCCGATAGACAGGGAAAAAACTTTTTTCTAAAGTAAACATATTTAACCCCATTGAAAATTTCACCTCATTTAATAACGTTTTTTTTTTTTTAGATTACAATAAAACAAAGTAACAGACCACCCGGCCTTTCAATCTTTGTGTTGCAGCAGCAGTCAACCCCGAAAGATGAAAAATGCGAATCAATTTCATTTCCAGTTTTTTCATTTGCTTCCTTTTATCACATCACTTAGAAATGAAAATTAGAAAAAAAAAGGTCACTGCATTTAAAAAAAGAATGTCGTATATAATTTTTTTCCATTTCAGGGAAAGGAAAACAAATATTCCATACCGCGAAAGGAAACAAAGGCTTCATTCTCCCAGACATTTTTAATTTAAAAACCCGGTTTTTTTTTGATGATTGAACATTTCCCGTTTTCAATATTAAAAAAAACGCTTTTTTTTTCCCGATGGCGTTCGTTTTGCATCACAAGTTCTTTTTAAATTTTGCTCTTTTTTCTTTTTTTTTCTTTGTATGGTCAGCAAACTGCTGCCTCGGAGTCTTCATTTTTGTGTCCCCAAGACGGATGTCTTCCACGCTCTGTATTTCAAGTCTCTGATTCTTTGTGTCCACTTTTCTTTTCGGGGAAGTCTTTACTCTAATAATTTTTTTTGTCATTTTTTCCTTAAAAAAAGGTTTCTTGACTTTTATTCCGCGTATAATTCGGAGGAAGGATCGCGCTTTATTTTTTTAGAAAATTTTTTTTTTTTTTTTTTTTTTTTTTTTTTTTTTTTTTTTTTTTTTTTTTTTTTTTTTTTTTTTTTTTTTTTTTTTTTTTTTTTTTTTTTTTTTTTTTTTTTTTTTTTTTTTTTTTTTTTTTTTTTTTTTTTTTTTTTTTTTTTTTTTTTTTTTTTTTTTTTTTTTTTTTTTTTTTTTTTTTTTTTTTTTTTTTTTTTTACATTTTTAATTTAACCGTTTTCTTTGGGTGAAAGATACATTTCCCGTTTTCTAATAGTTAAAATCGCTTTTTCCAATGGGGTTACTGTTAGCATCACAAGTTCTTTTAATTTCGCTTCTTTTTATCTTGTTTCATTGTATGGTCAGCACTGCTGCCTCGGGAGTCTTCAATGTGTTGTGTCCCAAGACGGATGTCTTCCTACGCTCTGTATTTCAAGTCTCTGATGTCTTAAATGTCTACTTGTCTTTTCGGTAAGTCTTTACTCTAATAATGTTTTTGTGCATTTATCCTTGAAAAAATAGGTTTCTTGAGCTTTTATTCCGCGTATAGATACGGAGGAAGGATCGCGCTTCTAGTTTTTTTAGAATGCCATGATCAGCTCTTTTTTCAGCTTTTTTTATCAAATTCTTTTTTTGGGGTTTTGGGGGGAAAATTTTATTTTTCTGCTTCTGGGAGCCTTGTAAGTTCTTCGTCTTTTAAATGTAGATCATTTTTTTTTAAATTTTAAAGCAATATGCTAGACGAAAGTTACCTCTCAGCGGTGGTAGGCTAAGTACATGGCATGCATTGCAAAGTCATGCTAACAAACTAACAAAATTACCTCTCATACAGCCGGCCGCCAAACTGCTCTCTCGGGGTTTGCCAAACTAAAAGCCATTGACATTGCGCAAGTCAAAAAGGGAACAAGCGAACAATCAATTACCTACCCGTCAAGGTTCATCAATTTTTTGCAGACCAATGTTTTTACATTTTCATATAAAATAATGGTTAAAACATGATCAAAAGCCACCTCACATTCTGAATGACATTCTAAAAGTAAAATCCGATAGACAGGTTATTGTTCTCGGGAACGTTTTTCAAAGTAAACATTTTTTTAACCCCTTTATAAATTCACTCATTTTAAAAACTTTTTTTTTTTTTAGATTAGCAAAAAAATCAAAATAACAGACCACCAGGTCCTTTCGAATCTTTGTTTGCAACAGCAGTAACGTAGAAAGAAAAGCAATCATATTTCATTTCCCCTGTTTTCATTTTCTTCCTTTTATCACACACTTAGAAATAAATTAAAAAAAAAATGTCACGGTCATTTTAAAAGAATTTAATATATATTCTTTTACCATTCAGGGAAAGGAAAACAAATATTCATACCCGCAAAGGAGAACAAAGGGCTTCATTCTCATGACATTTTTAATTTAACCGTTTTCCTTTGATGATTGATACATTCCCGTTTTCCCAATATTTTAAAACGCTTTTCCCCGAGGCGTTACTGTTAGCCCAAAAAGTTCTTTTAAATTTTGCTTTTTTTATCTTGTTTCTTTTTTTATGGTCAGCACTGCTGCCTCGGAGCTTCAATGTGTTTTTTCCCAAACGGGTTCTTCCTACGCCTGTATTTCAAGTCTCTGATTCTTAGTTCTACTTGCTTTTTGTAAGTCTTTTCTCAATAATGTTTTTGTGCATTTATCCTGAAAAATAGGTTTCTTGACTTTTTCCGCGTATGATACGGAGAAGGGTCGCGCTTCATTTTGTTTAGAATGCCATGATCAGCCCTTTTTTTAGCTTTCTATCAAATTCTTTTTGGGTTTTTGAATTTTTTTTTTCTGCTTCTTAGCCTTGTAAATTCTTGTCTTTTAAATGTAGACATTTTTTTTAAGTTTTAAAGCAAATCTAGACGAAAGTTCCTCCTAGCGGTGGTACATAAGTACATGCGCAGGGACATTGCGAAGTCATAGCTAACAAGCTAACAAACAATTACCCATCAGACGTCCGGGACGCCAAACGCTCTCTAGCGGGGGTAGCCAAACAACATGCGCATTGACATGCGCAAGTCAAAGGTAACAAGCGAACAATCAATTACCTCGCAAGGGGTTTATCAATTTTAGCGACCAAGTTTTTATCATTATAGTATAAAATAATGGGTTTAAAACATGATCAACGCCACCTCATATTTTGAATGATGCTATTCTAAATTAGAAATCCGATAGACAGGGTTTATTGTTCATCGGGAACGTTTTTTTAAAATAAACAATATTTAACCCCCTTGTAATTTTTCATTTTAATAACGTTTTTTGTTTTTGATTAGCAAAAAAACAAAATAACAGACCCCCAGTCCCTTTTGAATCTTTTTGTTGCTAAACATCAACGATGAGAAAATCGAACAAAATTTTATTTCCACTGTTTTTATTTGCTTCCTTTTTTACTCACTTAGAAATGAAATTTAAAAAGAAAGTGTCACTGTCATTTAACGAATGTCAAGTATATATTCTTTTACCATTCAGGGAAAGGAAAACATAATATTTCTACCGCCAAAGGAGACAAAGGACTTTTATTCTCATGACATTTTTTAATTTTAAACCCTTTTCTTTGATGATTGATACATTTCCCTTTTCTAAAAGTTAAAATCGCTTTTTCCCAAAGGGGTTACTGTTAGCATCACAAGTTCTTTTAATTTCGCTTCTTTTTTTCTTGTTTTTTTGTATGGTCCACTGCTGCCTCGTAGTCTTTTAATGGTTTGTTGTTTCCTACCTCTGTATTTTTAAGTCCCCCTGATTTCTTTGGCACTTTTCTTTTCGTAAGCTTTACTCTAATAATGTTTTTTGTGCATTTATCCTTTAAAAGAGGTTTCTTGAGCTTTTATTCCGCGATAGATACGGAGAAGGATCCGCTTTTTAGTTTTGTTTAGAATGCCCATGACACCTTTTTTTTAGCTTTTCTATCAAATTCCTTTTGGGGTTTTCGAATTTTTTATTTTTCTGCTTCTGGGAGCCTTTAAGTTCTTCGTCTTCTAAATGAGATCATTTTTTTTAAGTTAATGCATAGCAGACGAAAGTTACCTCTCTAGCGGTGGAGGCATAATACATCGCAGTACATTTGCGCAAGTCAAGCTAACAACTAACAATCAATTACCTCATTGACATCCGGCACGCCAACACTCCTCAGCGGAGGGGAGCCATAACTAAAAGCGCATTGACATTGCCAAGTCAAAGGTAACAAGGAACAATCAATTACCCTCGTCAAGGGTTCACAATTTTACAACCAATGTTTTTATCATTATGTATAAAAAAAAAGTTAATAACATATCAACGCCACCTCACTATTTTTGAATGATGCTAGTTTTTAAATGTAAAATCCCATAACAGGTTTATTGTTCATCGGAATTTTTTTTAAATTAAACATTATTTTAAACCCCCTTGATAATTTCACTCATTTGAATAACGTTTTTTGTTTTTGATTACAATAAAAACAAAGTAACAGACCCCAGGGCCTTTTTGAATCTTTGTTTTGCAAACAGCATCAACCCCCAAAGATGAAGAATGCGAATCAAATTTTATTTCCCGCTGTTTTTATTTGCTTCCTTTTATCCATCACTTAGAAAGAAATTAAAAAAAAGTGTCACGTTCATTTAACAAATGTCAATATATATTCTTTTAACCCTTCAGGTAAAGGAAAACATAATATTCATACCCCGCAAAGAGAACAAAGGACTTCATCTCAGACATTTTTAATTTAAACCGTTTTCTTTTTTAGATTGATACATTTTTCCCTTTTCTAATATTAAAATCGCTTTTCCAAAGGGTTACTGTTACATCACAAGTTCTTTTAAAATTTTTCTTCTTTTATCTTGTTTCTTTGTATGGGCACCTGCTCCTCGTAGTCTTTAAAGTGTTGTGTCCCAAGACGGAGTCTTCCCACGCCCGTATTTAAGTCTCTGATTCTTAGGGCACTTGTCTTTTTGTAAGTCTTTTTCCTAATAATGTTTTTGTGCATTTTTCCTTGAAAAGTAGGTTTCTTTAGCTTTTAAATTTCCCCGTATAGAACGGGGGAAGGGTCGCCTTCTAGTTTTGTTTAGAATGCCAATCAGCTTTTTTTCAGCTTTTTTATCAAATTCTTTTGGTTATTCAAATTTTTTTTTTTCTGCTTCTGTACCTTTAAGTTCTTGTCTTCTAAATGAGATCTTTTTTTTAATTTAATGCAATAGCAACGAAAGTTACCTCCAGGGGGTAGCATAAGTACAAAAGCGCAGTTAATTTGCGCAAGTCAAGCTAACAAGCTAACAATCAATTACCTCATCAGACATCCGCACGCCAACACCGCTCCAGCGGGGGAACCAAAAAAACACGCATTGACATTGCGAAGTCAAAGGTAACAAGCGAACAATCAATTACCTCGTCAAGGCTTTATCAATTTTAGCAGACCAATGTTTTTATCATTATCAGTATAAAAGTAATGGGTTAATAAGCATGATCAACGCCACCTCACTATTTCTGAATGAATGCTAGTGTCTAAATGTAGAAATCCGATAGACAGGTTGATTGTTTCATCGTGAACGAATTTTCTAAAGTCAACGGTATTTAAACCCCCATTGGATAATTTCACTCATTTGAATAACGTTTTTTTGTTTTAGATTAGCAATAAAATCAAAGTAACAACACAGTCCTTTCGAATCTTTGTGTTGCTAGCACAGTCAACGTCGCACAATGATGAAGAATGCGAATCATATTTCAATTTCCAGCTGTTTTCATTTGCTTCCTTTTCTCACATCACTTAGAAATGAATTAGAAAAAAGGTACGTGTCCATTTAACGAATGTCCAGTATAAATTCTTTTACATTCCGGTACAGGGAAAACATAAATTCATACCGCGCAAAGGAGAACAAAGGACTTCATTTCGCATGACATTTTTTATTTAAACCGTTTTTTCTTTGATGATTGATACATATCCCGTTTTCTAATAGTTAAAACGCGTTTCCAGATGCGGTAACTGTTAGCCATCACAAGTTCTTTTAATTTCGCTTCTCTTTATCTTGATCTCTTTGTATGGTCAGCACTGCTTGCCTCGGTAGGCTTCAATTGTTGGTTCCCACGACGGAGTCTTCCTAAGCTCTGGTAGTTCAAGTCTCTGATGTCTTAGAGTTCTACTTTCGTTTCGGTAAGTCTTTATCTAATAATGTTTTTTGTGCATTTACCTTAAAAAGTAGTGTTGCTTGAGCTTTTTATTCGCGTATTAGATACGAGGATGGATGCGCTTCTAGTTTTGTTTAGAATGCCCATGATCAGCTCTTTTTTTCAGCTTTTCTATCAAATTCTTTTGGTTATTCGAATATTTTATTTTCTGCTTCTGGTAGCCTTATAAGTTCTCGTCCTTCTAA